>NC_057806.1:493124284-493498264 GCF_018294505.1 Triticum aestivum
CCTAACCACCTTAGGAAGCTATCGGTTTTCAACACACGTTCATTCTTTCTCTCCATGTTTCGATCTCTAGGTCTCTCAACTACACAACCCCTTTTTCCACTCTGTTACCAAATGTATTTACCTCACACACCCGCCATTGCACCCCATGCCGAGCTCTCTCTTCCCCTCCCACCCTCTCCCTCTCACCCTCTCGCGCTAAATACATGCATTGCCTATCTAGCCCCCCAACCTCTCGTGCATGCGCATGCACGCATGTTGTATATCTAGGTCACTCCCTTGAGACTGTGTCACTCTTTCTTCCGCACGGCGGGCCACACTCGCTCAATCTCGCTCTCTTTATCTATGTCTCGTTTAACCTCATTTTCTTTCACACACAAATGATATATCTCCCTGTTCAGGCCTCGATCGACACACTCTATACTCTCTCACGCAGATTGTCTATCTAGGTCAGTCCATCCAAGACGCCGCCACTCTTCCGACCTCATGGTGGGCCATGCTCACTCAATCTCTCTCTCTCTCTGTCTCTCTCTCTCTCCGTATGTCTCGATTAACCTCGCTCTTTCTCGGACAAAAATGATATATCACCATGTTTGAGCCCAATTCGACCTATTCACATTGTATATTCTCTCACGCACATTGTCTATCTAGGTCACTCTCTCCAACCCGTCTCACTCTTTCGATCGCACGGCGACCCTATGTGATCGGTTGACCTTGCTTCCTCCCACGCACAAAATATATCTACACGTATGTGACTGGATCATCTCTCAAGCTCTATCTTATAGCCCTCACCCTTGCCAAAAAGCTCAATCGGACAATATCTCTCCAGAGCATATATATTTGTTCAATGAATGTCAGACCACACTCACTTTGTCACTCTATCTATATGTCTCTCGATTAACCTCGCTTTCTCACACCATATCTTCCACGCGTTGAAGCTACTACCTCTCCATCCCTCGCAAAGCCGGAGCTATTTACATTGCGAGGGGCACTCCAACCTTGGATTAATTTGTGTAGGCATTTATTCCGGTCGGTTTAGATTATATTTTCGTAGCATTTGGCCCACAAGTACTCCAATCATCGTAGCGGGTAATTAAGCTACGGGGAGCACCTAATACAAGAACCGGGGAGCCGTTGGATTGAAGATGCAGCGGCACACACGAGGCCTGAATGTTTTATTTGCAAAAAAACCTTTGGAGAGTTTGGAAATTGCGCATAATTACAGAGACTACTCCCAAGCCATTGGATCTCACTTCCAATGGTGTAAAAACTCGTATCACCATAGTATCTAAGCTGCGGGGTGGATGTGATATTCTATGCCGCTGTCATTTTTGTTCATAAACTTGCAAAAAACGTGTAACTCGTGCCGTTACTTGTCTAACCGCGCAAAGTGTTTGTTCAAAAAAACCATCCTACACTGAAATATCGGAACAACACACGGGGGTCCCACTTGTCATTAATCAAATTTGGACCTAAAACTAACAAATCTGAAAGACGAGATTCGAACTGGCAACCTGGACTACAAAGCGTAAGTCGATAGCCTGAAAAAATGAACGCTTGTTGGCTTTGTCCCATAACTTGATTTTATACAGTACTTGCGTTGAGTAGAGTAGAGGGACTGCCTCGTCAACACGTGCATGACCGTTATCTCACTTACTGGTGGGTCCCAGGTCTGCGATCTCAATCTCTCTTCTCTCCATCGTCTTACCTTTGCACGGGCACACACGAAGAGCGGCGCTAGCTTGCCGTGGTGTTATTACAGCTAAAAAAACTTGGAAAATAGAAGAATCGCCTAGAACAAGAGACGTTGTGGCTGGTCGAGACGGAGCTAACCACATCTATCCTCTGTGCCACGTTTGCATGATGAAGTTGTGTGGCTAGTGGGCTGTTTTCAACCGACTGGCTGGGTCCCGAGGTCGAACCATAGGTACTACGTCTGATATAGTATATTTTTACACGCACATTTTTCCTCCGTGCCGAGACGTGGCACACCCTACCGCGTGGTTTCGGGGTCCTCCCGGGTGGTGCACGCATATATTCTTCCTGACGTGGGACGCCCTACCGCGCGTTTTCTGTGTCCTCCTCGGTCGTAGCGCCGAAGCAAGTAAATGAGTCGTCAAATCACGAAAGACCACCTTTCCCGCCGAGTACATTAGTGAAGCATGGTGGCTAGCTAGTTGGGCTAGTTTGACGGATTAGCTAGGCCGCTGCCACATTTGGTTTTTCACCCCTTTTTTTATCTACTTGCCGGCAGGTAAATTTAAATATCCACCGCGGCGTTGCTCTGGTGTTTGGGCGTGGCAGGATTTTTAATTTTTTGATTGACGGGAGCAGGCGCGGCAGGATTTTTAATTTTTTGATTGACGGGAGAAGGCGCGGCAGCAATTAGTCACGATGACTCCGCCTGTACCCACTTCTCCCTGATGTGAGAAATCGTCGACTGGTGTTTTACCGTGGTGAAAACCAAAAGATTCCCCGCTCCCTCCGCCTTCCCGTAGATTGCATTGCCTTTCAGCCGTTTCGCCCCCTTTGCTTCCTCTCCCCATTGCTTCTACATGGTGCCATGGCGGCGCAGTAGATCATGGAGTCCGAGGTGAGGCTCCTGACACAGGAGCTCCATGCCAAGGATGCGGAGCTCAGGGCCAAGGACGTGGAGCTCCGTGAGCTCAAGGAGGAGAGGAGTGCCATGCCCCTCCGTTATGTGTGGGAGTTCACGGAGCTTCAAAAGCGGCAGGCGTCCACCACAAAGATGCTCGAGGCGTTGGCGGCGTTGCTGCAGAAAGCGGGAGATGCGATAGGCCGTCAGGGGAGCCGGCTGGAGCGCGAGCGGGCCGATCGTGACGAGGTCCAGGATCGCCTCAGCCACTTGGTGAACCAAGTTGCCACGCACGTGTTGCGGCTGCGCGATGCCTACCGTCGTGCCAGCACGATGATGCCAGCCGTCGGGCTAAACCCGTTCGACCACCCGGTCGACTTCAACGAGCTGCGGCTTCCTGACCTGGTCTCCTTCTTCACCTATATCTCCGAGGAGCTGAGCCATCTCCGCGCGATGGTGGGGGCTGAGCTGGACAAGGAGGGGTTGCGGGCTGCCGTCGCCATTGCTGGGCGAATCCTTTCAGGGCTCCGTCACCGGAATCCATTCGTGCCATTGGACGCCGTCTTTGACGAGCTGGCTCCCGTCGACTGGGAGCGGGCTCTGCGGGCGGTTGCACCCTGCGTCACCAACGTCGTGCGCCTCAAGAAGCAAAGGGACTTCGGTGGTGTTTAGGCGCCTCTGCATGGGCATGTCCATGTCTCGGTGCAACATGACCGTTGGATCAAACTCAGATGGTGCAGATTAGTCATTGTATCACAAAGCGTGTGGGTGTGTTTGGTTGCATTCTCATCTCAATATAGTTGTTTCCTCTTCGTGTATTTTTGTCAACCTACTAGTGTGGACTCATGCACCCTTCATGCACTTTGCCAAACACCCAAAAGTGGGTCGAGAAGGGAACTTTTGCTCCCATCCCGTGCACCCTTCATACACTGTAGGATCGAAAGTATGTCTAGAGGGGGGTGATTAGACTACTTGACCAAATAAAAACTTAACCTTTTCCCAATTTTAGTTCTTGGCAGATTTTAGCTATTGTAGGACAAGTCAAGCAATCATCACACAATTCAAGCAAGCATGCAAAGAGTATATTGGCAGAGTAAAGCATGCAACATGCAAGAATGTAAAGGAAAGGGTTTGGAGAATTCAAACGCAATTGGAGACACGGATGTTTTTCCCGTGGTTCGGATAGGTGGTGCTATCCTACATCCACGTTGATGGAGACTTCAACCCACGAAGGGTAACGGTTGCACGAGTCCACGGAGGGCTCCACCCATGAAGGGTAATGGTTGCGCGAGTCCACGGAGGGCTCCACCCATGAAGGGTAATGGTTGCGCGAGTCCACGGAGGGCTCCACCCACGAAGGGTCCACGAAGAAGCAACCACCCATGAAGGGTCCACGAAGAAGCAACCTTGTCTATCCCACCATGGCCATCGCCCATGAAGGACTTGCCTCACTACCGGTAGATCTTCACGAAGTAGGCGATCTCCTTGCCCTTACAAACTCCTTGGTTCAACTCCACAATCTTGTCGGAGGCTCCCAAGTGACACCTAGCCAATCTAGGAGACACCACTCTCCAAGAAGTAACAAATGGTGTGTTCATGATGAACTCCTTGCTCTTGTGCTTCAAATGATAGTCTCCCCAACACTCAACTCTCTCTCTCATAGGATTTGGATTTTGTGGAAAGAAGATTTGAGTGGAAAGCAACTTGGGAAGGCTAGAGATCAAGATTCATATGGTAGGAATGGAATATCTTGGTCTCAACACATGAGTAGGTGGTTCTCTCTGAGAACATATGAGTTGGAATTGTGTATGTGTTCTAATGGCTCTCTCCACGAATGAAGAGGAGGTGGAGGGGTATATATAGCCTCCACACAAAATCCAACCGTTACACACAGTTTTCCAATCTCGGTGGGACCGAATCAACAAACTCGGTCGGACCGAAAAGGCAAACCTAGTGATCCTTAGAGATTTTCGGTGGGACTGACATGCAACTCGGTAGGACCGATATGGTTAGGGTTTGGGCATAACGTAATCTTGGTGAGACCGATTACACAAACTCAGTGAGACCGAGTTTGGTAATAAGCTAACCAGAGAGTTGGTCAGGTAAACTCGGTGGGACCGATTTGCTCTTTCGGTGAGACCGAAAAGTTACAAAAAGGAAACAAAGAGTTTACACTGCAATCTCGGTGGGACGGATTCGCTCTTTCGGTGAGACCGAAAAGTTACAAAAGGGAAACAGACAGTTTGCAATCCCATCTCGGTGAGACCGAGATCCCTATCGGTAGAACCGAATTTCTAGGGTTTGGCAGTGGCTTATGACAAGTGAAACTCGGTGGCGCCGGATAGGAATAATCAGTAGGACCGAGTTTGGCTTAGGGTTTAGGTCATATGTGGATATGGGAAAGTAGTTGAGGGTTTTGGAGCATATCACTAAGCACATGAAGCAAGAGGCTCATTAAGCAACACCTCATCCCTCCTTGATAGTATTGGCTTTTCCTAAAGACTCAATGTGATCTTGGATCACTAAAATATAAAATGAAGAGTCTTGAGCTTTTGAGCTTGAGCCAATCCTTTGTCCTTAGCATTTTGAGGGTTCCACTTTCACATCCATGCCATGCCAATCATTGAGCTTTCCTGAAATAGTCATCTTGGAATAGCATTAGCTCAATGAGCTATATGTTGTTATGAATTACCAAAACCACCTAGGGATAGTTGCACTTTCAATCTCCCCCTTTTTGGTAATTGATGACAACATATAGATCAAATCTTCGACAAATGATAATAAGCATGAAATATATCGTCGCTTTGAGAAGTATGTGACAAGTAAGAGCTCCCCCTAAATTTGTGCATATTTAAAATTTGCTTTGGACTGCAAATGCACAAAGAGTTAGAGTCATGGGTTACTCTTCCATGTCACATATATCTTGGTGGAGCGCTTAAAATGATAAGAATGAAATACATGCACTCATCACCAAGAATAGTGAATGATCACATAAGATAGATAAGATGATAATATTAAGCAAACATTAAGTGTAGCTTATGATCAAACACATGATCATCAATGTCTCACGAGCAATGACATAGTACCTCACACAAAAGCAAACAAAGTTCGAAAAACCACGAAATAAAACAAGAGAGAATAAAAGCAACACTAAAAGCAACACTCTCTCTCGAAGCCTATGATCTATGCATTTTCTCCCCCTTTGGCAACAAGTTACCAAAAAGTTCCTAGAAAATGCATAGTGCTAAGTCGACACTCAGGCTTGATCTTCAGGTGGTGGTGGAGTCCGGAGCACTCCAAGGACGAAGCCTTCTGTAGACGTGGTCGGAGTCGAGGCTGAAGTGGACGCTGGAGCTGGTGGAACTGAGGCTGTAGCTGGTGCAGACGTGGTGGCTCTGGGGTCAGCAACTGGCACGGTAGACGACCTCGGACCTCGTGGCACTCTGGCAAAGGCATCAGTTGTAGTCTTGCGTCTCCTCTCCTGCATGTCATCCTGGAGCTGCTCCACTGCAGTCTGAATCTCTGTCACTTTGACATCCAAGTCATAGAACTTTTGTTCCATGATCCTCTCTAAGCTTGCCTGGTTCTGAGTTAGGGTGGCTAGTCCTTGCTCAATCCGCAGGGTGGATGCAATCAAGTAACCAAGCTGCTCTTGTTTAGTTTTCAGGAAATATTCAGATGCCTCCTCTTGAGTAGGCATCTTGGCAGCTTTCTCCTTCCTCGCCTTCTCCTTCTTGGCTTGTGCTTGGGCAGATGATGGCTCATTCTCAGTCATGACCACTTGATTATCTTCAAAGTCTGGACAGATGGGCAGGTGTTCCTTGTCCAATAAGTATATGCCCGTGCCCATCTTAGAGTTGATGAGCTCCGAAATCTGTGGGGCATATCCACAGCTCCTCTTCTGGTCTGCTGCTGTCCTCTTGATTGTTTCAATCATAAGGCTCATGACTTTGAATTTCTGTGGCACGTCAAAGATATGAAGCAAGTTGATCGCGTGGCCCCTGATCATCTTGTGATCTCCAGACTTGGGCAATAGGGTGTGCCTAAGAATCCAATTGATGGTTGGCAGCCCTGACAGAAGATAGTATACTGAGCCAAACTTGAACGTATCAAGTGCTTCATTTGGAATCTCCTTGTACATGTTTGACATTGAGTTGTGGTCCATCTTCTTCTTGGCATAAATGTCCAAGTCATCGTCATGCTCTTCTGGGGCATTAATCAGCTGAGCCCATTCAGCAACTGTAGACTGGTACCTCGTACCCTCTGACATCCATACAATCCTGCCATCTGGATAGAAGTGGGCTGTGGAGTAGAAGTGCATGATGAGTTCCTCGTTCCACTTTGTGAGCTTCTTCCCAACAAAGTCCTCTACTCCACATGCCTTGAAGCTGTCCTGCACTCCAGGGTAGTACTCTTTGTTGTCCTTGATGTATTGCCAATCAACCCATCTCATATCACAGACAATTGGCTTCTTGTCTAGCAGCACTGTCTCATAAAAGTCTTGCTGCTCCTTGGTGTGAAACCTGTAGTCAACTGCAGTCCTTCTCCTTGAAGCATACGGGTCTGCTTCTCTCCACTTCCGGAGCCCTGAATCTCTCCTGAGTTTCATATCCTCAGCCACAGGATGAGCATCGTTGTGGTCTGGGATCTTGGGCTTGAGCTTTCTAAGAACATTCTCTTCTTGTTCTTCTGCAGCCTCAGGCATTGGGGCCTTGTTCTTCTCAGTACCTGGGATGCTTCTTGTGTTCCTCTTTGGCTTTGGCTTTGGAGCTGGCTTGGCCTTGGAAGCAGCTGCCCCTGTTCTTATGGCATCACCCATCAGCTTGGGTGCCTTAGGTGCTGGTGCAGCTACCTCTTCTTCTTCCTCCTCATCTTCCATGATGGAAGCCTTGCCAAGCACTCTGGCTACAGTTTTCTTCACCCTTTCTTTCCTCTTCTTGCCTTCAGCAGCAACTGGCTCAATGGGAGTGGGCTTCTCAGTTGAAGCTCTGGCCTTTGACATAGGCTGCCTGCTGGCCTTTTGATCTTCATCCCTGGTTTTATGCCCTGTGCTGGCACAACTCTCTTGGAAGTTGCTTCCTCTTCTGCCACATAATCCTCATCTTCTGAGTCTGAGGTTCTCTTCTTTCTCTATCTTGTGGCAGCTTTAGGCAGATTGCTAGGGGTGCTCCTGCTGCCATCATCTGAGGAACTTGAGGGACTAGTGCCCTCACTCATCTGCACTTGCTGCTCTGACAAGTTTTGGCTATCACTTTGGTCTGACATGATGCAAACTCTGACTGCTGACCCTGTGAATAGGTTATAGATGAGATAGAGTGGATGAGCATCACAAAATGCAGAGATTTTTGCAAAAGAATAATTCAAAAACTTAGTTTTAGTTTCCCACTGAAAGCATCTCGGATCTACCGATTTCTAAACTCGGTGATACCGAAGCAGTTTTGGCACCTAAACTAGTGAACTCGGTCAGACCGAGTCACAGTTCGGTGGCACCGAGACTGCTGGGGTTTCACAGAGTTCCAAAATCGGTCGCACCAATAAGTAATTCTCAGTCAGACCGAGTCTCACTTGTGCAATGGCATAAGCCAAATCGGTGGGACTGAGTTTTTCAACTCGGTGGGTCCGAGATGGTTTCGGCGGAAACCTAACCCTAAAATTTTCGAATTAAACCTAATCTACGAGTTCATTGACTGGATAGAAGGTTAACAAACGTGGCAAGAATCATGATGATCACAATGTGCTAAGAATCGGATTGGGGAATAGCACAAAGATCGAGCCCATACCCTAGTTCGGCGGAGACTCGCTACGGCGGCAACGGCGGGGTTGAATTTCCGTTGACGGCGACGGAGACCAGCGACTGGAGGCGGCTGGCGGCGAGGAGACGATCCGGAGACCAAGTTGGCAGAGCAGGCTATCGCGCGGGCGAAGGGGTTCGGAGAAATTTCCAAATTTTTGCCCGTGACTATATATAGCCCGACCCTATCGGTGTGACCGAGTGAAACAACTCGGTGGCACCGAGATGCAAAACTGTATACAGTTGTTGCAACTCGGTGTGACCGAATGGTTCAAATCGGTTGCACCGAGATCGAAAACCTAGATCAACTTAATGATCTCGGTAGGACCGAAAGTAGGGTATCGGTCAGACCGAGAATCATAAAGAGGTTTTGGAAGTTTAAGTCTATGACGAATCGGGGACTCCGAGCGCTCCTCACACAGAGTGGTTCGAATCTGACTTGATCAAATTTTGTGATGTAGCATGAATAGAGTTTGAGACGAGAAAAGCATGGATAGCTAGAGGAGGTTCTTAGGCATTCTTGTCCATCCACTTGGCAAAAGGAAATAAAACCAAACAATCAAAAAAACAAGTGGATGTCCTCGAATGAGTAAAATATGCAACCAGCATGCTCACACAATAAGATGGCAAATGAAATATGTGACAAGGCATGCACAACCAATTCTAGCATCTATCAAGCAATTTGCGATGACAAGGTCATTTATATATGAGTATATTGACTTAGGAGTCAAGTGAGAACACTTGATCATAGGTCATACTCATCGTTTAAGCTCAAGTGGGGTTACCACTTTTACATAAAGCATTGTTGTGTTCACATCTTTAGAGTTGCTTTAGCTCAAGTCTTAGAGTAAAGCTCCCCCTAGATGTGATATCTCCCCTTAGAGGGATGAACTAACCTCGGGTTTTGTCGATGATGACTTCATGTAGATGTTGAAGATGTGGATGCTCAATGTTGATGTAGATCACTTGGAGCTATCCATTTGAGTGAATTGCACTTTCAATACCTACATGGGTTAGTCCCACAAGGAACAAACAAGGATATCCATAGACATAGAGTGATGCACACACAAGATGATGTCCATGAAAACTTTTAGGTTACCTTGTCCCTTGTCTTACCAACAAGAGGGTTTGTGACTCCTTGAACTAGTGCAAGATGTGGAAGTTGATTGCACTTGTTCTTGCCAAAATGATAAGAGTGAAGTATGTTGGCGGAGTCACCCTCAAGAACTCTCTAGTTCTTCTTCTTTTGGATCCACACCATCTTGATGGGAATCCTTGGAGTTGTAGTCGTACTTGATGAAGTGGAACTTGAAGTAGTCTTGGGAATCCACTTGACTAAGGTCTTAGGAGCTTCTTCAAATGCATCAATTTCCTCTTGAAGCTTGTCCTTGCCTTTTTGCTTGTAGTCTTGTGGTGGAAGATCATCTTGAGCTTGTGTCCCCTTGAAATAAGTATCATACTTCTCTTGTTGAGGAACAAACTTTGTCTTGGGGTATTGATCTTCTTACCACTCAACTCCATTGGCATTGAACTTTCGTTCAAAACCAACACCTTGATTCTTCCGGTGCATTCCTTGCTTGCGCACAATTTCCTCGAATTGCTTACTCCCGGCAAGGCTTTTGTACACTCCTTTCTCTATAATTCCCTTCAATAAGCTATTTTCTTGCTCAAGTGTAACTTGGCTAAGAGAATCATTAGTGGAATCAAGAGAACTACTAGAAGCAACAATATTGGATTTAGCATGATCATTGTTACTGCTAGAGGAAGAATCTTTCTTGTTCTTGTTACTAGACTTGACTTGAGGCATGTAAGTGGATAAGAGTAAACGCTTGGCAATGTAAGAAGAACTTTTCTTGCGGAGATCATCATTGATTGCTTTTAAGAACTCATGCTCTTGCTCAAGATTGAGCTTTTCAAAGCGTAATTTCTCATGAGCTCTTAAAAGTTCTCGATGATCTTCGAAGATAGTTTCATGAGCTAACTTAAGAGTGTTTAGTTCTTTAGTTAGAGCCTCAATCTTCTCCTTATCATTGTCATTCGTTTTATCTTGATTAGCATGATTAATTGACGTTTCATCATAGTATTCATCACTAGAGTTGTCAACAAGCAAATAATCACCTAACAAGTCATCTTCATCACTATTGAAATCAACATACTCGGGGTGTGTTACCTTAGGACCTTTGGCCATGAAGCATCTTCCAATTCCTTCATTTGGTGAGTCAAATATGTCGTAGGAGTTGGTTGACACAAGTGCTAGACCGGCAACACCTTCATCTTGAGTATCTTCGGAGTCGGAGTGATAACTTCTCTCGGAGTGGCTGTCGGAGTCGGAGCCGGATACCCATTCACCAACATGAGCTTGATGTCTTCGTTTTGTGTAGCTCCTTGATGATTTTTCCTTCCTTTCCGAATCCTTGCTTCTCCGTGAGTATCTTCGTTCATAACGATCATCTCTACTCCTTCTCTCTCTTGGTGGTGATTCTTTGCTTCTTCTTTTTGGAGAATCTTCTCTTCTCTTGTAGGGAGCCGTACACTCATTGGAATAGTGTCCGGGTCTTCCACAACTGTAGCAGTTTCGCTCTCGACTAGAAGATCTTTTGTCATTGTAGGACCTTGACTTGAAGCTTCTATCTTTGCTTCTACTCTTGTAGAACTTGTTGAAGTTCTTCACCATTAAGCTCAATTCTTCATTGAAGTTTTGTTTCTCACTTGATGATGTAGGGGCTTCACATGAGGCTTCATAGGCACCACTTGATTTGTTGTGAAGTTCCTCTTTATCCTTAAGTGACATCTCATGAGCAACAATTCTTCCAATCACCTCCGTTGGCTTGAGATCTTTGTAATTGGGCATCATTTGGATCAATGTGCACACGGTATCGTATTTTCCATCCAAGGCTCTTAGAATCTTCTTGATGATGAATCTATCGGTCATCTCTTCACTTCCTAAGCCGGCAATCTCATTTGTGATGAGAGCAAGCCTAGAGTACATTTCAGCGACACCTTCACCATCCTTCATTTTGAACTTGTCAAGTTGACTTTGAAGCACATCCAACTTGGATTCCTTGACGGAGTCGGTACCTTCGTGCATATCAATCAAAGTGTCCCAAATTTCCTTTGCATTCTCAAGACGGCTGATTTTGTTGAATTCTTCGGGGCACAATCCGTTGAAGAGAATATCACAAGCTTGAGCATTGTATTGCAACATCTTCAACTCATCCGTGGTAGCTTCACGGTTTGGTTCTTTCCCATCAAAGAAGTCACCTTGCAAACCAACACACACAATAGCCCAAACGGCGGGGTCATGTCCAAGAATATGCATTTTCATTTTATGCTTCCAACTAGCAAAATTAGTACCATCAAAGTAAGGACCTCTACGGTGATAATTTCCCTCGCTAGACGCCATACTCTCCTAGGTTGTGAAACCAAGGCTATGACCACCAAAAGCTATGGAGATCAAAGAAAATGGAGACCAAAGCTCTAATACCACTTGTAGGATCGAAAGTATGTCTAGAGGGGGGGTGATTAGACTACTTGACCAAATAAAAACTTAACCTTTTCCCAATTTTAGTTCTTGGCAGATTTTAGCTATTGTAGGACAAGTCAAGCAATGATCACACAATTCAAGCAAGCATGCAAAGAGTATATTGGCAGCGGAAAGTAAAGCATGCAACTTGCAAGAATGTAAAGGGAAGGGTTTGGAGAATTCAAACGCAATTGGAGACACGGATGTTTTTCCCGTGGTTCGGATAGGTGGTGCTATCCTAAATCCACGTTGATGGAGACTTCAACCCACGAAGGGTAACGGTTGCGCGAGTCCACGGAGGGCTCCACCCACGAAGGGTAATGGTTGCACGAGTCCACGGAGGGCTCCACCCACGAAGGGTAATGGTTGCGCGAGTCCACGGAGGGCTCCACCCACGAAGGGTCCACGAAGAAGCAACCACCCACGAAGGGTCCACGAAGAAGCAACCTTGTCTATCCCACCATGGCCATCGCCCACGAAGGACTTGCCTCACTAGCGGTAGATCTTCACAAAGTAGGCGATCTCCTTGCCCTTACAAACTGCTTGGTTCAACTCCACAATCTTGTCAGAGGCTCCCAAGTGACACCTAGCCAATCTAGGAGACACCACTCTCCAAGAAGTAACAAATGGTGTGTTGATGATGAACTCCTTGCTCTTGTGCTTCAAATGATAGTCTCCCCAACACTCAACTCTCTCTCTCATAGGATTTGGATTTTGTGGAAAGAAGATTTGAGTGGAAAGCAACTTGGGAAGGCTAGAGATCAAGATTCATATGGTAGGAATGGAATATCTTGGTCTCAACACATGAGTAGGTGGTTCTCTCTGAGAACATATGAGTTGGAATTGTGTATGTGTTCTGATGGCTCTCTCCACGAATGAAGAGGAGGTGGAGGGGTATATATAGCCTCCACACAAAATCCAACCGTTACACACAGTTTTCCAATCTCGGTGGGACCGAATCAACAAACTCGGTCGAACCGAAAAGGCAAACCTAGTGACCGTTAGAGATTTTTGGTGGGACTGACATGCAACTCGGTAGGACCGATATGGTTAGGGTTTGGGCATAATGTAATCTCGGTGAGACCGATTACACAAACTCGGTGAGACCGAGTTTGGTAATAAGCTAACCAGAGAGTTGGTCAGGTAAACTCGGTGGGACCGATTTGCTCTTTCGGTGAGACCGAAAAGTTACAAAAAGGAAACAAAGAGTTTACACTGCAATCTCGGTGGGACGGATTCGCTCTTTCGGTGAGACCGAAAAGTTATGAAAGGGAAACAGACAGTTTGCAATCCCATCTCGGTGAGACCAAGATCCCTATCGGTAGAACTGAATTGCTAGGGTTTGGCAGTGGCTTATGACAAGTGAAACTCGGTGGTGCCGGATAGGAATAATCGGTAGGACCGAGTTTGGCTTAGGGTTTAGGTCATATGTGGATATGGGAAAGTAGTTGAGGGTTTTGGAGCATATCACTAAGCACATGAAGCAAGAGGCTCATTAAGCAACACCTCATCCCTCCTTGATAGTATTGGCTTTTCCTAAAGACTCAATGTGATCTTGGATCACTAAAATATAAAATGAAGAGTCTTGAGCTTTTGAGCTTGAGCCAATCCTTTGTCCTTAGCATTTTGAGGGTTCCACTTTCACATCCATGCCATGCCAATCATTGAGCTTTCCTGAAATAGTCATCTTGGAATAGCATTAGCTCAATGAGCTATATGTTGTTATGAATTACCAAAACCACCTAGGGATAGTTGCACTTTCATACACCCTGCCTAACACTATTCGTGCTTCATATGGTTCATGTTTCATGGAGTACTGTAGCACCGTACTCTCTGTGCGCTGTGGACCTAGTTCTGTTAACATTGATCTCACCGTCCATTCTCGACCGGATAGTCAAAAAAGCGGTACTATGTTACATATAGGAGTAGTTGACATGCGCACAACATCATTTGTTATCGTCATATATTACTACACTAGCAACAAGATTGTGTTGTACTGACGTATGAACCACTGCACATGCCTAGTAGTAGGAGCACTGTGTATGTTCAAGTGGCTGCCGTGTTTCGCACTCCTCCGTCGTAAGAGTGGAAACGCTTGCTGTAATCATTTTTTCTTCTGAAAAATAGTGGACACGCTCTACCATGCGGATCCTCCTCCAGCCATGCACTAAATTACTCACTTTCACCGATGTGTGGGACAGCCAGCATCGGGGTCCACCAGCCATGCACTAAATTACTCCGTAGTAGAGTGACGGTAGACTACCTCGATCGAAGCGCCGCAGTAGTGCCCAATGAGCCGTCAAATCACAAAACCCCCTCCTTTCCAGCAGTAAGTTGGACGGACGAAGCAACCATCATTTCACTCTTCTCTCTCAGCTTCCTCTCTACCCAACCCTCGCTTCTGCCTCATCTTGTTCCTCATTTCTTCAAGAAAATCCTGACCAGCTTCTGCCATTGTGTTGGGGAATGTAGTAATTTCAAAAAAATTCCTACGCACACGCAAGATCATGGTGATGCATAGCAACAAGAGGGGAGAGATTTGTCCACGTACCCTCGTAGACCAAAAGCAGAAGCGTTAGCACAACGCGGTTGATGTAGTCATACGTCTTCACGGCCCGACTGATCAAGCACCGAAACTACGGCACCTCCGAGTTCTAGCACATGTTCAGCTCGACAACGATCCCCGGACTCCGATCCAGCAGAATGTCGGGGAAGAGTTCCGCCAGCAGGACGGCATGGTGATGCTCTTGATGTTCTACCGTCGCAGGGCTTCGCCTAAGCACCGCTACAATATTATCGAGGATTATGGTGGAGGGGGGCACCGCACACGGCTAAGAGATCAATGATAAATTGTTGTGTCTATGGGGTGCCCCCCTACCCCCGTATATAAAGGAGCAAGGGGGAGGAGGTGCGGCCAGGCAAGGGGCGCGCCAGGAGGAGTCCTACTCCCACCGGGAGTAGGACTCCCCCCTTTTCCATGTTGGACTAGGACTTGGGGGAAGGAGAGAGAGAGGGGAAAGGAAAGGGGGGTGCCGCCCCCCTCCTTGTCCAATTCGGACTTGGGGGGAGGGCCGCGTGGCTGCCCCTTGGCCTCCTCTCTACTTCCTCCACTAGGCCCATTAAGGCCCATTAGGTTACTGGGAGGTTCCGGTAACCTCCCGGTACTCCAATAAAATGCCGATTTCACCCGGAACACTTCCGATGTCCAAACATAGGCTTTCAATATATCAATCTTCATGTATCGACCATTTTGAGACTCCTCGTCATGTCCGTGAACACATCCGGGACTCCGAACAATCTTCGGTACATCAAAACATATAAACTCATAATGAAACTGTCATCGTAACGTTAAGCGTGCGGACCCTACGAGTTCGAGAATAATGTAGACATGACTGAGACACGTCTCCGGTCAATAACCAATAGCGGAACCTGGATGCTCATATTGGCTCCTACATATTCTACAAAGATCTTTATCGGTCAGACCGCATAACAACACACGTTGTTCCCTTTGTCATCGGTATGTTACTTGCCCGAGATTCGATCGTCGGTATCTTAATACCTAGTTCAATCTCGTTACCAGCAAGTCTCTTTACTCGTTCTGTAATACATCATCCCGCAACTAACTCATTAGCTGCAATGCTTGCAAGGCTTAAGTGATGTGCATTACCGAGAGGGCCCAGAGATACCTCTCCGACAATCGGAGTGACAAATCCTAATCTCGAAATATGCCAACCCAACATGTACCTTTGGAGACACCTGTAGAGCACCTTTATAATCACCTAGTTACGTTGTGACGTTTGGTAGCACACAAAGTGTTCCTCCGGTAAACGGGAGTTGCATAATCTCATAGTCATAGGAACATGTATAAGTCATGAAGAAAGCAATAGCAACATACTAAATGATCAAGTGCTAAGCTAACGGAATGGGTCAAGTCAATCACATCATTCTCCTAATGATGTGATCCCGTTAATCAAATGACAACTCATGTCTATGGCTAGGAAACATAACCATCTTTGATCAACGAGCTAGTCAAGTAGAGGCATACTAGTGACACTCTGTTTGTCTATGTACTCACACAAGTATTATGTTTTCGGTTAATACAATTCTAGCATGAATAATAAACATTTATCATGATATAAGGAAATAAACAATAACTTTATTATTGCCTCTAGGGCATATTTCCTTCACATTGTTCTTCCCTCCCAAAGAAGGAAAGGTGAGCGCATCAATGGTGTTGATTCTGGCCAAGGCCCGGTCTTGCAACCCCGAGACTGATCCTATAACTCCCTCTCTTTTCTTCTTTTGGGTTTGTGATTATGGTTTCTTTTCTTTTATTTCTATTTGACAGTTTCTTGATGGACGCTGGAGCATCGGCCGAAGTGATGTCTATGGCTCTGGCCAAAACCGTCGAGGCTCATGGTACGAAGAAGTGCAAGCACCCCGCCGAGACTACCGCAGACAAGCTCAAAGCCATCACCCTGTCCAAGCCCCCCTCTCTGGGATCCCTCATTAAGCAAGTCCAGGTAATATCTCTTCTTGACGATATTTTTCTCGATCTTGATCGTGGTTTTCATCTCACACGCAGTACTAGTACTAGTAGTACAACTTTCTGGGTGATCTTGCATGTGATTTTTGTGTGCCAAATGATGGTTCTAAATTCCTCTTTTGACAAAAACATGCGAGAGGTTGACACTGATTTCTTATAGATTACTTTCAACTACTCCCTCTGTCCCAAATTTCTTGTCTTAGATTTGTCTAGATACGGATGTATCTAATACTAAAATGTGACTTGATACATCCGTATCTAGAAAAATCTAAGACAAGAATTTTGGGACGAAGGGAGTACTTTATGAACATCAATGCTACCTTTTAAGAGGGTATATTTGCCTCAGTAACTTGTGTTATGGATATTGCATGTAATCCCTTTGCTCTCATGCCTTTGAAGACATGTTCTAGTGTCTTTGTTCACTCATTTCTGTGCGTATATGTAGTCATATATGGAGTATAATATCGAAAATCATCTTATATTTCTGAACGGAGGTAGTAATAAAATATGGTTTCTGTTTGAATTAGAACTAGGTCCGCTGATATGTGGGGCAACCGGCAACGGGATCCACATGCCATATGCACAAATTAGAGTGCACAACTTCACGGTAGACACACCCCGGTCGTAGCGCCACAGTAATGCCCAATGAGCGGTCAAATCACAACCCCCCTTTCCAGCTTTAGCAATAAGCTAGACGGACGAAGCGGCAATATTTCACTGGGCCTGAATCCCCTTCTCCCTCGTCTGCTTGTTCAGAGAAAACCCCCTCTCGACGATTGCATAGGGTTTTCTCATGGAGAACCAGGTACGAATTCTTCATCCATCCCCGATAAACCCAAGTCCCTTAGTCACAGGTAATCCTAGGATGGCAGCCGCCGCCATTGATGCATTTTTCTTCCTACTGAATCTAGTGTGTTTCATTTGCAGTGCCCGAAGTGCGAGTACCCTATAGGTTTCTGCACCCTCGGCGAGACGCCACACTTGTTCCTTCTCATCCTAACACAGCATTTTGAAACGCGCACAGTATGTTCCTAGAATCCTCTTTTCTATCCGGGAGGGTGGGGTTTTTTTGAACATGTTGTGTTCTCATATTATTTTTCCTGCAGTGTATTATTTGCTCTGCCAAAACACATGTACTCAAGATGCTCGGCCTTGCCATAACTGAATACACTAGTTTAATGGTCACAGTGAAGACAAGCCATGGATATAAGTTCCGAGTTGGGTTCATGAACCAAGAAGATCGCTGCTTTTTTTATGGCCGAACTTGGATAAACTTTCTCAAGTGTTACGGACTGAAAGTTGGCGCACGAATGTTGATGGAAATAGCAGAACCTGATCTCATCTTCACTGCGATCTTCCACCCCGACGTCGTTCCAATTGTTCATCCATGTTAGTTTTGTATCTGGTTCTTGCTTGTTGCCTCGATTACTTCTTAATCCACCTATTCTGTCTAACTAATCACAATTTAACTTTAGAAGTAGCAATGAATCTCTCACGAAGATGCTACTTCTAACTAATATTTTCTTATAATTGGTGGCACGTGTAGGTTTTTTCAGAGTTAAGCAGTCTGCTCGCTTGTTACTCTGTAATAACTCGGCTGTTACTAATGGCACTGAAGTTGACTGGATCGACATCCACAAGTTCCTACACTTTATTGATCGTCTTGAGGTCCTTGTGGGGCGTTTCAATGGTGGAAGGCCACGTGGGATATGTGTGCCACTGCTGCACTCATTGAACAGGTCCAACTGTGTCGAGAAACTTATGGTACGAGCTGTTTTCTGTTATATATGTTGTTCATAAACTATTGATTATACACAGTTTTACAGCTGTGATCTTCTTGAAACAGGAACTGTCGAGTTCTATTGTTCCTATACAAATGCCTGACCATGGTCGGGTCAGACTTGCGCTTGGTCACAACATGATGTTTATGTCGACCTACTCAATTCCCCTTGGAGGTGAAAAGATACTTATTCATGGGTGGTCTCAAATAATGAAGGCCCGTCCATCTTGGAGAATAGGACAGAAGATTATGTTCATGCTTTTCCATGGCTCTAAAGCGAATATCCTGTTTATTGACCACGTTGCGAGATGAAGCCGCTTTCAGAAGGTTGTGGATGCGCAGGGTGGCGCCTGGGCCTTGTCCTGGGGCTTGGCGGCCTCACCCTTGGTTAACTGTAGGTAAAGTAGCATTGTTTGAGGCGTGCTTTGTACGGTTGAACCTGTATAAGTACTCATACTGCTTTTAGCTTTGGTTGTTAAGTGCCCCTGCTGGTTTCAGTTAAGATTGTTAAGTACTCCTTCTGCTTTTACAGTCTGTCGTGCTTCTTCGGTCCTGTCTTCCTCCAGCCGCCAAAACCAAACCAGCGCCGGCGGGGCCGCCTGCTTCCGCCTCCCACGGCTAGCTGCGCCTCAGCGCACGCATCGCCGCCCCACCGTCTCCTAAATCGTTAACACCGACGTCCTCCGTGCGCTTTGGTGCGCTCGCCGCGGAGCCGCCCTCTCACGTTGTCAACATGGTCAACAAACAACAGGAATCGGCAGAAGTACGTGGAGAGGATGACAGTAGGGGCTCACCACGTCAGCGTATGGAAAAATAAAATGCTTCCTCCTAGTGTTTTCCTGACATCTGGGACCCACGACATTGTGAGCATATATAGTCAATAGACAAGAGAACAGCACAAGATCGGCTGACACCTGGGACGTAGCTACTCGAGCAGTATTTTTTTTGTTTGGTATTGTTGAGACGGAGCAGGGTTTGAACTTGGCTGTGGCCCGTCTAGCCCAGGCTTATATTTTATGTTCACCATGTGACCAGCCCAGCTATTTTTTCTTTGTGAAAATGAGCCCAGTTTATTTTTTCTGAAGAATACCCAATCCAGGCCTACTTATTTTTCTACGCCCTGATGAGCTGCAACTCTTTCAAGACGCCTGCAAATCTTGAAAGTAATATGAAATGGGTTGTAAATATAAAAACAGATGACAAATTGGCAATTACTTTATAATTTCTGAATTTTATTACATTTTCATATTCCTATTTCACTGGGCATTAACCTAATTTAAATATATCTTCAAAGTACTTTAAATCTGGCTCGACATTTCGGTATTAAAAATAGTTTGGAACCCACAGAAATATGTGAAATTGGCCCTGGCCAACCAAAAAACGACTGTAATAAATTGCATAAGAAGTTGCCATGAGCTATATATAAATTATTAATAAAAGAGGGAGTGGTCTGACTTGTGGGCCTATTTAGTTGACGCGTATGCAAGAGTTTTTTAGTTATTATATACATCAACAAACGATTCTAGCAGACGTAACCATTGAATGTCAATCCAACGGCCGTCGTGTTTCTTCAATCTCTGATCTTCTTGCTCCAGCCGCCAAAGCAACGCCGGCGGGACCGCCTACTCCCGCCTCCCGTGGCTGGCTGTGCTGCCGCGCAAGCCTCAGCGCCCCCTACTACTCCCACCGCTGGCCAGGGCATCCCTCTACTCACCCACATCCCCTGTTATTCTGCGGCGACGGTAGCCTCACACCGCAGCCAAACCGGTGAACGCTCGTACTCCTCTCAGGGTGGGCATCCACTGTCGCGTCTTCCCTGGCTCCGCGTCGTCCCCTTCCTATGCCTCGCTGTCGTCCACAGCCGTGGTGCTCTCGGCACGGCGTGGTCAATGTGGTCAACGACCGACTTCCATCAGAAGAGTACTGTACGTGGAGAGGCTGACAGCTGGGTCCACGGCAGCCGCAAGGAAGTGCCTCCTTATTATGCGGAAAATAATTATTCCTCCACCTGACAGCGGGGACCCACCGGACGGGCCACCAGTATTTTGCGAAAAAAATCATTTCCCCCTGACTGTTGGGACCCACCAGATGGGCCACCATATTTCAGGAAAATAATGTTCCCCCCGCTGTCAGCTCGGACCCACCGGAAGTGCCTCCTTATTACGCACAAAAAAATGAATACTCCCCCGGCTAGCTGGGACCCACCTTGGTGGGAGGCTGACTTGTGGGCCTACTAAGTTGACGGGGACGAAGGGCTTTGTCAACTTAGTCAATATGAACAATTCTAGCTCCAGTGACCGTACGATGTCCATCCAATGGCCATAGTACTTCTTCAACCTCTGGTCTTCTTGCTCCAGCCGCCCAAAGCAGCGTCGGTCGTGCTGCATGCTCCTGCCTCCCATGGCCGGTTGTGCTGCCATGGAGGCCTCACTGCCCCTACTATTCCCACCGCTGGCCAGGCCCTGCAGCGGCGGCAGCCTCACACCGCAGCCGAACCAGTGAACCCTCGTACTCCTCTCCGCGCGGGCTTCCACTGTCGCATCTTCCCCAGCTCCGCGTCGTCCCCTTCCTAGGCCTCGCCGTCGTCCACTGATACATCTCCAACGTATATATAATGTTTGATTGCTCCATGCTATATTATCTACTGTTTTGGACTATATTGGGCTTTATTTTCCACTTTTATATTATTTTTGGGACTAACCTATTAACCGGAGGCCCAACCCAGATTTGCTGTTTTATGCCTATTTCAGTGTTTCGAAGAAAAGGAATATCAAACGGAGTCGAAACGGAACGAAATCAACTGGAGAAGTTATTTTTGGAACGAAAGCCACCGGATAGACTTGGACTCCACGTCAGGAGATACGGGGGGTGCTCACGAGGGTGGGCCCCCCCTAGGGCGCGTCCCCTTCCTCGTGGGGCCCCCGTGTCTCCTCCGACGTACCCCATGCACCCATATATACCTACGTACCCTAAAACTTCCAGAACACAATAGATCAGGAGTTCCGCCACCAAAAGCCTCCGTAGCCACCGAAAGCCAATCTAGACCCGTTCCGGCACCCTGCCAGAGGGGGCAATCCCTCTCCGGTGGCCATCTTCATCATCCCGGTGCTCTCCATGACGAGGAGGGAGTGGTTCTCCCTCGGGGCTGAGGGTATGTACCAGTAGCTATGTGTTTGATCTCTCTCTCTCTCTCTCTCTCGTGTTCTTGAGGTGATACGATCTTGATGTATCGCGAGCTTTGCTATTATATTTGGATCCTATGAAGTTTCTTCCCCCCTCTACTCTCTTGTAATGAATTGAGTTTCCCCTTTGAAGTTATCTTATCGGATTGAGTCTTTAAATATTTGAGAACACTTGATGTATGTCTTGTCGTGGATATCTATGGTGACAATGGGATATCACGTGATTCACTTGATGTATGTTTTGGTGACCAACTTGCGGGTTCCGCCGATGAACCTATGCATAGGGGTTGGCACACGTTTTCGTCGTGATTCTCCGGTAGAACTTTGGGGCACTCTTTGAGGTCCTTTGTGTTGGTTGAATAGATGAATCTGAGATTGTGTGACGCATATTGTATAATCATACCCACGGATACTTGAGGTGACATTGGAGTATCTAGGTGACATTAGGGTTTTGGTTGATTTGTGTCTTAAGGTGTTATTCTAGTACGAACTCTAGGGCTGTTTGTGACACTTATAGGAATAGCCCAACGGATTGATTGGAAAGAATAACTTTGAGGTGGTTTTGTACCCTACCATAACCTTTTCGTTCGTTCTCCGCTATTAGTCACTTTGGAGTGACTCTTTGTTGCATGTTGAGGGATAGTTATGTGATCCAATTATGTTAGTATTGTTGAGAGGACTTACACTAGTGAAAGTATGAACCCTAGGCTTTGTTTCCTAGCATTGCAATACCGTTTACGCTCACTTTTATCATTAGTTACCTTGCTGTTTTTATATTTTCAGATTACAAAAACTATTATCTACTATCCATATTGTACTTGTATCACCATCTCTTCACCGAACTAGTGCACCTATACAATTTACCATTGTATTGGGTGTGTTGGGGACACAAGAGACTCTTTGTTATTTGGTTGCAGGGTTGCTTGAGAGAGACCATCTTCATCCTACGCCTCCTACGGATTGATAAACCTTAGGTCATCCACTTGAGGGAAATTTGCTACTGTCCTACAAACCTCTGCACTTGGAGGCCCAACAACATCTACAAGAAGAAGGTTGTGTAGTAGACATTAAGCTCTTTTCTGGCTCCGTTGCCGGGGAGGTTAGCGCTTGAAGGTATATCTTTAGATCTTGCAATCGAGTCTTTTAGTTTCTTGTTTTATCACTAGTTTAGTTTATAAAAGAAAACTATAAAAAATGGAATTGAGTTTTTCTCATATGCTTCACCTTTTTAATATCTTTCGTGAGTATGATGGAAAGGATAATTGTGCTCAAGTGTTAGAAGAAGAGATCTCTAAAATGTTTGGCACTAAATATTTGAATGATGAGCATGATTGCAATGTTGTTAGTACGAATTCTTTGAATATCCATGATGCTAATGATGATTGCACTAGTTATGATGAAAATGCCTCCTATAAACATGTCAATTTTTGTGGAGTACACTAGGTTTGCAAGTACACACTAAATAGGGAAGATAGATATTGCAAGAGGCATAAGTACTTAGAAACCAAATTGTTGCAAGAAGAGCTAGATGAATGTGCTGAAAGATTCAATATTTTTCGTGCCCCTTGTGAACTTTGCAATGAACATGGTCATTTAAAGCTCCAATACTATTTGTTTCATGATCAAGTCGTGTCCAAACATTGTGATAATTTGATTACCCTTGAGCATCATAAAGAGCTTAGCCTTCTTTTGGGTTATGAAGAAATGAAATGTATAACTGAGGGTATTCCAAAGTTTAATCTTGATAGATTTCTTGATTTTGATCTAGAGAAAATTTATACGTATTGTGCGGTGAATTGTATTGAAAATCCTCATATTGCCAACTACATAAAGAAAAGAAAACAAATAGAGGATGAAGAGAATACTAATGAAAGGGAAGGGACTTCCCAATATCCTCCTATTATTTCTTATGATGAATCAGGTAACAAGGAGGAGCTTTCTATCCAACCAATCTCATTAATAAGGAGCTCCAAAAAGAGGATTGAACCCACACATGATGTGGTGAATAAGAAGAAAAGAAAAAGGAAGAGAGGTAAAAAGGTATCTCTCCCAAATAAAGTTGCTCCTATTATTGATGTGCCTCATGAAAATGATACACTTGATGATCTCATTATGCCTATTGCTTGTTGTGATGATTATGATTGGGAAGATAATGACACTTCTTATGATCTTGAAAATCTTTTTGGCACTTGCTTGGAAGAATATTATAATTGCTACACTATTGGTGCTATCTATACTATTAATGACGAGAGTGATTATGTTTATGATATGAAAAGGCCCAAGCTTGGGGAAACTATGTTTGATGAGGATGACATATTTGAGAATATATTTGCTGCAATTAATGTTTGTCCCAAACTTGGGGATGATATGTTTAATAATGATGATATTTTTAGCCTCTCAAGTTTTAATATGCAAATTTGTTATGATGATAGAATGCCTTCTACTTACGATGATAATATTTATGAAAGTGGATTTGGAGAGGTCATGACTTTATTTAGTGATGTATCCACTATCTTGGAAGAGGTTTCAATAGATTATGATGAGAACAAAGTTGCTACTTATGATGATTATTGTGATAAAACTTATGCTATAAAGAGTAGTGATGATTATATTTATAAAACTTGTCATGATTATGAGTACCCTTTCTCTGAACATTACTCATTTAACGTGGAAACAATTTATAGTATTCAAGTCTCTTATGATACTCCCACTATTCCGAATGAGAAGAATTTTGCTTATGTGGAGAGTAGTAAATTTTCTATGCAAGTAGATCATGAAAAGAATTATTTAGGTGCTGGTTATATTGTTGAATTCATTCATGATGCTACTGAAAATTATTATGAGGGAGGAATATATGCTTGTAGGAATTGCAATAATATCAAATTTCCTCTCTATGTGCTTAAAATCTTGAAGTTATGCTTGTTTTGCCTTCCTATGCTAGTTGATTATTGTTCCCATAAGTTGTTTTCTCACAGAATCCCTATGCATAGGAAGTGGGTTAGACTTAAATGTGCTAGTCATATTCTTCATGATGCTCTCTTTATGTTTCAATTCTTATCTTTTATGTGAGCATCGTTGAAATCATCATGCCTAGCTAGGGGTGTTAAACGATAGCGCTTGTTGGGAGGCAACCCAATTTTATTTTAGCTCCTTGCTTTTTTGTTCCTGTTTAGTAATAAATAATCCATCTATCCTATGTTTAGATGTGGTTTTATGTGTTCAATTAGTGTTTGTGCCAAGTAGAACCGTTGGGAAGACTTGGGGAAAGTCTTTGCGATCATGCTGTAAAAAACAGAAACTTTAGCACTCACAAGAACTGCTGCCATTTTTATTTGGAGAGTGATATTTAGTTAATTCTTCTTGAAGATGATTAATATATAAATTCCTCAGGTCCAGAAATTTATTTGAGAATTTTATGAGTTCCAGAAGTATACGTTTGATCCAGATTACTACAGACTGTTCTGTTTTTGACAGATTCTGTTTTTCATGTGTTGTTTACTTATTTTGATGAATCTATGGCTAGTAAAATAGTTTATAAACCATAGAGAAGTTGGAATACAGTAGGTTTAACACCAATATAAATAAAGAATGAGTTCATTACAGTACCTTGAAGTGGTGATTTATTTTCTTATACTAACGGAGCTTACGAGTTTTCTGTTCAGTTTTGTGTTGTGAAGTTTTCAAGTTTTGGGTAAGGATTCGATGGACTATGGAATAAAGAGTGGCAAGAGCCTAATCTTGGGTATGCCCGAGTCACCCCAAGGTAATATTCAAGGATAGCCAAGAGCCTAAGCTTGGGGATGCCCCGGAAGGCATCCCCTCTTTCGTCTTCGTTCATCGGTAACTTTACTTGGAGCTATATTTTTATTCGCCACATGATATGTGTTTTGCTTGGAGCGTCAATTTATTTTGTTAGGATTTCTTGATGTTATTTAGAACAATGTTTTGCATCTCTTATTTCAATAAAAGTGGCATTGATAGCCTTTACTATGCCTATGTTACAAGTATACATGTTGCTGTTTGAAAACAGAAAGTTTACCGCTGTTGCAATAATTCCCTAGAAAAGTCAGAATGTGATAAAATGTTGAAACCTTTTGCATATTAAGATCTGATAAATTTACTACAGTGGGAATTTTATTTCATAATTTTTGGATCTAGGGAAGTATGGATGTTGTAGCATTCTTTACAGACTATCCTGTTTAGGCAGATTGCTGTTATGTTTGCATTGTTTGCATATGTTTGCTTCTTTAATGATTCTATTTGAGGATAGGACTATTAAATATGAAGAGGCATTTAGTATGCAATGTTGAATAATAATTTTAGTGATTTTCTACAGTAGAGTATGATAAGGTTTTTGCAATGGTCACTAACTTATCTCACGAGTCCTTGTTGAGTTTTGTGTGGATGAAGCTTTTGAGATTTAGGGAGACCGTGATATGAGAGGAATTAAGGAGACACAAAAGCTCAATCTTGGGGATTCCCAAGGCATCCCAAGATAATATTTCAAGAAGTCTCAAGCATCTAAGCTTGGGGATGCCCCGGTTGGCATCCCACCTTTCTTCTTCAACAATTATCGGTTAGTATCGGTTGATCCTAAGTTTTTGCTTCTTCACATGATGTTTGCTATTCTTAGATGTAATTTTATTTTTCTTTGCTTGCTGTTTGAATAGAGTACCAAGATCTTAAATTATTAAATGTTGGAGAGTCTTCACATAGTTGCATAATTATTCGACTACTCATTGATCTTCACTTATATCTTTCGGAGTAGTTTGTCATTTGCTCTAGTGCTTCACTTATATCTTTTAGAGCATGGTCGTAGTTTTATTTTGAAGAAATAGATGAACTCTCATGCTTCACTTAGATTATTTTGAGAGTATTAAATATCATGGTAATTTGCTTAAAATCCTAATATGCTAGGTATACAAGATTAATAATAAAATTCTCTTATGAGTGTGTTGAATACTAAGAGAAGTTTGATACTTGATGATTGTTTTGAGATATGAGGATGGTAATATTAGAGTCATGCTAGTTGAGTAGTTGTGAATTTGAGAAATACTTGTGTTGAAGTTTGTGATTCCCGTAGCATGCACGTATGGTGAACCGTTATGTGATGAAGTCGGAGCATGATTTATTTATTGATTGTCTTCCTTATGAGTGGCGGTCGGGGATGAGCGATGGTCTTTTCCTACCAATCTATCCCCCTAGGAGCATGCGCGTAATACTTTGTTTCGATAACTAATAGATTTTTGCAATAAGTATGTGAGTTCTTTACGACTAATGTTGAGTCCATGGATTATACGCACTCTCACCCTTCCACCATTGCTAGCCTCTCTAGTACCACGCAACTTTCGCCGGTACCATAAACCCACCATATACCTTCCTCAAAATAGCCACCATACCTACCTATTATGGCATTTCCATAGCCATTCCGAGGTATATTGTCATGCAACTTTCCACCGTTCCGTTTATTATGACACACTCCATCATTGTCATATTGCTTAGCATGATCATGTAGTTGACATAGTATTTGTGGCAAAGCCATTGTTCATGATTCTTTCATACTTGTCACTCTTGATTCATTGCATATCCCGGTACACCGCCGGAGGCATTCATATAGAGTCATCTTTGTTCTCGTATCGAGTTGTATCATCGAGTTGTAAATAAATAGAAGTGTGATGATCATCATTCAATAGAGCATTGTCCCAAAAAAAGGAAAGAAAGGCCAAATAAAAAAAGAAAGGCCAAATAAAAAAATAAAAGGGACAATGCTACTATCCTTTTACCACACTTGTGCTTCAAAGTAGCACCATGATCTTCATAGTAGAGAGTCTCTCATGTTATCACTTTCATATACTAGTGGGAATTTTACATTATAGAACTTGGCTTGTATATTCCAATGATGCGCTTCCTCAAATTGCCCTAGGTCTTCATGAGCAAGCAAGTTGGATGCACACCCACTAGTTTCTTTTGTTGAGCTTTCATATACTTATAGCTCTAGTGCATCCGTTGCATGGCAATCCCTACTTACTCACATTGATATCTATTGATGGGCATCTCCATAGCCCGTTGATACGCCTGGTCGATGTGAGACTATCTTCTCCCTTTTTTCCTCTCCACAACCACCATTCTATTCCACCTATAGTGTTATGTCCATGACTCACGCTCATGTATTGCGTGAAGATTGAAAAAGTTTGAGAACATTAAAAGTATGAAACAATTGCTTGGCTTGTCATCGGGGTTGTGCATGATTTAAATATTTTGTGTGGTGAAGATGGAGCATAGCCAGACTATATGATTTTGTAGGGATAGCTCTCTTTGGCCATGTTATTTTGAGAAGACATGATTGCTTAGTCAGTATGCTTGAAGTATTATTGTTTTTATGTCAATATTAAACTTTTGTCTTGAATCTTATGGATCTGAATATTCATATCACAAGTAAGAAGAATTACATTGAAATTATGCCAACTAGCATTCCACATCAAAAATTATCTTTTTATCATTTACCTACTCGAGGACGAGTAGGAATTAAGCTTGGGGATGCTTGATACGTCTCCAACGTATCTATAATTTTTGATTGCTCCATGCTATATTATCTACTGTTTTGGACTATATTGGGCTTTATTTTCCACTTCTATATTATTTTTGGGACTAACCTATTAACCGGAGGCCCAGCCCAGATTTGTTGTTTTATGCCTATTTCAGTGTTTCGAAGAAAAGGAATATCGAACGGAGTCGAAACGGAACAAAATCAACTGGAGAAGTTATTTTTGGGGCCCCCGTGGGCGCGCCCCCTGCCTCGTGGGGCCCCCGTGGCTCCTCCGACGTACCCCCTGCACCCATATATACCTATGTACCCTAAAACTTCTAGAACACAATAGATCGGGAGTTCCGCCGCCAGAAGCCTCCGTAGCCACCGAAAGCCAATCTAGACCCGTTCCGGCACCCTGCCGGAGGGGGCAATCCCTCTCCGGTGGCCATCTTCATCATCCCGGTGCTCTCCATGACGAGGAGGGAGGGTATGTACCAGTAGCTATGTGTTTGATCTCTCTCTCTCTCTCTCGTGTTCTTGAGGTGATACGATCTTGATGTATCGCGAGCTTTGCTATTATAATTGGATCCTATGAAGTTTCTTCCCCCCTCTACTCTCTTGTAATGAATTGAGTTTCCCCTTTGAAGTTATCTTATCGGATTGAGTCTTTAAAGATTTGAGAACACTTGATGTATGTCTTGCCGTGGATATCTATGGTGACAATGGGATATCACGTGATTCACTTGATGTATGTTTTGGTGACCAACTTGCGGGTTCCGCCCATGAACCTATGCATAGGGGTTGGCACACATTTTCGTCGTGATTCTCTGGTAGAACTTTGGGGCACTCTTTGAGGTCCTTTGTGTTGGTTGAATAGATGAATCTGAAATTGTGTGACGCATATCGTATAATCATACCCACGGATACTTGAGGTGACATTGGAGTATCTAGGTGACATTAGGGTTTTGGTTGATTTGTATCTTAAGGTGTTATTCTAGTACGAACTCTAGGGCTGTTTGTGACACTTATAGGAATAGCCCAACGGATTGATTGGAAAGAATAACTTTGAGGTGGTTTCGTACCCTACCATAATCTCTTCATTCGTTCTCCGCTATTAGTGACTTTGGAGTGACTCTTTGTTGCATGTTGATGGATAGTTATGTGATCCAATTATGTTAGTATTGTTGAGAGGACTTACACTAGTGAAAGTATGAACCCTAGGCCTTGTTTCCTAGCATTGCAATACCGTTTACGCTCACTTTTATCATTAGTTACCTTGCTGTTTTTATATTTTCAGATTACAAAAACTATTATCTACTATCCATATTGCACTTGTATCACCATCTCTTCGCCGAACTAGTCCACCTACACAATTTACCATTGTATTGGGTGTGTTGGGGACATAAGAGACTCTTTGTTATTTGGTTACAGGGTTGCTTGAGAGATACCATCTTCATCCTACGCCTCCTACGGATTGATAAACCTTAGGTCATCCACTTGAGGGAAATTTGCTACTGTCCTACAAACCTCTGCACTTGGAGGCCGAACAATGTCTACAAGAAGAAGGTTGTGTAGTAGACATCTTCCACCGCCGTGGTGCTCTCGGTGTGGCGTGGTCAATGTGGTCAACGACCGACTTCCATCGAAAGAGTACTGTGCGTGGAGACGCTGACAGCTGGGTCCACGGCCGCAGCAAGGAAGTGCCTCCTTATTACGCGCAAAATAATTATTCCTCCACCTGACAGCGGGGACGTACCGGATGGGCCACCTTATTTCGCGAAAAAAATGTTTGCCCCTGACTGCTGGGACCCACCAGCTACATCTTCGCACGCAAGGAAGTGCCTGACAGTCGGGACCCACCTGGTCGAAGCGTACGTAGCGTTGTCATTCTGGTCGCGAACGTGTACGTACATATATACTGGTCGATGTAGAGGCGCGCACGTGTCCTAGTACAGGCGCGCACGTAGCATGTACACGTACGTACAGCGGCCAGGGTGCAAGAAAGAAAATATGGTCACGTATGTGTACATACGGGCGGGGTCTCGAATGCCTACTCGCGCATATGTACGGCCAGGGCTCGTGTACATGGCTGGGTCGGAACGGAGAAACAACGTCGTCGTCGTGTTCATGGGGAGGCAATGGAATGCATCGTGTTCATGGGGAGGCAACGGAATGCGTCGTGTTCATGGGGAGGGCTTGGACGGAACAGGCGATGGAAACGAGGCCTGGTGTATCGCAGAACGGAGGAAACGGCCTTGTGTTCGACCGGCCATGTTCGAAACGGGATCATGTTCATCGGGAGGGGTCTGGCGTACCGCAAAACGGAGGAAACGGACCTCCTACGATCGAAACAGGGGTCCTGTTCATCGGGAAGGGTGTGGCGTACCGCAAAATGGAGGAAACGGACTTGTGTTGGAGTGCTACGGTCGAAACGGGGGTCCTGTTCATCGGGAGGGGTGTGGCGTACCGCAAAACGGGACTCCATGGGATACTGTTCATCTCCACCGTCGACCCCCTCCAGCCTCCACGAGCTACTGTTCATCCACCGTCGACCTCCTCTAGCCTCCACCTGCGACTGTTTATCCACGGGATCCTGTTCATCCAGCCTCCAGCACGCGCTACTCCACCGTCTACTGTTCAACCAGCCCTCTCCACGGGCTCCTGTTCAACCACCCCTCCACGGGCTACTATTCATCTTGCCCTCCACCGTCTACTGTTCATCCAGCCCTCCACGGGGTGGTCCTGTTCATCCAGCCCTCCACGGGGTCCTGTTCATCCAGCCCCAACCGGCTCGATCGATCGGGGTCCTGTTCATCCAGAGGCAACACCACGGGGTCCTGTTCATCCACCCCCACCGGGAACTGTTCATCCAACCCCCCCCCCCCACAACGCTCACTGTTCATCCAGAGGCAGCATCGATCGGGTTCAGTTAACAGCCATCGATCGATCGCTCGGGTTCAGTAACGCATAGCCTGCAGTGCAATCGCTCGGGTTCAGTTAGAGCCCAACGCCTCGCTCGGGTTCAGTCAGAGCCAACGCCTCGCACACATGTGCGTACGTGTACGAGAGAAGCGCGCATCGCTCGGCCCCCGACCTCCCACCGTAACCGGGAACTCCCCGAAATTTTCCTCCCCCTCGCTTCTACCACGGTTTTTTCCGTCATGGACGGCCCAAAGAATGTCATGCAGATGCGTCTCCGGCCCACCCAGGACGAAAATCCCATTTTCTGTCATGATTTTTTGTCATAGAAGTAGGAGCCCACCACATCTATGATGATACCGGGTTTTGTCACAATTATCGTCATAGAAGTGTCATATGTATGACAGAAAAAAATTTCGTTCAGCCCAAAATGTCACGGATGTGTCTTTTTTTGTAGTGAGAGGAGTATGAACCCTCGAAAACTTTTAGGTTCACACAGATTAAGGAAGGCATAGGTTCAACCCATCAGGGCATCTTAGAAACATATGCCACAAGCTTCGAGAGTAATTATCACCAGCTCAAAAGTGGAGCATGGTTGACCAAATCGGAGAATAGGATTTACCGATGGCATTATGTATCAGGGAAAGAACTTCCAAAGTGATTGAATATGAGGGACGTTGTCGGATAAAATCCAACAAAGGATCCGATGGTCCTCAAGGGATCTGATGTAAACATCGGTACTCAAAGAGAGGAAGAAACAATGCAAAGGCATTGGATTCTAGAAACAAGTAACTAATTCAAAGCTCAAATGCAAAGGAATTGTGATTTCCAAATCAAGGGATCAGAAGCAAACGCTCTGATTAAGGATGTATAAGTTGAGGTAGGCTTAGGGATACCATCGATGGTAATTTGATTGGTCGAGACCCAGCTCATGTTTAAAATGACATCTGAGCCGGAAGGATGAACTCTGGGTTGGATCGATGATTGCGCAAACATATTGGATCAAAGACTCAAAATGACGATGACAAAGGATGCTCGTGAATATTGATGTACATATGGAAAGTAACCATAATGCAAGCAGACAAGTATTTGCAGAGCAATAGTTGGCAATGTGTTATCAGAAGACCGGATAGTATTTCAAAGTATCTTGTGGATCACATGATCAACTAGGAATGTAAAATTCCTCGATGAGTGTGAGGGATTATCCGTAGATGTATTAAAGCGAAAATGGAGCTGCAAGGCAGCAGGCATAATGGATTCTCGGGATATTAGAATGTTTCAGGGAATCTTAAGAACAAGAGCAATTGGGGATGAAGGTATGAACGACAAATGCAGGTAGTTATCCATAACAATTTATCGGTGGTAGGGATTGCAATGGCAAAGGGCACAAGGGTCTCGGGAAAACATCCAAGAGTATCTTCGGAATCTTCTGGCGCAGCAGGCGATCATCTATAATAAGGGGCTCTCCGGGAGGAAGTAGTTACGAGAACCTAGAGTCAGAGTTAGTAAAATCATTTAACCCGAATAGAAGGTATTTCAGAGACCCAGAGTAAAGATCGAGGAATAAAAGATCCTAATATCACCCAATGGCGACGTGGGCCCATAAGACACACAATCATGTTAGTAAAAGTTTTGCAATGACTAGACCCGACTTCGGCCAAGGAGTTTGGAAGGGGGATTTCTACAGGAAGTCGGCTCTGATACCAACTTGTGACGCCCTCAATTCAATCATACACTAATCATACACGCAAACGTATACAATCAAGATCAGGGACTCACAGGAAGATATCACAACACAACTCTAAAAATAAAATAAGTCATACAAGCATCATATTACAAGCCAGGGGCCTCGAGGGCTCGAATACAAGAGCTCGATCATAGACGAGTCAGCGGAAGCAACAATATCTTAGTACAGACATAAGTTAAACAAGTTGCCATAAGATGGCTAGCACAAACTGGGATCAGATCGAAAGAGGCGCAGGCCTCCTGCCTGGGATCCTCCTAAACTACTCCTGATCATCGGCGGTGGCCTGCACATAGTAGTAGGCACCTCCAGTGTAGTAGGAGTCGTCGTCGACGGTGGCCTCTGGCTCCTGGGCTCCAACATCTAATTGCGACAACCGAGAAGAAAGGAAAGGGATAAAAGGAGGAGCAAGCCAACCGTGAGTACTCATCCAAAGTACTCGCAAGCAAGGATCTACACTACATATGCATTGGTATCAATGAAATGGGTAGTACCTGTGGACAAAACTGTAGAATGCCATAATAAAAGGGGGAGAGCTAGTCCTATCGAAGACTACGCTTCTGGCAGCCTCCATCCTGAAGCAGTAGAAGAGAGTAGATGGTAAGTTAACCAAGTATCATCGCATAGCATAATCCTACCCGGCGATCCTCCCCTCCTCGCCCTGTGAGAGAGTGATCACCGGGTTGTATCTGGCACTTGAAAGGGTGTATTTTATTAAGTATCCGGTTCTAGTTGTCATAAGGTCAAGGTACAACTCCAGGTCGTCCTTTTACCGAGGGACACGGCTATTCGAATAAATAAACTTCCCTGCAAGGGTGTACCACATAACCCAACACGCTCAATCCCTCTGGCCAGACACACTTTCCTGGGTCATGCCCGGCCTCGGAAGATCAACACGTCACAGCCCCACCTAGGCATAACAAAGAGGTCAACACGCCAGTCTAAATCCTATGCATGCAGGGGTCTGGGCCCATCGCCCATTGCACACCTGCACGTTGTGAAAGCGGTCGGAAGCAGACCTAGCCCCCTTGATTCAAGCGCAGGCTTACGGTCCAATCCGGCGCGCGTCGCTCAGTCACTGACGCCAAGAAGTCTTCGGCTGATACCACAACGTCGAGTGCCCATAACTGTTCTCGCGTAGTTGGTTAGTGCGTATAGGCCAGTGGCCAGACTCAGATCAAATACCAAGATCTCGTTAAGTGTGTTAATTGATGTAACCACGGACGCCGACCAGGGCCAGGCCCACCTCTCACCTAGGTGGTCTCAACCTGCCTTGTCGCTCCGCTACAAAGGTCAACTCAGAGGGCCGTCGGGACAAATGTTCTTTCGGTCCCAATCCGTGAATCACTCGCAGGTACTCTATGAGCCAACCCGAGTTTAGTCACCACATGTATCATATATTATGTATATAATATATACCCGTGATAGCATGGCAGACGAACAAGAATGTAAGGCCACTGATGGAATACTAGCATCCTATACTAAGCATTTAGGATTGCAGGTAAAGGTAACAACAGTAGTAGCGAAGACATGCTATGCATCAGAATACGATTAACGGAAAGCAGTAACATGCTACACTACTCTAACGCAAGCAGTAGAGAGAAGAATAGGTGATATCTGGTTGATTAAGGGGGGCTTGCCTGGTTGCTCTGGCAAGGAGGGGTCGTCAACAACGTAGTCGATCGAGGCACCAGCAGCGGCGTCAGTCTCGTAGTCTACCAGGGAGAAGAGGCGGAAGAAACAATAAATACAATGCAAACAGATGCATATTAATGCATGACATGACAAGTAACGGCGCCAGGTGTGCCCTAACGCTGCAGGAGGTGATACCAGCGAAGGGGGGAAACATCCGAGAAAGTATCACCGGTGTTTCGCGTTTTCGGATAGACGAGCCGGAGGAGGAAAGTTGTGTGTTCGCTATGCTAGGGATGTGTGGCGGACTAACAGACTAAGTATCCAGATTCGTCCCGTCTTTCTGGGTAAGTTTCATGTATGAAGTATTTTCATCAGAGTTACGGATTATTTTATATTAATTTTTAAAGTTTTAATTCAATTTTTATAATCTATCTTAATTTGAAACTAAAAGAAAAAAATGCTAAGTGTACCCAGCAGGGTACACTGTGGCTGACATGTGGGACAGGGGGGTCCAATTGACCAGTCAAAATTTGACTGGTCAACAGGGGGTGGGGCCCCCTGTCATACACTATTTTAACTAACTAAGTAATTAGTTTACTTAATCAAAATTTGTTAAGTTGATTACTTATTTAATTAACTAGTTAATTTACTTAAGTTAATTCTTTAATCCTTTTTATTTCATTTTTGTTCTTTGATCTACACAGGGGTGGGGCGGGCGGTAGCGAGCGCAGCTAACGGGTGCGAGGGGCCGCTGCCGGGCGGAGGCCTTAGCCCGATGCGGGACAACGGCAAGTGGCGCCGGCAGCGGTCGGGGCGGCCCCGGGCAGAGGCAGCAGCTGCTGCAACAGCAACAGCAGTAGCAGGCGACGACAGCATGATGGAGCGGGGCGGGAGGCGGCAGCAGCAGCAGAAGAAGTGGGCGGAGCAGGAGGCGGGCGCGCGGGGGGGCAGGCCCAACGTGCGAGCGTGTGCGCGGGCGTGGGCTGGTGGCCACAGGGGCAGAGGGGCACCGGGGAGGCGTGGCCTCGGACGCGGCGAGGGCGGGTGGTGCGGCGACAAATGGAGCAGGGGGGTTGTCGGGCGAGGCCACGGCGGAGGGGCAGCGTGCATGGCAACCGCAAGCAGAGGCAGCAGGTCGACTGGGTGCGTGCGGTGCGAGCGGCTGCAGGCGAGGCGAGCGAGCAGCGGGTGACGGCGGGTGCTCGGGCGCGAGGAGCGGTGGACGGGGACGAGCGAGGGAGAGGGGAGGTGGAGGCCGGGCCTCACTTGCGGTGCAGGGGAATAGCAGCGGGCTCGAGGAGGAGGACTGGGACGACGGTGAGGTCGAGGCGGTGGTGCGACGACAGGGCGGCGTGGAGCTCCGACCGACGGCGACGAGCAGCTACGGCGGGGTGGTCCGACAATGGGGAGGTCTTTAGGAGGCAGTGGACGGGGCAGGGAGCGCCGGCGATGGCGGGCGGCGTCGGGTTGGGCGCCGATGTCTGGCTCGGGGGCGACGGGATTGGGGCGGCGTGCGTTGGGGCGCCCCCGATCTAGATCGCATGGAGGAGTGGGGATCGTGTGGAGTGGGGGAGTTAGGTTAGGGTTCCTTGGGGTGGGGGTATGTGTAGGCCGGGGTGGGCCGGCCTGGCTGGGACATGGCCTAGTTGGGTCGGGGGCTTTCTTTTTCTCCCTTTTTTTAGTTTTCATTTTTCTTTTCTGTTATTCACTTATCTAATGTTTCGTATATTATTTTGCTAGCTAATGAGTTTTGTTTAGTACAAAACTTCACACATAAATGTTATGCAATATTATTAGGTTGTACAAAAAGTTTGAAATATTTTTGATTAGTTTAAATATTTGTTCAATCGTAAATGGTTAAGTTAAATGAAGTTGGTTCCTGTTTTAATTAATTTAGAGACACATGATTATTTCAAAAATGTTGATTGATGCTCTATAATTAGTTAGTGAATATTTACAACCCTTTGAACATTTTTAAATCTCTGTTTGTTGAATTTTATAATTTGACTTGTTATTTAAATTTCAAATTGAACTCGGTTTGAAACGAGTGAGGTTTAGCAAAAATCAATCATGATGACCTGGCATCATTAGCAAGGGTTTATTGTATCTTAACTATCGAGGTGTCACATACCCCGCTAGTGCCGCCGGTTCTTGCTGCTGCTGCTTCCCAGGCTGATCGGGATGCAGCCAAGGCTCTTGATGATGCTGCGGTTGAGGCCTATGATCAACAGGTATCCGCCTATTCAGATGATCTTTCGGTCTACCGCGATGATTTGTCTGCTTACACTCAGTGGTGCAATGATGATGCTCGAGCTGCTGTCGTTCTCACTGCGAGTGTCCTCCCTCAGTTTGCTTCGGAGTTTATAGGACTCGGCATAGTTGCAGCGATGTGGCCTTATCTCTGTCAGTGCTATCAGCCCTCTGGTGATGCTCTCTACCTATCTGTGGTGCGTCAGGAGCACGCACTCTAGCAAGGTTATTCCTCTGTTGATGAGTTCTATTCACAGTGCTCTGTCATTTGGCGCCAGCTTGATTCTCTTTGCACAGTTGTTTGTGGAACTTGTCATTGCTTCCAGACTACGCGATCTGATTTGGAGTTTCAGAGGGTCCATGAGTTCTTATCTCGTCTCCGTTCTGAGTTCGAGCCTCGACATGCTCACTTGCTTTCTCGTGGTCGTGTGCCCATCTCGGAGGTACTTGCTGAGCTTCGTGATAAGGAGACCCGCCTTCGCTCTGCTGGGTTGCTTGCGATTCCATCAGTGTTGGCTGCCCGAGCTCCTGTGTCCTCTGCTCGTCCCACAGCTCCACCACTCCTGCCCACACCTACAGGGGGGTTGGTCGCCCTCTATATGTCGAGAAGGGTCGGTCGTGCCATGACACCTTTTGCGGCTACTACCCTCGGCCAGGTCACCCAGAGTCTGATTGCCGTGAGAAGAAGCGTGACCAGAGGCGCTCCTCTTCCAGTGGGACTCCTGGATCTTCCTCGACTCAGTCAGTCACTGACCAGGACATCGTGCGGCTCAAGCGCCTTCTGGCTTCCTCCAGTTCTTCATCGACGGGTTCTGCTGCTGCTGTGACTGCTTTCACCACCTCATCACCGCCAGCATCTACACCGTCAGGTACATCGTCGTGGGTTCTGGACTCTAGAGCTTCCTCTCATATGTCCTCTGATCCTTCAGTGTTGTCTTCTCTTCGCCCTCTTGATTCTCTTATTAATGTTCTTACTGCCGATGGCACATCTCTCCCTGTTGCTAGTCTTGGTATTCTTTCTACTCCATCATTTTCGGTTCCTAGTGTTTCTCATGCTCCTTGCCTTACCATGAACCTTTTTTCCGCTGCCCAACTTGTTAATTCTGGTTGTCATGTCATTCTTGATACCGACTCTCGCTCCATTCAGGATCATCGCACCAAGGTTTTGGTTGGTGCTAGCCCCCGGCGCCGTGAGCTAGAGGGCCTTTGGGAGGTTTACTAGCTTTGTGTTTCTTCCGCTACCACCACTTCTGCCAGTTCTCATGCTCTTGTTACCTCTTCGTCTGTGTCCTTCCGACAGTGGCATCATCGCCTTGGTCATATCTGTGGCTCTCGCTTGTCATCATTAGTGCATCAAGGCCTCTTAGGGTCTGTATCTGGAGATGTTTTTTACATTTTAATGGTTGTAGACTTGGCAAACAGACCCAGTTACCTTATCCTATCAGTGAGTCGGTATCTCAACGCCCCTTTGACCTCGTTCATTTGGATGTCTTGGGTCCTTCTCCCTTTGATTCGAAAGGTGGTCATCACTACTATGTTCTGTTTATTGTTGATTTCGCTCGCTACACTTGGCTCTACTTCATGAAATCTCATAGCGAGGTTCTCTCTATGTACAAACGATTTGCTACCATGGTTCACACCCAGTTTTCCACACCTATTTGTACTTTTCATGCTGACTCCGCTGGAGAGTATATCTCCCAACTATTGCGTGGATTTCTCGCGGAACAGGGTACTCTTGCCCAGTTCTCTTGTCTTGGTGCTCATGCTCAGAATGGTGTTGCGGAAAGTAAGCACCGTCATTTGCTTGAGACGGCTCGTGCATTGATGATTGCTGCTACCTCTTGAGCATGCATTGGTTTTCCCTTGAAGAGGAAAGGGTGATGCAGCAAAGTAGCGTAAGTATTTCCCTCAGTTTTTGAGAACCAAGGTATCAATCCAGTAGGAGGTAACAAGCAAGTCCCTATTACCTACACAAACAAACAAGAACCTCACAACCAACGCGATAAAGGGGTTGTCAATCCCTTCATGGTCACTTACGAAAGTGAGATCTGATAGAGATAATAAGATAAATATTTTTGGTATTTTTATTGTATAGATTGGAAAATAAACATTGCAAAATAAACAACGATAGAAATAGCAAGTAAATAGTAAAATAGTATGATGGAAGATAGACCCGGGGGCCATAGGTTTCACTAGTGGCTTCTCTCAAGATAGCAAATTCTATGGTGGGTGAACAAATTACTATCGAGCAATTGATAGAAAAGCGCATAGTTATGAGAATATCTAGGCATGATCATGTATATAGGCATCACGTCCGCGACAAGTAGACCGAAATGATTCTGCATCTACTACTATTACTCCACACATCGACCGCTATCCAGCATGCATATAGAGTATTAACTTCATAAGAATAGGGTAACGCATTAGGCAAGATGACATGATGTAGAGGGATAAACTCAAGCAATATGATATAAACCCCATCTTTTTATCCTCGTTGGCAACGATACAATACGTGCCTTGCTGCCCCTGCTGTCACTGGGAAAGGACACCGCAAGATTGAACCCAAAGCTAAGCACTTCTCCCATTGCAAGAAAGATCAATCTAGTAGGCCAAACCAAACTGATAATTCGAAGAGACTTGCAAAGATATTAAATCATGCATAAGAGAATTCAGAGAAGAATCAAATATTGTTCATAGATAATCTTGTTCATAAACCCACAATTCATCGGATCTCGACAAACACACCGCAAAAAGAATTACATCGAATAGATCTCCAAGAGAATCGAGGAGAATTTTGTATTGAGATCCAAAGAGAGAGAAGAAGCCATCTAGCTAATAACTATGGACCCGAAGGTCAGTGGTAAACTACTCACACATCATCAAAGAGGCTATGGTGTTGATGTAGAAGCCCTCCGTGATTTATTCCCCCTCCGACGGAGCGCCGGAAAAGGCCCCAAGATGGGATCTCTTGGGTACAGAAGGTTGCGGCGGTGGAAATAGGGTTTCGTGGTGCTCCTGGATGTTTTCAGGGTATATGGGTATATATAGGATGAAGAAGTAGGTCGGTGGAGCTGCGAGGGGCCCACGAGGATGGGGGCGCGCCCTCCTGCCTCGTGGCCTCCTCGCTTCTTTCTTGACGTCCACTCCAAGTATCCTAGATTGCATTTGTTTCAAAAATAACTCTCCCGAAGGTTTTATTCCATTTGGATTCCGTTTGATATTCCTTTTCTGTGAAACACTGAAATAGGCAAAAAAACAGTAAGTTGCACTGGGCCTTTGGTTAATACGTTAGTCCCAAAAATATTATAAAAAGGTATATTAAAGCCCATTAAACATCCAAAACAGATAATATAATAGCATGGAACAATCAAAAATTATAGATACGTTGGAGACGTATCAAGTACCCCCAAGCTTAATTCCTGCTCGTCCTCGAGTAGGTAAATGATAAAAACAGAATTTTTGATGTGGAATGTTACCTAGCATAATTCTCAATGTAATTTCCTTTATTGTGGCATGAATGTTCAGATCCGAAAGATTCAAGACAAAAGTTTAATATTGACATAAAAATAATAATACTTCAAGCATACTAACAAAGCAATCGTGTCTTCTCAAAATAACATGGCCAAAGAAAGTTATCCCTATTAAATCATATAGTCTGGCTATGCTCTATCTTCATCACACAAAGTATTTAATCATGCACAACCCCGATGACAAGCCAAGCAATTGTTTCATACTTTTGATGTTCTCAAACTTTTGCAATCTTCATGCAATACATGAGCGTGAGCCATGGACATAGCACTATAGGGGGAATAGAATGGTGGTTGTGGAGAAGACAAAAAGGAGAAGATAGTCTCACATCAACTAGGCATATCAACAGGCTATGGAGATGCCCATCAATATATATCAATGTGAGTGAGTAGGGATTGCCACGCAACGGATGCACTAGAGCTATAAGTGTATGAAAGCTCAACAAAAGAAACTAAGTGGGTGTGCATCCAACTCGCTTGCTCACGAAGACCTAGGGCATTTTGAGGAAGCCCATCATTGGAATATACAAGCCAAGTTATATAATGTAAAATTCCCACTAGTATATGAAAGTGACAACAAAGGAGACTCTCTATCATGAAGTGCTTGCTCACGAAGACCTAGGGCATTTTGAGGAAGCCCATCATTGGAATATACAAGCCAAGTTATATAATGTAAAATTCCCACTAGTATATGAAAGTGACAACAAAGGAGACTCTCTATCATGAAGATCATGGTGCTACTTTGAAGCACCAGTGTGGTAAAAGGATAGTAACGTTGTCCCTTATCTCTTTTTCTCTCATTTCTCCTTTTTTCCTTTTTTTATTTGGACCTTTTCTCTTTTTTTATGGCCTCCTTTTTTCTTTTCTTTTTTCTTTTTCGTCCGGAGTCTCATTCCGACTTGTGGGGGAATCATAGTCTCCATCATCCTTTCCTCACATGGGGCAATGCTCTAATAATGATGATCATCACACTTTTATTTAGTTACAACTCAAAAATTACAACTTGATAATAGAACAAAATATGACTCTATGTGAATGCCTCCGGCGGTGTACCGGGATGTGCAATGAATCAAGAGTGACATGTATGAAAGAATTATAAAGGTGGCTTTACCACAAATACGATGTCAACTACATGATCATGCAAAGCAATATGGCAATGATGTAACAAACGGAATGGTGGTAAGTTGCATGGCAATATATCTCGGAATGGCTATGGAAATGCCATAATAGGTAGGTATGGTGGCTGTTTTGAGGAAGGTATATGGTGGGTGTATGGTACCAGCAAAAGTTGCGCGGTACTAGAGAGGCTAGCAATGGTGGAAGGGTGAGAGTGTGTATAATCCATGGACTCAACATTAGTCATAAAGAACTCACATACTTATTACAAAAATCTATTAGTTATCGAAACAAAGTACTACGCACATGCTCCTGGGGGGATAGATTGGTAGGAAAAGACCATCGCTCGTCCCCGACCGCCACTCATAAGGAAGACAATCAATAAATAAATCATGCTCCGACTTCATCACATAACGGTTCACCATACGTGCATGCTACGGGAATCACAAACTTTAGAACAATTATTTATCAAATTCACAACTAATCAACTAGCATGACTCTAATATCACCATCTTCATATCTCAAAACAATTATCAAGTATCAAACTTCTTATAGTATTCAATGCACTTTTTATGAAAGTTTTTATTATACCCATCTTGGATGCCTATCATATTAGGACTAATTTTATAGCCAAAGAAAATTACCATGCTGTTCTAAAAGACTCTGAAAATAATATAAGTGAAGCATGAGAGATCAATAATTTCTATAAAATAAAACCACCACCATGCTCTAAAAGATATAAATGAAGCACTAGAGCAAAATTATCTAGCTCAAAAAGATATAAGTGAAGCACATAGAGTATTCTAATAAATTCCGATTCATGTGTGTCTCTCCAAAAGGTGAGTACAGCAAGGATGATTGTGGTAAACTAAAAAGTAAAGACTCAAATCATACAAGAAGCTCCAAGCAAAACACATATCATGTGGTGAATAAAAATATAGCATCAAGTAAAGTTACCGATGGACGAAGACGAAAGAGGGGATGCCTTCCGGGGCATCCCCAAGCTTAATTAGGCTTTTGGTTGTCCTCGAATTTTACCTTGGGTTGACTTGGGCATCCTCATGATTAGGCTCTTGCCACTCCTTATTCCAAAATCTATCAAATCTTTACCCAAAACTTGAAAACTTCACAACACAAAACTCAACAGAAAATCTAATGAGCTCCGTTAGTATAAAAAAACAAACCACCACTTATAGGTACTGTAATGAACTCATTTTTTATTTATATTGGTGTTAAGCCTACTGCATTCCAACTTCTCTATGGTTCATACCCCCCGATACTAGCCATAGATTCATGAAAATAAGCAAACAACACACGAAAAACAGAATCTGTCAAAAACAGAACAGTCTGTAGTAATCTGTAGGTTTCGAATACTTATGTAACCCCAAAAATTCTTAAATAAATTGGTGGGCGTGAGGAATTTGTGTATTAATCATCTGAAAAAATAATCAACCTAATCGCACTCTCCAGTAAAAAATGGTAGCAAATCTCATGAGCGCTAAAGTTTCTGTTTTTTACAGCAAGATCGCGAAGACTTCCCCCAAGTCTTCCCAAAGGTTCTACTTGGCACAAACACTAATTAAAAGCATAAAACCACATCTAAACAGAATCTAGATGAATTATTTATTACTAAACAGGAACAAAAAAACAATAAACAAAAATAAAATTCGGTTGCCTCCCAACAAGCGCTATCGTTTAACGCCCCTAGCTAGGCATAAAAACATGAATAGATCTAGGTATTGTCATCTTTAGTATGCAATTCTTCGATAGAACACTTATAACCCTTAGGAGTTTCCTTCTTTTTATTAATGATCAAACTCCTAAGCAAGAAATCAAGAAATTCATTTGTAGCAAAAGGTTCCTTAATGATAGCGAAAAAGTTGGGGTGAACACTTATTGCTTTGAGAGCCGCATTTTGCTTACTAGAAGATTCACCTTTATTTTTAGGCACATACATAAACTTGGCAACTCTAGTAGTAGGAGGATTTGGAGTATTTTTCACAGAAGAAAAGGCAGACCCTAAGTTGGTAATAATATCCTCAAGTTTATCAATTCTTGTGGAATCTTGATCTATCTTTTCGTTAACTATGGGTTCTTTTTCTTTAAAAAAATTCAGAGTAACTCCTACCTTAGATCCATATTGGGTAATCTGGTTGTGGATCCTTTTATCCAAATTCTCAATCAACTCTACAGTGGCAAGTTTATTTTCAATAATTTCAAGCCTTTGCATCACATGTTCCAAAGTTAAAATAGTTCCATTAACCAAGAGAGGTGGTGGCCCAAACAAAGTATGGCTACACAAGAAATTCCCTCCGGTAATGGTATCAAAAATATATCTATTCCAAGGGGTGATGCCTACATAAAAATTGTGAAGAAGAACGGAAGTGGATTGCTTCCTAGTGGATCTATTCTGAGCATTGCAAATTCTATACCAAGCATCTTTTAAATTTTCTCCCTCCCTTTGTTTAAAATTAAGAACTTCATGATCGGGAGTACTAACGATGATAGAAGGGCTAGCCAATGATCTAACACACGGATACACAAGAAGCAAGCAAAAAGAGACGAACGGAAAAGAGGGCGAATAAAACGGCAAGGGTGAAGTGGGGGAGAGGAAAATGAGAGGCAAATGGCAAATAACGTAATGCGAGGGATAAGAGTTTGTGATGGGTACTTGGTATGTCTTGACTTGTGCGTAGATCTCCCCAGCAATAGCGCCAGAAATGGATTGTTGACGGGAGGTCAAATCTTGACTTGACTTGGTGCAACCTCCCCGGCAACGGCGCCATAAATCCTTCTTGCTACCTCTTGAGCATGCGTTGGTTTTCCCTTGAAGAGGAAAGGGTGATGCAGCAAAGTAGCGTAAGTATTTCCCTCGGTTTTTTAGAACCAAGGTATCAATCCAGTAGGAGGTAACACGCAAGTCCCTAGTACCTGCACAAACAAACAAGAACCTCGCAACCAATGCGGTAAAGGGGTTGTCAATCCCTTCAAGGTCATTTACGAAAGTGAGATCTGATAGAGATAATAAGATAAATATTTTTGGTATTTTTATTGTATAGATTGGAAAATAAAGATTGCAAAATAAATAACAATAGAAATAGCAAGTAAATAGTAAAATAGTATGATCGAAGATAGACCCGGGGGCCATAGGTTTCACTAGTGGCTTCTCTCAAGATAGCAAATTCTATGGTGGGTGAACAAATTACTATCGAGCAATTGATAGAAAAGCGCATAGTTATGAGAATATCTAGGCATGATCATGTAAATAGGCATCACGTCCGTGACAAGTAGACCGAAACGATTCTGCACCTACTACTATTACTCCACACATCGACCACTATCCAGCATGCATCTAGAGTATTAAGTTCATAAGAACAGAGTAACGCATTAGGCAAGATGACATGATGTAGAGGGATAAACTCAAGCAATATGATATAAACCCCATCTTTTTATCCTCGATGGCAACAATACAATACGTGCCTTGCTGCCCCTGCTGTCACTGGGAAAGGACACCGCAAGATTGAACCCAAAGCTAAGCACTTCTCCCATTGCAAGAAAGATCAATCTAGTAGGCCAAACCAAACTGATAATTCGAAGAGACTTGTAAAGATATTAAATCATGCATAAAAGAATTCAGAGAAGAATCAAATATTGTTCATAGATAATCTTGATCATAAACCCACAATTCATAGGATCTCGACAAACACACCGCAAAAAGAATTACATCGAATAGATCTCCAAGAGAATCAAGGAGAACTTTGTATTGAGATCCAAAGAGAAAGAAGAAGCCATCTAGCTAATAAGTATGGACCCGAAGGTCTGTGGTAAACTACTCACACATCATCGAAGAGGCTATGGTGTTGATGTAGAAGCCCTCCATGATCGATTTCCCCTTCGGCGGAGCGCCGGAAAAGTCCCCAAGATGGGATCTCACGGGTACAGAAGGTTGTGGCGGTGGAAATAGGGTTTCGTGGTGCTCCTGGATGTTTTCAGGGTATATGGGTATATATATAGGAGGAAGAAGTAGATCGGTGGAGCTGCGAGGGGCCCACGAGGGTGGGGGCACGCCCTCCTGCCTCGTGGCCTCCTCGCTTCTTTCTTGACGTCCACTCCAAGTCTCCTGGATTGTGTTTGTTTCAAAAATAACTCTCCCGAAGGTTTCATTCTGTTTGGATTCCGTTTGATATTCCTTTTCTGCGAAACACTGAAATAGGCAAAAAAACAGCAATTTGCACTGGGCCTTCGGTTAAGGTTAGTCCCAAAAATAATATAAAAAGTTATATTAAAGCCCATTAAACATCCAAAACAGATATATAATAGCATGGGCCAATAAAAAATTATAGATACGTTGGAGACATATCAATTGTCGCTTCCCTTCCACCCCATTTTTGGGCTGAGGCTGTTTCTGCATCTACCTACCTCATCAACATTCAGCCATCGACTGCTCTGCAGGGTGGTATTCCTATGAAGTGTCTCATTGGTCGTTCTCCTAACTACTCCGCCCTTCACATGTTTGGATGTGTGTGCTATGTCCTTCTTGCTCCACGAGAAAGCACCAAACTGACTGCTCAGTCAGTTGAATGTGTTTTCCATGGCTACAGTGATGAGCACAAGGGCTATCGCTGTTGGGACCCTGTTGGTCGTCGCTTGCGCATTTCGCGTGATATGACCTTTGATGAGTCTCGCTCCTACTACCCACGTCCTTCTTCCTCGAGCTTCTCTGTGGATGATATTTCTTTTCTTCTCCTTCCCGATACACCTTGCTATGTGCCTCATGTTTCACCTCTCCCTCCTGCACCTCTCATTCATTCTCATTCACCACCAACACCATCTTCCCCATCCTCCTCTTCCACCTCTCCACCATCATCTCCAGTTTGTGGCCCTCTCTCCCCGTTTACTCTTCACTATACTTGTCGCCCTCGTGCTGAGGATGTTTCCTCTGACGCGCCTTCCATCTCTGGTGCACCTCTGTTCCCGCCTCCCCTGATTCATAACCTCCGTGCTCGGCATCGCCCCCCCCCCCCGCCTGATCGCTATTCTCCTGATCGGTACAGTCTCTCTGTTATTGTTGAGCCCACTTCTATCAGACTGCCATGACTCAGCCTGAATGGCAGCTTGCGATGGCCGAAGAGCTTGCTGCCCTTGAGCGCTCTGGCACATGGGATCTGGTTTCTCACCCTTCCGGAGTTCGTCCCGTCACCTGCAAGTGGGTCTACAAGATTAAGACTCGCTCTGATGGTTCTCTTGAGAGGTACAAAGCTCGTCTTGTGGCTCGTGGTTTTCAGCAGGAGCAGGGAAACGATTATGATGAGACATTCGCTCATGTGGCCCACATGACCACTGTCCGCACTCTCCTTGTTGTGGCTTTTGTTCGTCATTGGTCTATCTCTCAACTTGATGTCCAGAACACCTTTCTCAATGGCAAGTTGCGTGCTTAGGTTTATATGCAGCCACCACCGGGGTACTATGCTCCTGATGGTATGGTATGTAGACTTCGCCGCTCCCTCTATGGCCTTAAACAGGCTCCTTGCACATGGTTTGAGTGCTTTGCCTCTGTGGTGACTGCCACTAGTTTCTTGCCCAGTGATCATGATTCCGCATTGTTTGTTCACAAGTCTCCTTGTGGTCAGACTCTTCTCCTTCTCTATGTTGATGACATAATCATCATTGGTGACGACTCTAACTACATTGCCTTTGTTAAGGCTCGCTTTCGCGGCTAGTTCCTCATGACTGATCTTGGTCCACTTCGCTATTTTCTTAGGATTGAGATCTCCTCGACCTCTTATGGCTTCTGCATACCCCAAGAAAAATATATTCAGGATCTTTTGTGACTCCTATGGAGCTCAACGTTCAGCTTCGTGCCTCTGATGGTGACCCTCTTCCTAATCCCACTCGCTATCATTACTTGTTGGCAGCCTTATCTATCTTGCTGTTACGCGTCCTGACATCTCCTATCCTGTCCACATTTTGAGTCAGTTTGTTTCAGCCCCCACCTCTGTCCACTATAGTCACCTTATCCGTATTCTACGATATCTTCGTGGCACGATCTCTCAGCGCCTTTTCTTTCCCCGCTACAGCTCTCTTGAGCTCCAGCCCTACTCTGATGCTACCTGGGCTAGTGATCCCTCTGATCGACGCTCGCTGTCTGCTTACTGTGTCTTTCTTGGTGGCTCTCTTATTGTCTGGAAGACAAAGAAATAGACTGTTGTTTCTCGCTCGAGTATGGAGGCTGAGTTGCGGGTCATGGCTATGTTGACGGCTGAAGTGATCTGGTTGCGGTGGTTACTTGAGGATTTTCGTGTGTCTGCTACTACCTCGACTCCCTTACTGTCAGACAATACCGGTGCTATCAGTATTGCGCGTGACCCGGTGAAGCATGGGCTCACTAAGCACATCGGTGTGGATGTCCACTTTGTGCGTGCTGCTGTGCAGGATCAGACTCTCGCTCTCCACTATGTGCCCACTGAGTCACAGTTGGCGGACTTCTTCACGAAGGCACAGACTCGAGCGCAGCATGGTTTTCTTCTTTCCAAACTCAGTGTTGTTGATCCACCATGAGTTTGAGGGGGGGGGGGGGGGTTAGATGTGTATAGCCCATTTTCGGTTTATCCCCATTGTATAAGGGGTTTTCTGCATTTTACCACACATGTATATGTAATGGCCTTTGACCCTCCGTAAATACTAGTTGTTGTTTATCCAACAAATGTCATGTCCGGTACGGACTAGGAGCAGTCACCGATACCGACTAGGTATTGTAATAGGCTACGTTAGCTAATATAAATACCCGGGTAGCCCTACGTTGTAATATCAGATCGAAAAGCAATAAACACATAGGACCGACACGGTCCTATTAGCCATCAATCTCAAGTTCTCGTGTGCGTGTCTTGCATAGCCAGACGTCTCGCCGGATTGTTTCTGGTGTGCCTGGTTAGCTACGGCTGCTGCGTACGTGCGCGTCTCCGCGGAAAGTACTCGTCGGAGTTAGTAAGTACGGGACCAAGGCCAACACTATTAACAATGCCAAGAGGCCAAAGTTACAGATTCAACGGTCTCCCATGAATAAGAAGAGAAAACCAATGATAAAAGCATACTGTAAATTTTTAGAAATGCTGAATAAATTGTGGCATGCACATTTTAAAACATGCTAGTTTGTGTTCTTCGCAAAGAAAAGAAAAAAGAACAAGAGTTACTTAGTGCCTAGAGTCGCAACTTCTTTTGTGCAGTTAATTTGTCCATTTTCCACAGGCCTCACGAATACATTTGTTTGCATCAAGCTTAAAATCTGCACATGATACTTTAGTCATGTGTATGTATGATCTCCTGGGACTTGAAAAAACAGAAGAAGAAAAATACAGCCAGGCGCCCAAGCTCACCTAGTAGTTTCCGGCTACACGGCGCCAGAGACAGAGGCCCAAAGAAAGGCTGATTGCTCCAGCAAACGGCTGTAAGCTGCTCCACCGACCCTAAAACGAACCACGGGCTGGAAGTGTCCTGCTTTTTTCTTTCTTTCTTTCTTTCTTTAAAACGGATGTGTCCTGCTTCTGGTGTGTGGTCAATTGGAGACGCTTCAGCATAGCAACTTATCTTCGATGTGTTTTGGTGCTGCAAAACACCACTGAGTGACCCAGTAGCTGTGATTATGGGGTTCCTTGATGGAACTGAAGTTACCCTGAAGGCATGTGATTGCTGAAAATGTCTTGCCCATTTCTCACGAATTTGTTGGCAGTAGCACACTCTGCTACTGTTTTTTTGCTTCAAACTTTTTTGCCAGTCTCTATGTTTTGAACCTACCTTACGACTTTGCTAGTTCCATGGAGGATCTGAGACGATGAATAATAACATGGCAAAAACATATGGACCGACCAAGTGGCACATTTTGACACCAACCTCGGTGTTATCCCAGAGAGAAACGAACAGAACACACCAGCATTTGGCAATGACCATAAGATCAACCCTTGATGCAATGATATACTTGTGGCGAACTTGCAATCAAGAATTGGACCAGCATGTCAATGGACCTCTTGTAGTCTTGTATACATACATATATTGCATAGTCCAAAACGGATGAACACCAGCTGAGGTCCAACATTTGCCACAGGTTGGCATTGACTGTTACACATGTCACAAAGGTAATCACAAAATTCCGGGTACAATTGATCCTCTCCTGATGCGGCGCCGGTCACAAAGAGCAAAACGGTAAAACAAATGGAACAGCACAATACATATGAGCAAATACATATCACTTTCTATCTAGCCAGTTTCCTCCACACGGTGCGACCACGGTTGATCTCGTCCCCAGCCCCAGCAAATCTCAAGCAGTGCAAGAACTGACGCTGCTCTTCTGGGTGCGGCGCTGAAAACAGAGATCCATTAGAATTTATCTCCTCCTCCTCTATATAGGTGAGAGAATCGACTATGTCATCATGCTGGCATTCTCTTCTGTAGTCAAGAGTGATTGTTTGCAACTCGTGGGTATCAATAATATCTTGAGGTATGCTCTGTGGTTTGAGAGGAAAAAGAAAAGAGATATCAGAAACTATCACAAATCAACAAGGATACATTTATACATGATTCCAGCAAGTGATTGTTTACAGAAGGGAGTGTTAAGAAATAACCAAATAAGTGATAGCGAACTACTCGAGATATCTATCTCAATAAAGGAAGTTTGGAAACAGGATAACTCAGGCAAAAGGAGGAACGGTGAACTGATGATTACAAAAAGGGCTGCTGGAAAACTCACTTCGAGGACCCAACCAATGTAAGTGACATTATTGACATGTTGGTTCATGTCCAGATCAGCTCTTCTAGGCTGCAATTCAGAAGTTAAGGCATGTCAGCATTACAGTTGCTCAAGTGCAGGTCATAACAACCATCCATAAAGGGGAGAAAAACTAACCACTAGACCGAGCCTCGAGTGCTGTGCAGGATCTGTTAGAACAGGAATCTTCTTCAGACTACCATTATTTTCCTCAGGGAATGCTAATCTGCACAATGGTAATTTGTTATCTGTGACTGACTAAAATGGGGAAAAAATATTACAGCAATTTTCAAGTTATTCAAGAACATTTATCCATTGAATCACATAAGACCATAAGAGTGTGCAGTGGAGCACATTTGAATTATAAAAGAGGCGATATATCTCAGTTCAAGCCTAAAGAAGAGGAAAATATGAGTACCGATTTACCTTGGACTCTTTGGACAGTGGATAAACACCTCATCCCTGACTTCGTCACTGACTCTTTGAAGTCTGCGTGTATTTTGGTTCATCATGACCCACTTGCTGGAAAAACAAGTGATACGACTTCATTACTTGTGCTGAGCACAGTGAGAGATCTAGCTCTGTACTAAACTATTAAACTTCAGTTATGTAAACATATGTTGAACAGCCAAACAAAGTCCCTAACCGATCCTCCTTCTTAAGCATGGATCATTAGGGCTGCTATTAAGTCAACAAGCAGCAAATAAGTACAGCAGACCACATCAAATAAAGTATACTGCAAGAACAACTGGAAAGTCTGATTACTGTCATAGAAACTTACTTTGCCAGATTTGCATGGAGAAGTACATATTTTCATTATTGACATACTTTAATTTTAGTTGCTGAAACTCTGATGACTGTCTTAGAAACTAACTTTGCTAAATATGCATGGAGAAGAAAAGGTGCAGATAACAAGGTGGAGATGAAGTTAAAAAAGGCAAGACATATAGTTAGTTATAAAACAGGTACAAAACAATTACTTGTCTTTTTTTCTTCTTCTTCCATTACACATAACAGTGGTTCTAACTGTGAACAAGCATGATGAGTATCTCTAACGGAACAAAAAAGCTTAAGCTTCACACTTGAGCAGTATGTACCTGGTAGCTCTACCAATAACTTCACCATTAGCTAAATCCTTAAGGATCCAATCACGCCGAGTACCGATCTTTCCATCAGCTTGGCACCATGTTTCGATCTCAACAACATCACCCCTATACGTAGAAGAATTACCCAAGTCAGGACTAAATCATGCTTCAAGGAGAACGGCGGGAACAAATATTATCTTTCTCTTGCAAATTTACCAAGCAGGGTATTTGTAGATCTCAATGTGCATCCTATTTGTCACCCAAATGAGTCCAAGTTCTCTCATTGTTGTAGTCGTGGCAAAACCGTCGGTGGAGAACCCAACGCTTTGTGCATGATTACACCCTACCTCCTGCAGTTACAAGAAAGCTTATCACAAATAGGCCATAAAAGAAAAAATAATGAGACAGTTATCGACAAGCCCACCATTATGCCATGACAGATGGATCATCCAGGACGTTACATTTCGTAGCGTACTTATAATGAAATGTTACTTGATTTATTTATTGTGAGAACGGAGATTAGTTGATTATATGGCAAAGCAAGCAAATCCACGAGATTCGATAACAGCCCCACTGAAATTCTTGCAGCACGCAGAATTACTTAGACTGAGTCGATCCACAATAGCACTGGTGTTCCCTATCAGATCTTTGAGCACAGGATTTCAAGAGCCCAGGCTTTAGTTAACCATGGACAAAGGAAAAGTCACACTAGTTTTGAGCGTGACGCGCAATTCTGTGGGTGATATCACGGGCGCTAGGATAGCTAAATTGTTCAAGCTCGAGCTCTCAACTTAGGCAAAGGGCACCCAGCACATTTTTGAGCATAATGGCACTAACTAGGAACTCCCCTTGCTAAATTCTAATGGCGGCCCAGCAGCAGGTGCTCTGAATCTGCCATAACTCTGAAGGTACGAAAATTCAGATCCGAACCCCTAGCTAGCTCTTGAGAGCCCCAAGGGGGTTGGCGATGGCATCTCATTTCGCAATCTATAGCAGACAGGCCGGCAGGAATCGAGCTTCCTCCTTCCCGGATCTCCTCGGGGGGCGGAGAGAGAGAGGGGGAGAGAGTTGAGGAGCCGCGCGCGTACCTGGAGGAGGTTGGCGATGGTCTCGACGGTGGCGGTCTTGTTGATGCCGACCTCGTAGCAGCGGACGATGAAGCTCTCCTTGTAGGAGAGGCCGTCCTCGAGGAGGCTCCCCATCCGCAGCCGCTCCGCCAGGCCGGGCCGCTCCGCCCCCTCGCGCCCCTCGGCCGTGGCCACCGCCGCCGCGGCGACCTGCGCCGCCGCCGCCGCCGCCGCCGCCACGGCCCCCCGCGACGGGGCCCGCGCGGCGCAGCGCACCGCCCGGGGCAGGCCGCGGCGGCCGAGCGGGGCTGGGCCGCATTGCGGCGGGATGTGGCAGCGCAGCATGGGGGGGTCGGTCGCGGGGGCGCTCCGAGATTCGGCCGCCGACGGGTGGGGTTTAAATGGAGGTGCGAGGGGTGAGGGTCGGGAACTCGGGATGGCGCGGGGGGGCGGGGGGCGGTAGCGATGCGGTGGGCGGTGGAGATGGGACGGGCGATAGGAACGAGGAAGGAAAGGGAGGCGCGGTGACGATGGGGAAAGAGAGCGAGCCCGAGCCCGAGCCCGAACCCGAGGGAGATGAGATCAATTGCGGTGTCTTCTTTCTCCTGCGGCGTCCCTTCCCTGTTTTTCCTGCCTGCACCGTGACGCGCGGCGCGGTGCGGTGCGGACAATGGTTTGCGTCAATATTATGGCCCTTGTGATGGATGGACGGACGGACGGATCGCGGCGAGCACGTGAGCGAGATCTCGACGAGCTCTTGCGTAGCGCAGGCACGTGCCTCCGCACCTGAGCAATGGCTACACACGCTCGAGGCGAAGGCCAGTCGTCGATCGGTGTTAAGTAGTAGTACTTAGACTAGCCACAATAGACAGTAACATATATAAACCTGAGAATAGTTTGACATCCAAACTAAACCCAGCCCAAACCATATGACTACACCTCCAGCGACCAAACCAAACCAAACCAAAATAATTAAGCTAGCATCCAAACCAAACCAAACCACATGCGTTTTCCACCCAGACCAATCCAAACCATATGCCATTTATGGATTTAACCCATAGTTTCAATCCATGGACAAGGAATATGAGTAGTAACCCAGTTTTACTAGGAAAAGGATAACTTGCCCTTTCAGGACGAGCTAAAAGCACATGTAAAACTTACATTTTATCTGAATCTCTATTTTGTTTAATCTCTCACAAGAAGACCAGTTGCCGATTGCAAAAATACGATGGAGAACAATAATGGAGGCAGTATTTGATTTGGCCTCTGAACAAGAACAAAAATTGACCACTGCAATTTCCTTACTGCCATCTTACTTAAGCCTCTCGTCTTGATTTTATGATTTTATCGATCGTTGGTGCTGCTATTTCTCACTGTTCCTTCAAATGCAGAATCATCGATCATGTAGTTGGAGCTTCAGACCCAACACACGATTAAAGATAAGAGATTCAACAAGATAGTGATATGACAAATTATGGAGCTTTCTTGCTAACAACAAGAGAACAACTGGTACGGACATGAATCGATTAACATCAGCCAGAATGTACTTACTGGGAACATATGCTTGAATGTGACTTAATTATCAGCACCAATCAAACATGGCTACATTAAGCACACATGCAGGAGTACTGTTCATCGGTTTTACATGGATTTAACTCACATCCTACCACGGCTCCATACTTTCAGGACGAGCGGTCACCGGCGACGGCCTCTTGATCGGCGGCGTCTCACCCTCACCTGCAGAGACGGGTGGGGTTCCGAGACAGAGAAAGAGAGGAGAGAGAGAGAGAGAGAGAGAGAGAGGGAGAGAGGGGGAGAGAAGGCTGGTGATGCATTGACCTGCCGAGCTCCAGCCAGTGGCAATGGCAGCGGCAAGTCGGCAACCGGTGCATCGTAGCGGTGACCGGCGGCCAAGCTCCAGCCAGGGAGGGGAAGACGGCGATCCACTGGACCTGGACGGATGGTGTCAGAGGGATGGGAAGGCCGCGACCAAGCTCCAGTCGGCCGGCGGGCGGCGGCGGAAGATCCCGGTTGGCGGCGGAGGGCGGCAGGCAGTGGAGGCGTTCCTAGCTAGGTCAGGCTGCGTTGTCGATTTGGGGTACGTTTGGTTTGTGCCTGTGACGACCACGCCAACCATTGGCTCGCCAAAAAGTTGGCGGAGGAATCGGCCGCCACGAACTCGCCAATAAATTGGACGCAGAATGAACTGGGGAAGTGAACGAGCCTGGGGCAAGCCAATTAATTGGTACTGATCCAAACAGGTGTTGGTGCTCAGGTCAACGCCAATATTTTGGCGTGGCGGACGAGGGCTGCAAACCAAACAGCCCCTTGGTCCTCGATCCGGTTTCAGTCTATGGATCGAAACGGTCTGAGACCAGTTCGGTTCCTGTCCAGACCGGGCCAACCCAGTCCAACAATAGTTAAAGCCCAGACCAAATTAAACTAATTTAGGGATTTAGCCCATTTCATCCAATCCAAAAGCAGTCCAATACGAAAACTGACTGAAACTTTGGTTTCAGTCCAAACCGTTCCCAGCGTTAAACATATATCCCTAGATTATGTTACTATCTTCATAATGGATAGTAACTTAGGTGTGGTAACATGTAAAGATTAATTTATTAGATTATAGACTCATATTGCATTGGGACATGTGATGTTACAGTAACTAGCTAAGTTACTACAACTACCTCTCTCTTCATTAACTCATTGTCACATAAGCAAATTTACTGAGTTGGACTCGATGTTACTGTTGAAGTTACTCCCATTGTGACTAGTCTTAGTAATAGTAATGGACGCAGAGGGTGGGCTCCTCCCGTTGTGCCATTTTGGTTGCCAGTGTCATTTTCAATGTGGGATTTAGTTTTTCATTTTTCAATGTGGGATTTACCCATTGAGTATCAAACTAAAGATTGTCATTGCTTCTTCCTGGTGAAAGTTTTACTACTCCAGTACTACACCGCTCTGGTAACGCCCGCGCACGTACGCCGTCGGCGGCGGCCCCTTGCCCTTACTCTGCTCCCGTTCAAGCCCTCCTCGCCACTCCCGCATCCAGTTCTGTCACGCCGTCGCGCCCCTCCCGCGTGCGAACATCAGGGTCAGGTCAATCCGATCCAAATGTGCCTTTGTTGTCGCACCCGAGGCTATCCTCGTCTTTCGAGATGGTGGCCGACTCGCTCCCACCCTCCCCGTCCACCGACTTGGCTCCCTCGCCTGCCTTTGCCCTTTTGCATAGGCGCCTTGCCTCAAGTCCCTGGTGGTCCGGGAGCCCACTGCCACGATGTGCGCTACTAGCTGTCGCCCTGTTGCTTGGCTCGCTGTTGGCATGCCACTAAGTGCTTGTAGCGTGCGGGCTAGTACGAACGAAGATGTTGCTGCTACTTCGCCCTCCCCTCCGCATCCCCAACTTAATTCGATGGTAGTCTGAGACGACGCTATGGTGACTGGAGGAGGGGATTCGTCAGCTGACGCAAACCATGGAGGACGGGTTGACGTGCAAGGGAGCAGGGGATGCGTGCATGTTGCTAGGGGCAGTGGGTTACGTCATCGAAGTTGCATCCGGTGGTTAGACTGGCTGAGCGTGCCGCCTACCTCAAATGGATGGGCGGACGATGTTTTTGTTGTCTCAGGCGCAAGCATTTCACCATGGACTACTAGGAACCGCCAAGTTATGGCACTCCTACAAGGATTTCCATCTTGCCATACAATGCCCTGGCCCCTTTGTTGAAGCAATCCTCGTCGGTGCCTCCCCCCGGCCGTTGGCTCAGTGTTGGGGTTGGCGGTGACGTGCTAGCCGGCCTTGCTTCTAGGACACATTCGTGCGCCGAGGCTCTCTTGGTGCCGCCCCTTGGAGATCGCTTAGCTCATCCTACGGACTCCTGCATCTACCCCTCACGTTCTCGACCAGGATATCCTTGTTGCTATGCTCTCGGCTAGGCCAGTGGGCATCGATCCCGTGGCACAGTGATCCTATCCTTGATGAAGCATTGGCAGCTTATCCTCAGGTATTGCCTACTGTCAACTGTCTTGTGGTTTGCTGTGCTTGGGGAGATGAGGTGTGGTTGACCAATGTTGTCTCGTTGGTGGGGTGAGGAATGTTAGAGATACGGCAGGCAGATCAACACAACGAAGAACGAAAACAAGCAACGGACACAAGATTTAACGTGGAAAACCCTCCAACATGGAGGGGGAAAACACGGGCACCAGCCAGCAAATCATCACTATATCATGGGAGGTTACAAACACCGGGGATTTACAACTGATAAACTTATTCCATGTGGTGGCTTACAAGAAGTATATATAACACAAGTGACCTAGGTCAATACTTACCCGCTTCGCCCAAGCCTACCGGCGACGGGCCTCGCTCCGCTCACTCATCAGAAATTAGTCTTTCACTTTATACTTGAATTTGGAGCATAACATAACAAGGAATTCGTTGGTCCAATGTGCTCGGAGGCTAAGTTCTGGTCATCCCACCTCAGTGAATGCTCCTCGTCTTTCGATGTGCAGTCCCTTGCACGTCTAATTCTTAGTTTAGAGGAGTCGCTTGGTTTCAACACGGGGTGCATGATGGGGGACTTCGACAAGTCTAGCGTTCTGGTTGAGGTGAGCAGTGTTATTGCGGAGGTGGCGCATGCTAAGGCACTATCATTATCTCCGGAGGATGTTCTCATCAAGGTTACTTGTGCAGTCACACACCCTCTGTTGGGGACCCCAACACGTTTGCATGTGGAGAAGGATGACGGGTTGACGAAGCCGGCGTCTGGAAAAGAAGAACAAGGCGTGCAACATCCATACATCCAAGCATGTGGAGCATAGGTTGTCGGAGACTTTTGATGGGCTGTCAGAGGTTATCAAAGCGAAGCATGGCAATGGGTCGTGTTTGGATCGGGTTGAGCAATATCAAATCCATATCCATATCTATGAAGGTAGTCCCTGCCCATCCATGAAAAAATCTATGGGCAAAAAATTATGACCATGTCCAAACCCAATGGCTCTCAAGACCTATACAAAAAACCGCTCTCACCACAAGTGATCAAGGCATTGAGAACTTTGCCAGCGTTGCGGGGAAGTCAAAGATTGACCTTTTAGGATGATTTTTACACGATAATGTTAGCACATCATGCTTTCAGACCGAGACAGAAGAGTCATTCGACATGGATGGTTAGTCACGATGATTTTCCACCACACCCTTTTTTCCTTACTAGTGGGCTTGTTTGCATATGTGCTAGGACTACTTCCTCATATGCGCTATACTTCCTTCGTTGCAACATACAACAGCACACATCAATGTACATGTCCATCCCGAGTTTAATTAGGTTCTTAGCATAAGTCAGCGGCGACAGAGAACATAAAGGAAAGAGAAAAGCAGCGAAATATTGAACGGTTCCATGCATCACTAGCTACTGTAGATGCCCATGTTTTCGTGGACTGGTCACACTAGCTACAGATCGAAATTGTGGATCGCCCGTACTCCAAGTTGGATTAATGCATAGCTCCATTATTTCAGGTCAAGGGCAATGAATAAATCTCGATCTGACGCTGCCTCTGGACCAAGTACATATACAGAGTTAAAATGCAGTTAATTTGGACGTATCTCTCGCTAGCGTACTTACTCTGAGTCTCTGACAAGCTGCCAATTAACGTATGCAGACAAGCAAAGCTAGCTTGAAGCATACAGCCCGGCCGGCACATGAATTGACTGCAAAATGGATCGACGGCTCAGATATGCTGAATTCAGTCCCGATGGATACGGTCAATCCGATATGGTCGCATGCGGGCTGGCGGCTAAACCGAGTGCATATTCACTCTGAAAGAGATATTCCTGGCTGACGCCGGTATTTAGCTATGTCTATGTCAACCAACCAATCGATCTGCAGCCGGCTGCAGGCCTGCATGTTATACCATGCCACTGTTTTGTGGCGTGTGTGGACGCCATGCCCATGCATATACTCCTTAGTTTTCTCTTTTACTTTTACTCCGCGTATAAGATTTGTCTTATAAGTCAAATTTTAAAGTTTGATCGAATTTATATTAAAAATTATCAACATCTATAATACTAAATATATACAATATGAAATTGGTTTCATAATGCATCTAATGATACTGATTTCATATTGTGAGTGTTGGTATTTTTTACAAGGTTGGTCAAACTTCATAAAGTTTGACTTTAGAAAAATCTTATAACAAGAGTAAAAGGGAACGGGTGGAGTAGTTATGAATGTGTTACACGCATACGCTTTCACAGTCAGGACTTGTAGACAAGCTTAGGTTGCAAAAAAATAGAAAAAAAATAGGCCGCGGAAATCCAATTCGGCTCCAGGTGCACGTGCTCCTATGCACGGAAAATGATTTTTAAAATGTCAAAGAAATCCCAACAAAAAATTGGATGTGTTCATAGTCACATCCAAATGCTATATGCAAATTTTTAGGTAAAAAAGTTAAGCATTTTGGCCTGCACAAAAAAAATTGAACCCCAAATGTTACAACCAAATTTGTTTTTTCACCGACGAAACACTGCTACTCCGTTTCACATGAAAATTGTCAAGCATGCTTGTGACACTAACAAGAACATTTACAAAAAAGAATTACTATGTTTTTACTGTTCATGCGGGAGCAAATGCACCTTGGAAGCCAAAACGCCCTCCCCGTTGGGCTGTTGGATTTCTAGTGGATGATGGTCAAGATTGGTCATGCAGAACCTAGTGTGGAACTCCTTTTTGTATATAGCAGTTAGTCATTTTTTTAAATGTATAGAACCCCTCCTGCATGATCACTTCAGGCCATCCATCGGAGATCCAATGGCCCACATACATTTTTTTTCTATTTTTGCACCTAGGAGTTGATTGAATTATAGTCGTTTCCACAAGCTGTAAGGTTTTCGATGAGGTTACATGAGTAAATTTGTGGCATCAACCATCTAGTCAAGGCATGTCAAAATGTCAGCCATCTGGCGCTGGTCAGTAGAAGGTTGGTGATAAAAAAGCGGAAGTGGAAATACTAAAGTTTCGTGTTTGTTGAGGCTATGTTATGTCAATTTCATTTGTTTTATTTGTGTTTTTATTTATTTATGAGAGAAGTGCATATTACACCCCCCAACTCTAGCCCTAGTTTAATATACACCCCTTAACTCCAATACCGTCTAAAATACACCCCCCAACTCTTAAAACCGGCTAGAATTCAACCCTCTCCTCCCTGTTGACCGGTTTTGACCCAGTTTGACCGAGTGAACAGTAAAAATAAAAATTTTAAAAACAAAAAAATTATTCTTTTTGATAAAATTCAAAAAGTTCCAAGTTTTTTCACCGCATGAACAGTAAATTAAAAAAATATCACCTTTTCAGCATGTTTGGACACCTGAGTAAATTTGAGATGTCTGTAAATTTGAAAAAAATTCAAAATTTTCAGCATTGTGAATAGTAATTCGGGAAAAAATCCAAAAAAAATCACCACGCGCTCAAACATCATCCATGCAAAAAAAAGGTTTTTAAAAAAAATCGATTTTACTGTTCACCAAGCTGAAATTTTGAAAAAAAAGGTCAAATTTACGGACATCTCGAATTTACTCAGGTGTCCAAACATGCTGAAAAGGTGATTTTTTTTTAATTTACTGTTCACGTGGTGCAAAAACTTGGAACATTTTTGAATTTTTTCAAAAAAAAGTATTTATGGTTTTTAAAATTTTATTTTTACTGTTCACTCGGTCAAAACCGGTCAAACTGGATCAAAACCGGTCAAAAGAGAAGGGAGGGTTGAATTATGGCCAGTTTTGAGAGTTGGGGGGTGTATATTAGACGGTATTGGAGTTGGGGGTGTATATTAGACTAGGGCTAGAGTTGGGGGTGTAATATGCACTTCTCTCTTTATTTATCTATTTTTAGTAAACCTAATGTAATTAGCAAAGAGAGATTGATGGTTAAACTGATATATAAAGTCAATTTCCTCGATTTCTTAACATGGTCATATTCATTGATTGCTTACTGGATGGTTGAACTACTGCCACTATTGTCGAAGAAAGATCTATGATTGGAAACCAATGCATATTCAACCAATCAGTCGGCATAGATTTGTTGCGTACATCATATGATGCAGACGCCAAAGGTACTCTTAAAAACATTGATAGACATAGTAGCATAGATGAAATGACCGTTAAAAACTATTCAACGCAGCAGGCTACGTACGCGACCTAGCCGGCCGCCATCGCCCAAAAAGCTAGGGTTCTCCGCCTCCCGCCGGCGCCGGCGCCGATCCGTCCCGTCTCCGGTGGCCTTAGGGCCGTGGAGGCGGAGTGGATCTCAGCCCTTGTCAGTGGGAGGGCTCCGTTTTTAGATCTTTTTTCAAGCTTTGTTAGGGTTTGTATCCTGCTCAGGAAGACGAGACGACGACGGCTCCCTGAAGATGGAATAAAGGTCTCCCCGCCTAGCCCCCGTTCCGGTGATGCGTCGAGCATCATCAGTGGGCGTGTGGAGGTGTGTCTCCGGCGGATCTGTCTTTGGTGGATTTGCTCGGATTTGTTCGTCGTTTGTTTTCGTTCATGTGTCTTCAGGTTGGTTCCTTCTGATCTACACTCTTCATCCGCGGCGGTTGCTGTTCTGGTGCGTTGGTTCTATGGGGTCTTAGCACGACGACTTCCCGACTGTCTACTACAACAAGGTTTGTCCGGCTTCGGCGAGGGAGGGGCGATGACAGCGGCGCGCCTTCGGCTCGCTTCAGTGCTTGTAGTCGTCGCTAGGTGGTCTATGGATCTGCATGTAATCTTTATTATTTCTAGTGTTCGTTGTACTACCTTGATTGAAGATGAATAGATTGGAAGTTTTTCCCGCAAAAAAAGAAAAAAAGAAATGACCGTTAAAAAAGAGATATACACAACTGCATTCGTACTTTAAAATTAATTAGTTGGTAGGGTTGCCAAAGAGAGTCGGTAGTTAAGGCTGGTAAACAAAGTCAATTTGGTCGATCACCTGCTAGACGGTAGACTGTCTGAGAGAGATTCATCCTTGATTATGTTAGGATTAATTAGGTCTTCATCACTTGCATAACAACAAACAATCTAGCTAGCGCGGCGGTAAGACATATAAACTTCTAGATAGAGGCAGTAGCTTTGTTCTAAGTTTCTAATTAATATTTAATATAACTAGATAGGAGTAGTACTAGCTGAATAGCTGTTCCCTAGCTTTTGCAGGTTTTCTTCAGAGATAAGTGGATGTTCTCTGGTGGGTTAGACTACGACTGGTGCGATAATATGAGAATGCCCGCCGTACGGGACAGATGGACGGTGCCCATCCACCGGTCCTCGTGAGTGAGACGCGTCTCAGAGAAGGAACATAGTGATGACCGCCAGCGCAGCCCATCTTAAAACGTCATCAGGGTGGCTAGCATGGAACGGCTACTGCCCCCATTTAGGCCCGTCAGCGTCGATGCAGTTGCAACCAATTTGTGCGGTACATCATCAAGGCAGGCAGAGGCAGGTGCGTACGCGCACGATCATCTGAGAGGCACGTACGCAAGGAGAAGCATGCATCCAAGAGAGACCGCATTGCCTGCGATGCGATATTGCGAGCACGGCAATGGGGCGAGGGACGGCGATCGACCCGGCCGGGCAGTCGGCGTGGTAGAGACGAAAAACGCCACTGGCTAGTGGCTTAGCCTTTGAGACGCGCGCAAATGTGCTGGCACAAATCATCATGTTTGGACGGACCCTACGTAAGCAAATGTGACCGAACATGTGTTCAATCTGCTAAGTCGATCGTCCTCGATCATATCGATATATATATAATATAGCGCGCGCACGTAGCACGATCGATCGAGCTCATGCCTCGTGTTTCTATGAGAAATGGAGCCGGGGAGGTTGCCTCTCTGTTCATCTAAAAAAAAGCCCATGCATCGTGCAGTGCACGAAAGAACATAAAGGGCTCCTGAGCGTGAGAAGGCGAGGCGACACGCCGACACCGAGGCAAAACGGCGCGCCGGCCCACCGCCATGGCAGGGGTTGGTGGTTCAGATGGCAGGGGCGACGGCAACAGCGACGCGGCTAGAGGGACAAGAAGATTGCGGTCCATCAAATACGGTTTGGACAGCGAACCAACCTGTGATTGGATAGTCAGATGAATTGTGGTATCCCAATCTATCAGTGTTCAAATCCTGGTGCACGCATTTATTTCTGGATTTTCGGCGATGCGCATTCAGTGGGAGGGGACGTTCCTGTCGATGACGAGGCGCCTATGGTGACTTCGTAAATCTCAATATGATATGCCGGCTCAGTCTTTCAGAGATGCTCATAGAGATAAGGTGTGCGTGTGTGTGTTCATAGCGGTGAGTGTATGCGTGTGTATTTAAAGAAAATACGGATTAGACGATGAAGAACAAAGTGACCGACGAAAAAAAAAGATGCTTCTCGTGCGCGGACGCAGCGACCCAATGCTAGCGGAGACCTCCTATTCCGCGTCCTACATGCGGGATAGAGATTAAAACGTGCACCCCGTCACGGTAGGCCGGCCCATTTACACGTTTTGTGTTTTATTCGCATTATTTAGCTTTATTTATAGACATTAAAAAGACATTATTTATATAATAAAAATATAAAATAGTCAAAAAACTAATTTGAGTGATCTAAACACTCTTTACATTTTTTACACAGGGAGTACTACAGAGAAAAAAATACGAATGTGCACATAACATGTCCAGCATGTATTTTTTAAAATATTTGTCACACTTTACAAAAATATTCACCACGTGTTTGAAAATTATTTATCACATATTTAAAAATATTTTCTGCATATTGTTTCAAAAAATTATCACAGTTTTTTAAAAAAGATATCATCACATATTAAAAAAATATCCATTAAGTATTAAAAATATCTCATGCATTTCTTAATGTTCACCACGTATTTAATTTTTTTAGCATATATTATAAAAAATTAATTGGGTGTTATTTTTTCCACGTATTTTAAAAATAGTAATCGCTATTGAAAATGTCTACGGTCCATGAAATAATGTTCATTGTGCATTACTAGAAAGTCCATTTTTTAGATGGCTTGAAAAGCAAAATTATAAAAAAATAATAATAAAAAGAACGGATCGCGAAAGAGAAACTAGAAGATGCACAAAAACTGGGGGGAAAAGGAAACCAACGTCACCACCCAATGTCGTCCACACTCTTTTGGCAACGGGATCCACGGAAGGATAAATGACATTGCTCAATAGAAATTGGGGAGCTCTAATTTGTTTCTACCGTAAATCTATAATCGAATCAATGGACAACACTTGCTGGATGCGGGTCGTGGTCAGATGCTACCACACTATTGCTGTGATTGAAGAGCCGAGATGCGAGGCGGAGCCCTGTTTAGTTTGCTTCTTGGCGGTACTACCTGGCGTAGGGAAACCACTAAAATGGCGGCTAGGCTGAGGGAGCCTTGTGTAAGATCCCACATTAGGTGAGATCTATGTGATCGATTTTTTTGAAAAAAATACATGTTCAAACATTCTTAAAAAAATTTATAGACACACATCAATGTTTGATGTATGCCCCCGAAAAGTTTCAACTCCCAATTCAACTCACATTAATAGAAAGAAAAAAAAGACAAAATAGGATGTGAATAGTATAAAAGTACTATTCACCAAAAGTTGTCACTATTCACATTCGAATTTATCTTTTTGGAATCCCCAAATGTACATTGAGTTTTGAGCTGAATTTTCTCGGAGTTGTAGACATACCCTACATAGATGTTGTCAAATAATTTCGGATTTTTTTTTGAGATATCTAAATATGAAATTTTGAGGTTGATCTCATGATCTCACGTAAATGTGAGATCTCACACAAGTCTCCCCTCGGCTAGGCTTTACAACTCGATTACAATTTGATGCCCTCTCCGGCAGGACTCTTAGGTTTTATATGGAGCCATTACACCGAAGAAGTAAAAGGTGAAAAAGAGAAAGCTCAATGTGACATGATCAGAAACAATAAAAGGCGCCAGCTAGGTAATTAAATGTAGGCCGTTGGATGAAGATCGGATATCGCTCACATCATCTCTGTAGTGGCCCGTGTACCGGTTCACTAGCTTCATCCGGGCCGTTTGATCTCGATCGGAGGGTCTTCAGAGCGTGCTGGAACTGATACAGCTAAATAAAGATAATAACAAGTGTAGATTCAGTAATGAGCCTGACACTCACGCACCCACAAGTTCTTCGCCCCTACGATAAGTTTATCAATGAGAATAAACAGGTACATATGAAGCTCCATTTATTAACGAGGGACCTATGTGCGCAGTTCAGAGGGTGTTAGTTGTGATCATTATTTGCAGAAGAGCAAGTTACAACTTACAACCTAGTACACGCAGTTTACTCATCAGTTAGTCAGTCCCTAGGGTTAGGGAGATATATATAGAACTTGTATATAAGCCCTAATTAACTATCCAACGAAGCCTAGAACGATGTAGTACACGATCAACACGGGCAACGACGCCAGCGTCCCGAATATAACCCTGCAAGATTCAGCAAGGCACGCACAGTTTCAGACAACACGTACTACGCATTCAGAAATCAGGAGTAATTAACCAAGCAGACGTAGTTATAATACTACTCCATTACTTACGCGGTGCTGAGCACATCGGCGTGCAGGCCGTACTCCTTGGCGAACACAAACGTGGTGATGGACTGGGGGAGCGCAGCCTGCCGGTACATCGATCGAATCGCCAGGTGAAGCAACATGCGTGTCAGTCGATGTAGTGTACATCATTCAGAAATAAAAAACTTTTGAAGTAGATTGTGCTGTGACCTGTATGATGGCGAGGCGCAGGACGTCACCGCGGAGCCCCAGGGCGACGGCTCCGGCGGCGGTGGCTGCCGGGCCGGCGACGAACCGCAGCGCCATGCCCAGCGCGGTCAGGCCGGCCCCGCAGACGATGATCTTCTCCTGCAGCGCCATGAACAGGCCTGCATGCAACCAACCAACTCATAGCATCGACACTTCGACAGACAGAAAACACGCGCTGTCGGTAATTCCGTGAGTTCTGTTCCCAAAATTTGGTAGCTAGCTTACCCATGCTGAACATGGCGAGCCCGACGCCGGTCCTGGACATGATCAGCACCGAGCCTTCGATGATGCTCGGCGTCACGATGTGCCACCTGTATATGCACGGAACTAATTGAGGAGCGGCCGATCAAGAGTAGTACGTTCAGAAGGATGCCAGGTGCCAGTGTGCCGGCGTTCGGACAGGTCTATGTGCTACTTTGTGTGCAGCAGTGGTATGAATGCAAAGTGCACCGGATGCAACAAGAATCAATCTGATTTACCTGAAAGTTGATTTAATTATAGATTGTTGAGCACATGGGTGTTTATTCGTCTGTTCCACTAACAAGGAGTATTTGTTCTACCTCAATTATTTCTTAGTGTGAACCACCTAAGCTTGCTTAACACTTTGGGAGGGAACGACAGAGGGTACATGTTCCATTAACTTGGTGCAACTCTGCGTGATTATTATATGTTGGGATTATATTGTTGTGCTGTGAATCGATCGTTCACAGTTTAATTGCAGGCCTACAACTTTTCAGTTTGTACCGCTCTTGCTACAACATTTACCGGTCTCTTCATAGAAAAAATCACATCCGACAGTATTAGAACATATTATTTTTTAAGTGATGCATTTGTGATTTCATGCGTGTTAAATTATTTGAGATATTTCTTGAATTAATTGATTTCCAACATAAATTTGTGAACCTTTTGGTTTTTAACATTAACAATTCCCAAATTGTACGTAAATACTTTTAAAATTTTACATATTTTGTTTCCTGTTTTTACCTTTCTACCTTTAATTTGATTTTGTCATCAGTTTTATTTATTTTTCATTTTTCCCTTCAAATCCTCCTGAAAATTTCTCTCCGTTTTCTAACTTGTCTTATTTTGTGTCTTGACGGGGCTACAATGTGTATGATTGCCTCATATGACTGTGATCGTCACAAAACCAAATACGGCCAGCATTGAAAGTAAAGGGTGAAAGCTATATTGCATTGGATTCTAGACAAAAACTAAAAGTGGCCTCGAGACATCAAAAAAGGATCGATTTTGGAATAAATAAGGTTCATGTTTGATTTTCCATGGAACTGATGTCAAACAGATGCATTCCTTTGGAATTTCTACTGTCATCCTAGCTATGATTTAAAGTCCTTTATTTACAAGACCTTTTTGCACGTCTCTATTTTTTTACCATTCCTTCTTGACTTTCTTGCGTGTTATGTTTTCCCTCCCTTCTTCGGCGGCACGTTGACGCCAAGCATGCATATAAGGTTCCCCCGAGTCTCCCCATCACAACGATGTCGTCTACGACTGTGCCAGTGACTCGATGGCGTATTTTCAGGTTGGCCATTCTGGTCGATGAGATTATAGTTTGAAGGGCTTGTTGGCGCGGCGACAACGACTTCCCTTTATCGTTTGGTTCTCCGGCTTCGCCTCCACCACATCGCTACGGCCTCCAGTGCTTGTGAGGCTTGTGAGAAATAATGGAGGTTTGACTCTTGTACCCGTGGCTCTTTCAACGGTAACGGTTTCTTCTCCGCGATGTTGGCCTTGATGACTCCCCGTCCGCGATCGAAAACAACAAGCTGGCTCCGATGATGGAGCGGCATGAGGCAGGCGTCGTTTGCCTGTTCGGGTGATAAAGGCAGTCAACCCTCATGGACTTTGATGTACAATTATTCAGTGGTATTTGTAGTGGTTTATTTGACCCATATATCTTTTTTCGGAAAAAATAGACATAGCAAAAGAAATCTACCAAAACTCGATATAACTGCAAGAGTGGTTTGCTATCCTTAACCCAACCAATAAGTGTTTTTTCCATGACACATCCCAGTCACATTTTCCCATCATGTCATACCAGTCTTTGAATATATGTCAGCACCAAAACAAGGATGCGAACCAATATGTGGTTAGATGGTTAGGTGAATCGTGGACGGCGGTATCCCCAGGCCACTAGGGTTCAAGTTCTGATGCTCGTATTATTATGGATTCATTTCAAGATTTCCGGCGATACATGCTCAGTGGAAGGAGACGTTCCCCTTGACTACGAGGTGTCTGTGGTGATTTTATCAATTTCAAAATGATTTGCCGGCAGTGGCGTATCTAGGGGGTGGACAGGGTGGTCCATGGACCACCCTGGAATTTCCCCATAATCTATATAGCATAGAGAAAAATATATTTTTATAATAAATAAATATATTTATGTGAATATTTTGCATTGGTGGACCACCCTGGCATGTTGGGCTAGCTACGCCACTGTTTGCCGGTTCAGTCTTTCGGAGGTGCTCATAAAAATAGGGTATGCATATGCCTTCACAATTCACAGGGATGAGTGTGCACACAGGATCGCCTGTGTCTGTTCTTTGTTCTCAAAAACAAAAGGCACCAAAACGAGGATGTGATCCTGCCACACTATCGAGACGGTCTTGACGTCCGACTCGTGCGTAACAACATCACATCCTCCCAGAGAAAAAGTTGCACGTAGCTAAGTGTGGTCCGTGCATGCAGAGAAATACGGATCGTACCTGTTTGTGACGCAAGACCAGGCGACCCCGAGGACGCCCGCGTAAACGTTGGGATTCCGTGCCACCTTGAGCCAGACCGCTCTCACCAACGGCCATACCGGCTCGCGCCGCCTCCTCCCCTCCGCGCCGCCGTCCTCCACGTCGTCGTCGCTCGCTGAAACCGCCACCGCCGCGTCAGGCTTCCCTGCGCCACCACCGCACGCACGCCTCGCCTCGAACGCCAGCAGCAGCAGCGGAAAGTAGACGATGATCTGCACCACCGATATCTGCACGACGAGGTCTCGCGCCCACCCGCCGTACATGGCGTCCAGCAGCGGCACGCCCACCACGAGCGTGTTGTTCAGCGTCGCCAGCGAGAAGCCGGTGATGCACCACGAGGAGGCCAGCTCCCCGCCGCGCTTGGCGCCGGCGCGGCAGCAGCGCGTGGACGCGGCGGCCCAGGCGGCGAGCGCCAGCGCGACGGCGAGCTTGGAGAGCGCGTCGGCGGCGAGGACGCGGTAGTTGAGCGCGTAGGGGTCCATGCGCGCGGCGAAGTCGAAGGCGAAGAAGGGCACCGCGAAGTAGGCCACGAGGCGGTTCACGGCGTCGCACTGGTCCGGCGTGAAGAGCTTCCACCACCGCACCGAGCCGTAGCCGAGGCCCAGGGCGAAGTAGAGCGGCGCCATGGCGGCCACCACCTTGTACACGTCGCCCCATCCGATCATCTCCTCCGCCACGCTCTGTTCGTGTGTCACAACTCACAACTCACAAGCGGGCGATGTGTTTCGGTGCCGTTTCTAGGTAGGTGCCTATATGGCTCGAGGTTGCAGTTGCATGCATGTATACGGAACATATTCTGATTTGCAGAACTTTGGCATCGAACAGAAAGTAAGAAAGGGATTCACAGTCAGCATCAGCATCATTTCACCAAGGATAGCCGTAGTGCGCAGCGCAACCTCCGCACTCTACCGCTATCGCTCATTCTTCTCCCTCCTCTTGTCTTTTCTTCCTCGCCGCCCACTGCCCCCTCCACTCCCGGTGATCAGGGCATTCTCTGCTTATTTTTCCATTCACGTCAATATGGAAACAATGATTATGTCTCAAGCATGGGAAGTATTAAGGCTTCTTTGGGAAGACCATCATGATTCATGCATGGCTAGGTTTATAAAATTAATCTATTGGAAGAACTTTTTAGGTCTCTTTTTATTTGCGGGTGAACTTTTAGGTCTCTTTGATTCAAAGGATTTTGAAAGAAATCTTAAAGGATACTAATTCTTAGGACCTTTTTCCTACATGGGTTGTTTGTTTCCCAGGATTATAATTCATACTATTTTTTCCTTGGGATTGCTTCATAATAGATTACATAGAAAAATTTCCATCCACCTCGACCTTGTATGAAGATTACTATGTTTATCCTGCGCATAATCAAATGTCTATACAATCTCATGAGCCGCTCTTTTTATTTCTCTTGGAGAATGCTTAAATCGGCAAAGCAATCTGCACTGCCGCCGCACTACGCCTTGCACTGAATTACAGCCAATAAAGTTACGACTTAGAATAGTACACGCAACTCTAGAATTGTTGATCGAAATTAAGAAACAAAAGGCATATGTGCTTACTGCTTAGTAGTCGTCATGGCTCCTATTATGAGCGTCAAACGGGAATCCGGATTGTGCACGATGCTCCTCATGTCTGCCACTCGCAGGGTGCATGCTTGAGACGGATGCAGCTCCTACGGCATCCCAAGCAGTGAGAGCCACTGACCCTCTTGTACCATTCGACTGAGCTCACGGTTAAGATCGAGAATATATTATTCCTCCATCAGTGCGTTTTATTCCTGTAGATATCACAGAGCATGACAGAAGGAATCGTACAAAAGGTTTTTGTATCTCTGTAGCTATACGTTTTGCAGGTTCTTTTTAGACTTTTTACGGATTTTGTTAGAATTCACGAACTGTCAGGGGAATATGTAAGCGAGAGAACTGAGCACGCACAAACGAGCAAGTGTCATCACTGTACATCTCTTCTGCGCCAATTTTCTCCTGTGGAAGGCATAGGTCATGCTCGTTCTGTCTGCGCAGAACCCTCAATGATGGTCAAGGTGGCGCAGCAGCGGTACCATCAAGGTACCCAAGGAGGTTCTATCGAGCATAACCTGCATTTTCCAAGGAGAGAATTGGCACAGGTGAGATGAACGGTGATGAAGCCGATGAAGGGATGGTGGCGGCAGGGCCATATAGATGGAGCACCGGTAATGTGGGAGGTCATGCCACTCATGGATGGTGGACGATGTGGCACGGGAGACATGAGATGAGGCCGTGGCTCTAATGTTAAATTGACAAAGATGGTTTTGCTCTCAGATGCTCCTTGGGAGTTTGCCTCCATTTATAGTCTCAACTTGAGAATCAAGATACAATCGAAACGAATAAATTACTAGGATATTGCGATCCCTACACAATCAAAAAATATCTCTAATTCATCATATGCCGAATACTACGAGATACTTACGCTAGCAACATGAACAAGGTGCACAAGTCCTGAGTCCAAGGAGAGCCTTCTTGTAAGTGAAGTAGATCATGGAAGTGTATGTGTGACGCATCCGTGTTTAGCATAAGCAACGAGTACAAGGAGTCGGTTGGTTTAGATTAGGCTTCGGTCTCATCATCAACCTACACAAAGAGGAGAACGTACCTTACCCTAATAAATCAGATTACAACAAATTGAATGAACGCGTGCTACCCAAAAGCTCTAGAAGGTTTGGTTTATAATCCGCCATTCCTTCGCCGCCTCGGTCCCCTTCCTCTCTCCCTCCGGCGGTTCGTCCCCGGTTAGAGGGGTGGAGACTTGTCCCTTTTGTTCTTCTTCTTTTCCATAGATGTTTATTTCCCTAATTTCATCGGATGAGGTGGTGGCAGCAATGATACATTGAAATAAGGTCTCTCGGGCCTCTCCTTACCTTATCGACGTTTGGTTCGATGCCGATGAAGGGCAGGTGTTGTCATATTTGTTGTCTTTCTTCGGACCATGGTAGTTGGTGTGCAAAGTATGGGAGGCAGTTGGCTGGATCTTGGTGCGACGACTTTAACCTCCTTTTTGAGTTATTACGCAGCTTGGCCCGGTTTTCCAACCATCTAGACTAGTGGTGAAGGACTATATAACCTGGAATGTGTGTGTAGGGGGGGGGGGGGGGGGTGATGCCCCAACCGATATTACTTCAGCAGTTACTAGATCTCATTTCTAGTGTCGAGTGGCTATTTGGGCTTCAAAGTCTTGTATGGCTAGGGCATTGGTAGGTGTCCTTTTCCCTTACTGATTCTTCTTTGCATTTTTCAAGCTCCGACAGACAGTGTACAATTGAAGGAAGATGACGGCTAGGATGGTTTTCATTGTGATACTATTATTTGTTGGTCACATTTCATCTTGTTGTATTTCCATTGTATTGCATATTGTTTATATTGATCATATTCAGTAATAGATGCCCTTTGGGTGTCTTTTCTGATGAGAAAAGGCGGTGTTCCTTGATACAATGGTTAACACGTCCAATTTAACATGCCCACTCACATATTTACCATGTTGAGATTGGTTTTAAAATCTTCTAGTTGTTGTCTTTCTAAGGCTTTGGTGAAACCATTTCGAATTTGACCAACTGTGGAAAGAAAATCACATTTTGGGTCAAGATGGCAACGGGGATGGAACCCGCAGGGTTTTGCTTGCTCAAACCCTCCGGAACATGCAGAAAACAGCAACCGGCACTAGGCACTGAGTTAATAGGTTAGTTCCCAAAAATGATATAAATATAACATATAAAGCACACAAGATTAATAATATAATAGCATGAAACAATCAAAAATTATAGATACGTTGGAGACGTATCAATAAGCCCTCTGAATTTAGAGTCTAACTATAGTAATGGATCTATTAAATGACAAAGATAAAAATGTTTTATAAAGCTTGACTTGTTACTAATAGTTTATGACAAGATCAAAGGAGTTAGCTACTCCCTCCGTCTGGAAATACTTGTCATCAAAATGGATAAAAAAAGATGTATCTAGACGTATTTTAGTTCTAGATATATCTTTTTTTTATCCATTTTGATCACAAGTATTTTCGGACGGAGGGGGTATAATGAAATTGTCTCGTCATGGCAATACTTAAAGTAAGTTCGGGTTAAACTAGCAGTTACTATATATTTCAGTTATGAGATATAATAGGTGGATGTCAAAAGGATTTGATGTAGGGTAGAACCCTAGTGGCCCAATCTTTCACGAAAGGAGCGGATCCCGCGAAGAACGCGAAGAACACGAGGAGGGAAACGAGGGGAAAATCACGAGGGGAACACAAGATAACACTCAAACCAACAAGTATGATCACACATGTGCTAGATCCTCGAAACACAAAGAGAGATACAAGATCCAAAGTCAACAATGGACGATACAAGAGGTAACCGGTTCTTCTCCGTGAGGAGGTCTTGAATCCACAAGGGGATCTTCCCGTGAGGGGTCTTGAATACAAGGTGGATCTTCTCCGTAGAGGGGCCATGGTCTCTCTCGTGGAGTAGATCCGATATGGATGATCAAAGCTCTATCTCACAAATGAGCAAACACAACGCTAACCCTAACTAGAAGGAGGTGGATGATACGTCTCCAACCTATCTATAATTTTTGATTGCTCCATGCTATATTATCTACTGTTTTAGACATTATTAGGCTTTATTATCCACTTTTATATTATTTTTGGGACTAACCTATTAACCGGAGGCCCATCCCAGAATTGCTGTTTTTTGCCTGTTTTAGGGTTTCGAAGAAAAGGATTATCAAACGGAGTCCAAACGGAATGAAACCTTCAGAAACGTGATTTTCTCATCAGATAAGATCCACGAGACTTGGACCCTCCGTCAAGAAAGCTACGAGGTGGTCACGAGGGTAGGGGGTGTGCCCCCTGCCTCGTGGGCCCTTCACAGCTCCACCGACGTACATATTCCTCCTATATATATCCACGTACCCCCAAACGATTGGGGCCGGAGCCAAAAACCTAATTCCACCGCTGCAAATTTCTGTATCCATGAGATCCCATCTTGGGGCCTGTTCCGGAGCTCCGCTGAAGGAGCCATCGATCACGGAGGGCTTCTACATCATCATCCAAGCCCCTCGGATGAAGTGTGAGTAGTTTACTTCAGACCTACGGGTCCATAGCTAGTAGCTAGATGGCTTCTTCTCTCTTTTTGGATCTCAATACAATGTTCTCCCCCTCTCTCGTGGAGATCTATTCGATGTAATCTTCTTTTTGTGTTGTGTTTGTTGAGACCGATGAATTGTGGGTTTATGATCAAGTCTATCTATGAATAATATTTGAATCTTCTCTGAATTCTTTTATGTATGATTGGTTATCTTTGCAAGTCTCTTTGAATTATCAGTTTGGTTTGGCCTACTAGATTGGTTGTTCTTGCCATGGGAGAAGTGCTTAGCTTTGGGTTCGATCTTGCGGTGTCCTTTCCCAGTGAAAGAAGGGGCAACAAGGCACGTATTATTGTTGGGGAATATAGTAATTTCAAAAAAAATTCCTACGCACACGCAAGATCATGGTGATGCATAGCAACGAGAGGGGAGAGTGTTGTCCATGTACCCTCGTAGACCGTAAGCGGAAGCGTTAGCACAACGCGATTGATGTAGTCGTACGTCTTCACGATCCGACTGATCAAGTACCGAACGTACGACACCTCCAAGTTCAGCACACGTTCAGCCCGATGATGTCCCTCGAACTCCGATCCAGCCGAGTGTTGAGGGAGAGTTCTGTCAGCACGACGGCGTGGTGACGATGTTGATGTTCTACCGACGCAGGGCTTCGCCTAAGCACCGCTACAGTATTATCGAGGTGGACTATGGTGGAGGGGAGCACCACACACGGCTAAAAGACGATCAACTTGATCAACTTGTGTGTCTAGAGGTGCCCCCCTGCCCCTGTATATAAAGGAGCAAGGGGGAGGCGGTCGGCCTAGGAGAAGGGCGCGCCAAGGGGGGAGTCCTACTCCTACCGGGAGTAGGACTCCTCCTTTCCTTGTTGGAGTAGGAGAGAAGGAAAGAGGAGGAGAGGGAGAAGGAAAAGGGGGCTGCACCCCTTGTCCAATTCGGACCAAGGGGGGGGGGCGCAGGCCTCCTTCCTTTTGGCCTCTCTCCTCTATTCCCGTATGGCCCAATAAGGCCCATATACTCCCCGGCGAATTCCCGTAACTCTCCAGGTACTCCGAAAAATACCCGAATCACTCGGAACCTTTCCGAAGTCCGAATATAGTCGTCCAATATATCGATCTTTACGTCTCGACCATTTCGAGACTCCTCGTCATGTCCCCGATCTCATCCGGGACTCCGAACTCCTTCGGTACATCAAAACACATAAACTCATAATATAACCGTCATCGAACTTTAAGCGTGCGGACCCTACGGGTTCGAGAACTATGTAGACATGACCGAGACACGTCTCCGGTCAATAACCAATAGCGGAACCTGGATGCTCATATTGGCTCCCACATATTCTACGAAGATCTTTATCGGTCAAACCGCATAACAACATACATTGTTCCCTTTGTCATCGGTATGTTACTTGCCCGAGATTCGATCGTCGGTATCTCAATACCTAGTTCAATCTCGTTACCGGCAAGTCTCTTTACTCGTTCCGTAATACCTCATCCCGCAACTAACTCATTAGTTGCAATGCTTGCAAGGCTTAAGTGATGTGTATTACCGAGTGGGCCCAGAGATACCTCTCCGACAATCGGAGTGACAAATCCTAATCTCGAAATACGCCAACCCAACAAGTACCTTCGGAGACACCTGTAGAGCACCTTTATAATCACCCAGTTACGTTGTGACGTTTGGTAGCACACAAAGTGTTCCTCCGGTAAACGGGAGTTGCATAATCTCATAGTCATAGGAACATGTATAAGTCATGAAGAAAGCAATAGCAACATACTAAACGATCGAGTGCTAAGCTAACGGAATGGGTCAAGTCAATCACATCATTCTCCTAATGATGTGATCCCGTTAATCAAATGACAACTCATGTCTATGGTTAGGAAACATAACCATCTTTGATCAACGAGCTAGTCAAGTAGAGGCATACTAGTGACACTCTGTTTGTCTATGTATTCACACATGTATTATGTTTCCGGTTAATACAATTCTAGCATGAATAATAAACATTTATCATGATATAAGGAAATAAATAATAACTTTATTATTGCCTCTAGGGCATATTTCCTTCAGTCTCCCACTTGCACTAGAGTCAATAATCTAGTTCACATCGCCATGTGATTTAATACCAATAGTTCACATCATCATGTGATTAACACCCATAGTTCACATCGACATGTGACCAATACCCAAAGGGTTTACTAGAGTCAATAATCTAGTTCACATCGCTATGTGATTAATACCCAAAGAGTACTAAGGTGTGATCATGTTTTGCTTACGAGAGAAGTTTAGTCAACGGGTCTGCCACGTTCAGATCCGTAAGTATTTTGCAAATTTCTATGTCAACAATGCTCTGCACGGAGCTACTCTAGCTAATTGCTCCCACTTTTAATATTTATCCAGATTGAGACTTTGAGTCATCTGGATCAGTGTCAAAACTTGCATCGACGTAACCCTTTACGACGAATCTTTTGTCACCTCCATAATCGAGAAACATATCCTTATTCCACTAAGGATAATTTTGACCAATGTCCAGTGATCTACTCCTAGATCCCTATTTTACTCTCTTGTCAAACTCAGGGTAGAGTATACAATAGGTCTGGTACACCGCATGGCATACTTTATAGAACCTATGGCTGAGGCATACGGAATGACTTTCATTCTCTCTCTATCTTCTGCCATGGTCGGGTTTTGAGTCTTACTCAACTTCACACCTTGTAACACAGGCAAGAACTCCTTCTTTGACTGTTCCATTTTGAACTACTTTAAAATCTTGTCAAGGTATGTACTCATTGAAAAAAAAACTTATCAAGCGTCTTGATCTATCTCTATAGATCTTGATGCTCAATATGTAAGCAGCTTCACCGAGGTCTTTCTTTGAAAAACTCCTTTCAAACACTCCTTTATGCTTTGCAGAATAGTTCGACATTATTTCCGATCAACAATATGTCATTCACATATACTTATCAGAAATGCTGTAGTGCTCCCACTCACTTTCTTGTAAATACAGGCTTCACCGCAAGTCTGTATAAAACTATATGCTTTGATCAACTTATCAAAGCGTATATTCCAACTCCGAGATGCTTGCACCAGTCCATAGATGGATCGCTGGAGCTTGCATATTTTGTTAGCACCTTTAGGATTGACAAAACCTTCTGGTTGCATCATATACAACTCTTCTTTAATAAATCCATTAAGGAATGCAGTTTTGTTTATCCATTTGCCAGATTTCATAAAATGCGGCAATTGCTAACATGATTCGGACAGACTTAAGCATAGATACGAGTGAGAAACTCTCATCGTAGTCAACACCTTGAACTTGTCGAAAACCTTTTTGCGACAATTCTAGCTTTGTAGATAGTAACACTACTATCAGCGTCCGTCTTCCTCTTGAAGATCCATTTAATCTCAATGGCTCGCCGATCAATGGGCAAGTCAATCAAAGTCCATACTTTGTTCTCATACATGGATCTCATCTCAGATTTCATGGCCTCAAGCCATTTCGCGGAATCTGGGCTCATCATCGCTTCCTCATAGTTCGTAGGTTCATCATGGTCAAGTAACATGACCTCTAGAACATGATTACCATACCACACTGGTGTGGATCTCACTCTGGTTTACCTACGAGGTTCGGTAGTAACTTGATCTGAAGTTACATGATCATCATCATTAGCTTCCTCACTAATTGGTGTAGGAGTCACAGGAACAGATTTCTGTGATGAACTACTTTCCAATAAGGGAGCAGGTACAGTTACCTCATCAAGTTCTACTTTCCTCCCACTCATTCTTTCGAGAGAAACTCCTTCTCCAGAAAGGATCCATTCTCAGCAACAAATGTCTTGCCTTCGGATCTGTGATAGAAGGTGTACCCAACAGTTACTTTTGGGTATCCTACGAAGACACACTTCTCTGACTTGGGTTTGAGCTTATCAAGATGAAACTTTTTCACATAAGCATCGCAACTCCAAACTTTAAGAAACAACAACTTTGGTTTCTTGCCAAACCATAGTTCATACTGTGTCGTCTCAACGGATTTAGATGGTGCCCTATTTAACGTGAATGCAGCTGTCTCTAATGCATAACCCCAAAACGATAGTGGTAAATCGGTAAGAGACATCATAGATCGCACCATATCTAATAAAGTATGGTTACGACGTTCGGATACACCATTACACTGTGGTGTTCCAGGTGGCGTGAGTAGTGAAACTATTTCACATTGTTTTAACTGAAGGCCAAACTCGTAACTCAAATATTCTCCTCCACGATCAGATCGTAGAAACTTTATTTTCTTGTTACGATGATTTTCCACTTCACTCTGAAATTATATGAACTTTTCAAATATTTCAGACTTTTGTTTCATCAAGTAGATATACTCATATCTGCTCAAATCATCTGTGAAGATCAGAAAATAATGATACCTGTCGTGAGCTTCAATATTCATCGGACCACATACATCAGTATGTATGATTTCCAACAAATCTGTTGCTCGCTCCATTGTTCCAGAGAACGGAGTCTTAGTCATCTTGCCCATGAGGCATGGTTCGCAAGCATCAACTGATTCATAATCAAGTGATTCCAAAAGCCCATCAGCATGGATTTTCTTCATGCGCTTTACACCAATATGACCTAAACGGCAGTGCCACAAATAAGTTGCACTATCATCATTAACTTTGCATCTTTTTGGCTTGAATATTATGAATATGTGTATCACTACGATCGAGATCCAACAAACCATTTTTGTTGGTGTGTATGAACATCGAAGGTTCTATTCATGTAAACAGAACAACAATTGTTCTCTAACTTAAATGAATAACCGTATTGCAATAAACATGATCAAATCATATTTATGCTCAACGTAAACACCAAATAACACTTATTTAGGTTCAACACTAATCCCGAAAGTATAGGGAGTGTGCGATGATGATCATATCAATCTTGGAACCAATTCCAACACACATCGTCACTTCACCCTTAACTAGTCTCTGTTCATTCTGTAACTCCTGTTTCGAGTTGCTAATTTTAGCAACCGAACAAGTATCAAATACTCAGGGGCTACTATAAACACTAGTAAGGCACACATCAATAACCTGTATATCAAATATACCCTTTGTTCACTTTGCCATCTTTCTTATCCACCAAATATTCAGGGAATTTCCGCTTCCAGTGATCATTTCCTTTGCAGTAGAAGCACTCAGTTTCAGGCTTTGGTCCAGCTTTGGGCTTCTTCACGGGAGTGACAACTTGCTTGTCATTCTACTTGAAGTTCCCTTTCTTTCCCTTTGCCCTTTTCTTGAAACTAGTGTTCTTGTCAATCATCAACACTTGATGCTCTTTCTTGATTTCTACCTTCGTCGATTTCAACATCACGAAGAGCTCGGGAATCGTTTTCGTCATCCCTTGCATACTATAGTTCATCACGAAGTTCTAGTAACTTGGTGATGGTGACTAGAGAACTCTGTCAATCACTATCTTATCTGTAAGATTAACTCCCACTTGATTCAAGCGATTGTAGTACCCAGACAATCTGAGCATATGCTCACTGCTTGAGCTATTCTCCTCCATCTTTTAGCTATAGAACTTGTTGGAGACTTCATATCTCTCAACTCGGGTATTTGCTTGAAATATTTAACTTCAACTCCTAGAACATCTCATATGGTCCATGACGTTCAAAACGTCTTTGAAGTCCCGATTCTAAGCCGTTAAGCATGGTGCACTAAACTATCAAGTAGTCATCATATTGAGCTAGCCAAACGTTCATAACGTCTGCATCTGCTCCTGCAATAGGTCTGTCACCTAGCGGTGCATCAAGGACATAATTCTTCTGTGCAGCAATGAGGTTAATACTCAGATCACGGATCCAATCCGCATCATTGCTACTAACATTTTTCAACATAGTTTTCTCTAGGAATATATAAAAAATTAAACGGGGAACAATATTGCGAGCAATTGATCTACAACATAGATATACTAATACTACCAGGACTAAGTTCATGATAAATTAAAGTTCAATTAATCATATTACTTAAGAACTCCCACTTAGATAGACATCCCTCTAATCCTCTAAGTGAGCACGTGATCCAAATCAACTAAACCATGTCCGATCATCACGTGAGATGGAGTAGTTTCAATGGTGAACATCACTATGTTGATCATATCTACTATATGATTCACGCTCGACCTTTCGGTCTCCGTGTTCCGAGGCCATATCTGTTATATGCTAGGCTCGTCAAGTTTAACCTAAGTATTCCGCATGTGCAACTATTTTGCACCCGTTGTATTTGAACATAGAGCCTATCACACCCGATCATCACGTGGTGTCTCAGCACGAAGAACTTTCGCAACGGCGCATACTCAGGGAGAACACTTATACTTTGATAATTTAGTGAGGGATCATCTTATAATTCTACTGTCAGTCAAAGCAAGATAAGATGCATAAAAGATAAACATCACATGCAATCAATATAAGTGATATGATATGGCCATCATCATCTTGTGCTTGTGATCTCCATCTCCGAAGCACCTCCATGATCACCATCGTCACCGGCGCGACACCTTGATCTCCATCGTAGCATCGTTGTCGTTTCGCCAATCTTATGCTTCTACGATTATCGCTACCACTTAGTGATAAAGTAAAGCATTTACAGGGCGATTACATTGCATACAATAAAGCGACAACCATATGGCTCCTGCCAGTTGCCGATAACTCGGTTACAAAACATGATCATCTCATACAATAAAATTTAGCATCATGTCTTGACCATATCACATCACAACAAACCCTGCAAAAACAAGTTAGACGTCCTCTACTTTGTTGTTGCAAGTTTTACGTGGTTGCTACGGGCTTAGCAAGAACCGTTCTTACCTACGCATCAAAACCACAACGATAGTTTGTCAAGTTGGTGCTGTTTTAACCTTCTCAAGGACCGGGCGTAGCCACACTCGGTTCAACTAAAGTTGGAGAAACTGACACCCGCCAGCCATCTGTGTGCAAAGCACGTCGGTAGAACCAGTCTCGCGTAAGCGTACGCGTAATGTCGGTCCGGGCCGCTTCATCCAACAATACCGCCGAACCAAAGTGTGACATGCTGGTAAGCAGTATGACTTATATCGCACACAACTCACTTGTGTTCTACTCGTGCATATTACATCAACGCATAAAACCTGGCTCGGATGCCACTGTTGGGGAACGTAGTAATTTCAAAAAAATTCCTACGCACACGCAAGATCATGGTGATGCATAGCAACGAGAGGGGAGAGTGTTGTCCATGTACCCTCGTAGACCGTAAGCGGAAGCGTTAGCACAACGCGATTGATGTAGTCGTACGTCTTCACGATCCGACTGATCAAGTACCGAACGTACGACACCTCCAAGTTCAGCACACGTTCAGCCCGATGATGTCCCTCGAACTCCGATCCAGCCGAGTGTTGAGGGAGAGTTTTGTCAGCACGACGGCGTGGTGACGATGTTGATGTTCTACCGACGCAGGGCTTCGCCTAAGCACCGCTACAGTATTATCGAGGTGGACTATGGTGGAGGGGAGCACCACACACGGCTAAGAGACGATCAACTTGATCAACTTGTGTGTCTAGAGGAGCCCCCCTGCCCCTGTATATAAAGGAGCAAGAGGGGAGGCGGTCGGCCTAGGAGAAGGGCGCGCCAAGGGGGGAGTCCTACTCCTACCAGGAGTAGGACTCCTCCTTTCCTTGTTGGAGTAGGAGAGAAGGAAAGAGGAGGAGAGGGAGAAGGAAAAGGGGGTTGCACCCCTTGTCCAATTCGGACCAAAGGGGGGGGGGAGGGGCGCAGGCCTCCTTCCTTTTGGCCTCTCTCCTCTATTCCCGTATGGCCCAATAAGGTCCATATACTCCCCGGCGAATTCCCGTAACTCCCAGGTACTCCAAAAAATACCCGAATCACTCGGAACCTTTCCGAAGTCCGAATATAGTCGTACAATATATCAATCTTTACGTCTCGACCATTTCGAGACTCCTCATCATGTCCCCGATATCATCCGGGACTCCGAACTCCTTCGGTACATAAAAACACATAAACTCATAATATAACCGTCATCAAACTTTAAGCGTGCGGACCCTACGGGTTCGAGAACTATGTAGACATGACCGAGACACGTCTCCGGTCAATAACCAATAGCGGAACCTGGATGCTCATATTGGCTCCCACATATTCTACGAAGATCTTTATCGGTCAAACCGCATAACAACATACGTTGTTCCCTTTGTCATCGGTATGTTACTTGCCCGAGATTCGATCGTCGGTATCTCAATACCTAGTTCAATCTCGTTACCGGCAAGTCTCTTTACTCGTTCCGTAATACCTCATCCCGCAACTAACTCATTAGTTGCAATGCTTGCAAGGCTTAAGTGATGTGTATTACCGAGTGGGCCCAGAGATACCTCTCCGACAATCGGAGTGACAATTCCTAATCTCGAAATACGCCAACCCAACAAGTACCTTCAGAGACACCTGTAGATCACCTTTATAATCACCCAGTTATGTTGTGACGTTTGGTAGCACACAAAGTGTTCCTCCGGTAAACGGGAGTTGCATAATCTCATAGTCATAGGAACATGTATAAGTCATGAAGAAAGCAATATCAACATACTAAACGATCGAGTGCTAAGCTAACGGAATGGGTCAAGTCAATCACATCATTCTCCTAATGATGTGATCCCGTTAATCAAATGACAACTCATGTCCATGGTTAGGAAACATAACCATCTTTGATCAACAAGCTAGTCAAGTAGAGGCATACTAGTGACACTCTGTTTGTTTATGTATTCACACATGTATTATGTTTCTGGTTAATACAATTCTAGCATGAATAATGAACATTTATCATGATATAAGGAAATAAATAATAACTTTATTATTGCCTCTAGGGCATATTTCCTTCAATTGTATCATTGCCATCGAGGATAACAAGATGGGGTTTTTATCATATTGCATGAAACTATCCCTCTACATCATGTCATCTTGCTTAAGGCGTTACTCTGTTTTTAACTTAATACTCTATATGCATGCTGTATAGCGGTCGATGAGTGGAGTAATAGTAGTAGATGCAAAATTGTTTCGGTCTACTTGTCTCGGACGTGATGCCTATATACATGATCATACCTAGATATTCTCATAACTATGCTAAATTCTGTCAATTGCTCAACAGTAATTTGTTCACCCACCATAGAATACTTATGCTCTTGAGAGAAGCCACTAGTGAAACCTATGGCCCCCGGGTCTCTTTCTCATCATATCAATCTCCATCACTTTATTATTGCTTTGCTTTACTTTGCTTTTACTTTATTTACTTTGCATCTCTATACCAAAAATACCAAAAAATATATTATTTATCATCTCTATCAGATCTCACTTTCGTAAGTGACCGTGAAGGGATTGACAACCCCTAAGCGCGTTGGTTGCATTGAGCTATTGTTTTTGTGTAGGTACGAGGGACTCGAGCGTAGCCTCCTACTGGATTGATACCTTGGTTCTCAAAAACTGAGGGAAATACTTATGCTACTTTGCTGCATCATCCCTTCCTCTTCAGGGAAATCCAACACAGTGCTCAAGAGGTAGCAAGAAGAATTTTTGGCGCCATTGCCGGGGAGTCTGCGCAAAAGTCAACATACCAAGTACCCATCACAATCCCTATCTCCCGCATTACATTATTTGCCATTTGCTTCTCATTTTTCTCTTCCCCACTTCACCCTTGCCGTTTTATTCGCCCTCTCTCTCTCTATCCTCCCTCTATATTTGCCTCTTTTGCTTGTTTGCTCTTTGTTTGCTCGTGTGTTAGTTTGTTTTCTTGTCGTCATGGCTAGTCTCATATCTTCTCCGTTGTCTCCCGAGAATGAAGTTCTAAATTTTAAACAAAGGGAGGGAGAAAATCTAAAAGATGCTTGGTATAGAATTTGCAATGCTCAAAATAGATCTACCAGGAAGCAATCTACTTCAGTTCTTCTCCGCAATTTTTATGTAGGTGTTAATCCTTGGTATAGATATATCCTTGATACCATTACCGGAGGGAATTTCTTGGGTATCCATACTTTTGATTCTTATTATGCTATGTTAGATTTATTTGGCTCACCACCTCTTTTGGTTAATGGAACTATGTTAACTTTGGAGCATGTTATGCAAAGCCTTGAAATTATTGAAAATAAAGTTGCTACTATTGAAAATCTAGTCAAAAAGATCCACAATCAAATTACTCAATATGGATCTAAGGTAGGAATGACTTTCAAAAATATTAAGGAAAAGGAACCCATAGTTAATGAGAAGATAAACTTAGATTCTACTAGAATTGATAAACTTGAGGGTATCATTACAAACTTGGGAACCGCTTTTTCTTCCATAAAGAATACTCCAAGTCCTCCTACTAAAATTTCCAAGCTTATGTATGTTCCTAAAAATAAGGGTGAATCATCTAGTAAGGAAACTGCGGATCTTAAATCTATAAGTATTCATCCCAATCTTTTTGCGATCATTAAGGAACCAATTGCTACAAATGATTTTTTCGATCTTGTGCCTAAGAGTTTGATAATCACTACAAAGAGATAAATTCCTAAGGGAAATAGATGCCTCATTGAAGAATTGACTACCAAAGATGGCAATACCTAGATCTATTCTTGCTTGTTATGCCTAGCTAGGGGCGTTAAACGATAGCGCTTGTTGGGAGGCAACCCAATTTTATTTTTATTACTTGCTTTTTGCTAATGTTTAGTAATAAATAAATTATCTAGCCTATGTTTTGCTTGTGTTTTTTGTGTTTAATTAGTGTTTGTGCCAAGTAGAACCGTTGGGAAGACTTGGTGAAAGTCTTGTTGAACTTGCTGTAAAAAACAGAAACTTTAGCGCTCACGAGAACTGCTGTCATTTTTATTTGGAAAGTGCTATTTAGTTAATTCTTTTTGAAGATAATTAATAGATAAATTACTCACGTCCAGCAATTTATTTTAGATTTTTTGGGGTTCCAGATCTTGAGCTAGCTACAGATTACTACAGACTATTCTGTTTTTGACAGATTCTGTTTTTTCGTGTGTTGTTTGCTTATTTTGATGAATCTATGGCTAGTAAAATGGTTTATAATCCATAGAGAAGTTGGAATACAGTAGGTTTAACACCCATATAAATAAATAATGAGTTCATTACAGTACCTTGAAGTGGTCTTTTGTTTTCTTTCGCTAACGGAGCTCACGAGTTTTCTACTTTAAGTTTTGTGTTGTGAAGTTTTCAAGTTTTGGGTAAAGATTTGATGGATTATGGAACAAGGAGTGGCAAGAGCCTAAGATTGGGGATTCCCATGGCACCCGCAATATAATCTAAGGACACCTAAAAGACAAAGCTTGGGATTCCCCGGAAGGCATCCCCTCTTTCGTCTACTTCTATCGGTAACTTTACTTGGAGCTATATTTTTATTCACCACATGATATGTGTTTTGCTTGGAGAGTCTTTTATGATTTCAGTCTTTGCTTATTAGTTTACCACAATCATCCTTGCTGTACAAACCTTTTGAGAGAGCCATACATGATTTGGAATTTGATAGAATACTCTATGTACTTCACTTATATCTTTTGAGCTTTATAGTTTTGCTCTAGTGCTTCACTTATATCTTTTAGAGCACGGTGGTGGATTTGTTTTATAGAAAATATTGATCTCTCATGCTTTACTTAGATTATTTTGAGAGTCTTAATATCATGGTAATTTGCTTAAAATCCTAATATGCTTGGTATGCAAGATTAATAATAAAACTTTCGTATGAGTGTGTTGAATACTAAGAAGAAATTGATGCTTGATAATTGTTTTGAGATATGAGGATGGTGATATTAGAGTTATGCTAGTTGAGTAGTTGTGAATTTGAGAAATGCTTGTGTTAAAGTTTGTGATTCCCGTAGCATGCACGTATGGTGAACCGTTATGTGATGAAGTCAGAGCATGATTTATTTATTGATTGTCTTCCTTATGAGTGGCGGCCGGGGACGAGCGATGGTCTTTTCCTACCAATCAATCCCCCTAGGAGCATGCGCGTAATACTTTGCTTTGATAACTTCTAGATTTTTGCAATAAGTATATGAGTTCTTTACGACTAATGTTGAGTCCATGGATTATACGCACTTTCCTTCCTTCCACCATTGCTAGCCTCTCTAATACCGCGCACTTTTCGCTGGTATCATACACCCACCAAATACCTTCCTCAAAACAGCCACCATACCTACCTATCATGGCATTTCCATAGCCATTCTGAGATATATTGCCATGCAACTTTCCACCGTTCCTTTCATTATGACACACTCCATCATTGTCATATTGTTATGCATGATCATGTAGTTGACATTGTAGTTATGGCAAAGCCACCATTCATAATTCTTTCATACATGTCACTCATGAGTCATTGCACATCCCGGTACACCGCCGGAGGCATTCATATAGAGTCATATTTTGTTCTAAGAATCGAGTTGTAATTCATGAGTTGTAAGTAAATAAAAGTGTGATGATCATCATTATTAGAGCATTGTCCCAGTAAGGAAAGGATGATGGAGACTATGATTCCCCCACAAGTCAGGATGAGACTCCGGATGAAAAAAAATAAAAAAAAGAGGCCATAAAAAAAGAGAGAAAGGACCAAATAAAAAAATGAGAGAAAAAGAGAGAAGGGACAATGTTACTATCCTTTTACCACACTTGTGCTTCAAAGTAGCACCATGATCTTCATGATAGGGAGTCTCTCATTATGTCACTTTCATATACTAGTGGGAATTTTTCATTATAGAACTTGGCTTGTATATTCCAATGATGGGCTTCCTCAAAATGCCCTAGGTCTTCGTGAGCAAGCGAGTTGGATGCACACCCACTTAGTTTCTTTTGAGCTTTCATATACTTATAGCTCTAGTGCATCCGTTGCATGGCAATCCCTACTCACTCACATTGATATCTATTGATGGGCATCTCCATAGCTCGTTAATACGCCTAATTGATGTGAGACTATCTTCTCCCTTTTTGTCTTCTCCACAACCACCATTCTATTCCACCTATAGTGCTATATCCATGGCTCACGCTCATGTATTGAGTGAAGATCGAAAAAGTTTTGAAAATGTCAAAAGTATGAAACAATTGCTTGGCTTGTCATTGGGGTTGTGAATGATTTAAATACTTTGTGTGGTGAAGATAGAGCATAGCCAGACTATATGATTTTGTAGGGATAGCTTTCTTTGGCCATGATATTTTGAGAAGACATAATTGCTTTGTTAGTATGCTTGAAGTATTATTATTTTTATATCAATATGAACTTTTGTCTTGAATCTTTCGAATCTAAATATTCATACCACAATTAAGAAGATTCACATTGAAATTATGCCAAGTAGCATTCCGCATCAAAAATTCTATTTTTATCATTTACCTACTCGAGGACAAGCAGGAATTAAGCTTGGGGATGCTTGATACGTCTCCAACGTATCTATAATTTTTGATTGCTCCATGCTATATTATCTACCGTTTTAGACATTATTGGGCTTTATTATGCACTTTTATATTATTTTTGGGACTAACCTATTAACCAGAGGCCCAGCCCAGAATTGCTGTTTTTTGCCTGTTTTAGGGTTTCGAAGAAAAGGAATATCAAACGGAGTCCAAACGGAATGAAACCTTCGGAAACGTGATTTTCTCATCAAATAAGATCCAGGAGACTTGGACCCTCCATCAAGAAAGCGACGAGGTGGTCACGAGGGTAGGTGGCGCCCCCCTAGGGCGCGCCCCCTGCCTCGTGGGCCCCTCGAAGCTGCACCGACGTACTTCTTCCTCCTATATATATCCACGTACCCCCGAACGGTCGGGGACGGAGCCAAAAACCTAATTCCACCGCCACAACTTTCTATATCCACAAGATCCCATCTTGGGGCCTGTTCCGGAGCTCCGCCGGAGGAGGCATCGATCACAGAGGGCTTCTACATCATCATCCAAGCCCCTCCGATGAAGTGTGAGTAGTTTACTTCAGACCTACGGGTCCATAGCTAGTAGCTAGATGGCTTCTTCTCTCTTTTTGGATCTCAATACAATGTTCTCCCCCTCTCTCGTGGAGATCTATTCGATGTAATCTTCTTTTTGCGGTGTGTTTGTTGAGACCGATGAATTGTGGGTTTATGATCAGGTCTATCTATGAATAATATTTGAATCTTCTCTGAATTCTTTTATGTATGATTAGTTATCTTTGCAAGTCTCTTCGAATTATCAGTTTGGTTTAGCCTACTAGATTGGTTGTTCTTGCCATTGGAGAAGTGCTTAGCTTTGGGTTCGATCTTGCGGTGTCCTTTCCCAGTGACAGAAGGGGCAGCAAGGCACGTATTGTATCGTTGCCATCGAGGATAACAAGATGGTTTTTTTATCATATTGCATGAAACTATCCCTCTACATCATGTCATATTACTTAAGGCGTTACTCTGTTTTTAACTTAATACTCTAGATGTATGCTGGATAGCGGTCGATGAGTGGAGTAATAGTAGTAGATGCAGAATCGTTTCGGTCTACTTGTCTCAGACGTGATGCCTATATACATGATCATACCTAGATATTCTCATAACTATGCTAAATTCTGTCAATTGCTCAACAATAATTTGTTCACCCAGCATAGAATACTTATGCTCTTGAGAGAAGCCACTAGTGAAACCTATGGCCCCTGGGTCTCTTTCTCATCATATTAATCTCCATCACTTTATTATTGCTTTGCTTTACTTTACTTTTACTTTATTTACTTTGCATCTCTATACCAAAAATACCAAAAAAATATTATTTATCATCTCTATCAGATCTCACTTTCGTAATTGACCGTGAAGGGATTGACAACCCCTAAGCGCGTTGGTTGCGTTGAGCTATTGTTTTTGTGTAGGTAGGAGGGACTCGAGCGTAGCCTCCTACTGGATTGATACCTTGGTTCTCAAAAACTGAGGGAAATACTTACGCTACTTTGCTGCATCATCCCTTCCTCTTCGGGGAAATCCAACGAAGTGCTCAAGAGGTAGCAGTGGAGGAGTATATATAGTCTAGAAACACGAAGGGGTAAGTGAGGAGGGGATACATGGGCCTTTGGCCCGGTTAGGCACACGCAGGTGCCGGACGTCCGGGCTGGGGGCCGGATGTCCAGGGCTTTGGGACGAGCCGGATGTCCGGGGTCACGGCCGGATGTCCAGGCTGAAGTGGAGGTTCAACTGCTCTCTGGATACGTCGGTGCCGGATTTCCGGGGGAGATGCCGGATGTCCGGGCTGTCGAGAGGCTCCGGATGTCCGGGGTTGGCGCCAGATGTCCGGCCGCTGAGGCTTGTTCGGCCGACTATTGGTGCAGCAGTTGGGCGGCTGCACAGGCACCGGATGTCCGGCCGCTGTAGCTTCATCAGCGCCGTCTTCTTCCGTCGTCGCTTCCAGGCTTCCCTCGCGGATGGTGTAGTTGTTCCTTGGCGCTTGCACTCCTCCTCAACATTCGTGAAGCTCCGACAATACCTATGCATGCACACGGGAGAAGTGTCAAGTAGTATACCATCCTCGAAGGGGTCAAGTGAGCACGTGTAAAGGAGATGATTCACCTTTATGTATGTGAAGTAGATGTCGCACGTGTCACCCGCCGAACAGACTCTTGACATGGTGATGTCCATAGGATGCTCCGCATCATCTCCCCTCCCTTGGGAAAGATCCGACCTCGGATCGAAAACCAAATCACCATGGGAAAGAGATGGCTTCGCCGTGTAGAAGTGGACGTTCACCAAGTAGTTGTCATCTTGAAGCTTGAAATGGGCACTCTCCAATGTCACACCGTCTTGTGATTCCTTCAAAAGGAGTAAGGACAACAAACACTTGGAAAAACAAATGTGGTTAGCGTTAGTGCAAAACCAAGCATTCAAGAGGTGAGTCACCAAACAAGTGTCGTCATCATTCAAAGCATAAGGTGTGACAAAGGATTGTGACATGGCATGTAAGCATATCAATCGAAGCAAAGAAATCATGGGGACAAGTATGCAATTGTGAGGTAGTGATGCAAATATGTGTGTCAAGAGAATAAGCATCTACCTCAAGATCATAGCAAGCATTCAGAAATTGATCAATGAAAGGTCTATGGTAGGCATATGAATCATTCACAACACCAAAGAAGGTGAGATGTCTAAACACATGGATCAAGTGCACGACAATCCAAGCAATACATGCATAGGGTGTAGTGAAGATAGTGTGGCACTCAACACAAAATAAAGAGCAATTGTTCATCATGTGTGAGGCAATCAAGGCAAGCATGTAGCAATCAATGAGACATGGCATATTTGAAGAAATGATATTGTTGCAACCAAGCATGTGATAGGAGCAAATAATCCAAGAATTGGATGCAACACACAAGGTATACATATCATGATGCATGGAACCGTGAAAATGACAAGTTGAAGCAAGATATCTAACATGTGTGCAATCAAGTCTCATGGCGCAAGCAACACAAGTAGTATGATCCGCAATATCCATGCTCATGGTTTGGTGGTTCTCAAAAGAGAAGGATATCACCTTAAAAACATGTCCTTGTGTGTCCTTCACAATGCCGAAGTACAAGCAAGTGCGATGTAGAATCGTCATGGTAGGAGGTGGTTCGCTCTCAAGAGCTCGGATTGTCAACTCATGTGACATGGAAGTCGACACGAAGTCCAAGTATCCTACACATGCACACAACAAAAAGAACGTATGCGCATGGTAGATAAACACATCATCCATCATGATGGTTCTCTTCTCTTGCACATAACCATTAGAAACACACGTGCATGAATAATATGATGCAACAATGGCAATATTCATGGCACTAGGTATATGGTGCAAAGAGGTAAGACAAGCATGCTTCACAAGGAATATGTCAAAATCTCCAAATAGATGTGAGAATGCTATGGGGGCAATCTCATGAGCAAGGCGAAATGCATCGTTGCACTCAATACATGGCAAATCATCTAGCATGAGAGAGGCAACATATGGAGATATATGACAAGAAGGAATAACAATCATGTGCAAAGCATGTAGATGGTTGTCATCAACCGCATGAAATGAGCAAGTATGAATCATTGGTGATGCAACATAAGCAAGCTTATGAATCATGTCGTGCAAACTAGTGGAGCGAAGATGCAACACACTAGAGAAAATCATGGCAATGATGTCATGTGAGTAAATAATAGGCATAGGCAATGCACATGACATATCGTAAGCACGGACACAAAGCAAGATCAAAGTATAATCATAGGCATGGGGCACAAAGCAAACATGGCAATAACAAGTGATATCTCCACCAAGCTTGCATATACACATACAAGTATGAGAATCAATCATCATGTGTAATGCAAAGCATGGGTCACGAATGCATGGCAAAGGCATGGGAATGAGCATATCATGCAAAGTGAACATGGCAAGATGGGCATATAATATGTAATGGACAATAACCCATAGCCAAGTGAGAGCCAAGTAGAAGAAATGCGCGAAGTCTTTGCGCGAAGAGAGCGGTGGGAAAGATAATCCATGGAATCCCAAGTCATCATTGCTCTCTAGAGCTTGTTTTGTCAACTTGTGCGATTGCGGGGTTGACAAGAATTCATGGGTACCTACACAAGAGAGACACAAACGAAAGAGATTGTGCGTGTGGTAAATGTACACATCATCCATCATGATGTGTATGTGCACATGAGAGTTAGCACAAGATAAACATCGCTCAAATAAATTTGATGCTTGGTATAAGAACATGTCATCCATCATGAAAGAATAGTTACACTAGTGGAAAAACGACTTTTAGTACCGGTTCGTAAGGACCTTTAGTACCGGTTCTGGAACCGGCACTAAAGAGTGGGGACTAAAGGTCCCCCTCTTTAGTCTCGGTTCAACACGAACCGGGACCAAACGCCCACCACGTGGCACGAGGCGCGGCGTGGTCTGGGGAACCTTTAGTCCTGATTGGTAAGGATTTTTATTTTTTTTATTTTTGAAATAAAGCAAAAACAGCCCGCCTACTAGGCCGGCACGGCCTACATACGACTAGAAACCCAATCTCTAGTTGGGCCAGGATGCAGGCCCGTATGACCCAGTAGGCCCCACAGGGCAGAAGACTTGCAATAGGCCCACAAAGGCCTGCTTAGAGAGGAGCTCGACACGGTAGCCGCGGCGGGGCTTATAAACCGGTGCGAGCTCCTCTCAACTAGCGAGGTGGGACTAAACATTGTGCACTGTGGATGGCAGCACACCACCTTTAGTACCAGTTGGTGGCTCCAACCGGTACTAAAGGGGGGGGGTCTTTAGTACGCCTTTAGTACGGGTTGGTGGCTCCAACCGGTACTAAAGACCCCCCCTTTAGTACTGGTTGGAGCCACCAACCCGTACTAAAGGCCACCACCTCTTTAGTACTGGTTCGTGGCACGAACCGGTACTAAAGGTTCGCCACGAACCGGTACTAATGAGCGCCGCCCGCCTAGCCGTTGGAACCGGTACTAATGATCACATTAGTGCCGGTTCAATTACAAACCGGGACTAATGAGTTTCACATTAGACCCTTTTTCTACTAGTGTTATTGTGTATAACACGATGGGGACACAAATTGAGAATGCAAGTATATGGCACATCAATAGCATGTTTATTCATGGGAAGCATATGGTGCACACAAGTATTGGGATCATGTAATGAATGGGATGAATCAAAATCTCCTAAAATGTATGAGGAAACTATGGGGGTCTCCTCATGAGAAATATTGGAAAAATCATATGGAGAATATGGACAACACCCAAAACAATGCATATCCGAAGCTAGGTGTTCATGGCATGGCATATGAGATAAATGATGCAATGGGAGCATATCAATATCATCACAAGAAAAACAAATGCCATAACCATGGGCTTGTCATCTATGCCATATGTGCAAATTGGGTTTATTTTAATAGCATATGCATAGTCACCATGAAGAGATTGCAAATATGACATATTGTTGATCTCATGCATAGCATATGACAAGTCAATCGGATTGTCAAACATGATGTGACCTAGAGAATTGTCACAAGAAATCCTATGTAACATGGCATCACAACTAATAGACTCTACATGGCAATCATCATACTCATCATAAATGGGTAAATCATCGCATGGGGAAATCATACTAACATGAAGCATGTCAATAGGGGGATCAACATCATGCAAGCAATCAATGTCATGATAGTCCACTAGTGGGACAAGAGCATCACCTTCACCTATGTTACCTTTGTCATTCCACTCATGTGGTGTAGGTGAGGTGGGTAAGACCGAATGGTGGTCAAGATCATCATCGTGATGGAACCATGTGGGGGTGCATCATATTCCACCATGGCCATCGTCTTGTCCAAAGGTAGGACGTAGTCGTCGCGAATCGGCACGTCATCATGGATGGGACCTAGCACCAAATGAGAAGACACAATAGAGGTAGAGGTCAAGTCGTTAGTGTTGAAAGTGGCCTCACATGACCTATCAACTATCTCACTCTCTCTATGTGGTGGTTCACTCACTCCCTCAAAATAGGTGCACTCAAACTCACATATGGTGGATTCACTCATGTCACTCAAGAGGTGGGGTTTTTGGTTCTCCCCACATGGGAATTGGGGCAACACATCATATATGGGGCTAGTGGTGAAGTCACTCTCACTCTCAATATGGTGGCTAAAGTCACTCAAGTCATCATAAGTCGTTGTGGTCGAAGGGAAAATCCCATGCTCAACCATCTCATCGCCATCGCCGTGGATGAAGGCCGAAGATGGCACATCATCACTCTCGCCTCCTAATATGGAAGCATCATCCTTGCTCGTCACCATGTCGCTCGCCTCCAAAGCTTGGTCCTTGATGGTCTCCGTAGTCGTAGTCGTCGCCGCACCATCTTGAAAAAGAGTCATGGAGGACTCGGCATCATCAATGCCACAAAGAGGGATGGCGGTGAAGTCGAACTTTGGAGCGTGATCTTGGAGCTCGTCGGGCTTGGACATCGTGGTGGTACTAGCCTCATGCTCGTTCTCATGGAGCTTGGTCGTCGCGAAGTGATCTTGGAGTGGAGAAGCTTTGGCCTCCATGAGTTCTTGTTATCTATTGTGATCTATTGTGATGCCTCACGACAGGGACTAGGTTGCATTCTTATGCAAGATCGCCATGTGATTGCCTATGCATCTCGATAGTTGCATCCACATGAGGAGAATTATCCTACACATGATTTAGAGCTTGCAGCCGTAGTCTATGCACTTAAGACATGGCGACATTACCTTCTCGGTAAACGTTGCGAGATTTACACCGACCACTAGAGTCTCAAGTATATCTTCACCCAACCAGATTTGAACCTTAGGCAAAGACGTTGGTTGGAGTTGATCTCAGATTATGACTTAGGGATTACCTACACCCCAGGCAAGGGGAATGTCATGGCTGATGCGCTAAGTCGTAAGTCCTATTGCAACAATCTCATGTTGCAACAGGGCCAACCACTTCTCCATGAGGAATTATGTAAGCTAAACCTTCACATCGCTCCTCACAGATTCCTTTCTACCTTGGTGGCGAAACCTACTCTTGTGGATCAGATCATCTCTGCTCAGAAGCAGGATACGGGAATTTCCCGGATCAAGAGAAACATTAACAAGGGAGTTGGTGGTAGTTTCTCTATAGATGATCGTGGTGTTGTTTTCTTTGAGAGTCGCTTGGTGGTTCCCAAGAATCAACATCTTCGACAATTAATCCTTAAGGAGGCACATGAATCTCCTCTCACGATTCATCCGGTAGTACTAAGATGTATCAGGACCTACGCCAGAGGTTCTGGTGGACTAGGATGAAGAGAGAAATCGCTCAGTTCATTGCTAACTGTGACGTTTGTCGTCGCATTAAGGCAGAACATCAAAGAGCTGTTGGGACCCTTCAACCTTTAGCTATTCCTGAGTGGAAATGGGATAAAGTTGGTATGGACTTCATCACCAGCTTTCCCAGGACCAAGAAAGGGAATAATGCTATCTTCGTAGTCATTGATCGTATTTCCAAAGTGGCTCACTTCCTACCTGTTCGGGAGAGTATCACTGCTAGTCAGCTTGCTGACTTATATATTTCTCGAATAGTGTCACTTCATGGTGTTCCACTAGAGATCAATTCAGACCGTGGTAGTCTTTTCACTTCTCATTTCTGGGAGAGTTTCCAAACTGCCATGGGCAATCATCTTTCCTTCAGTACCGCTTTCCACCCTCAATCAAGTGGTCAGGTGGAAAGGGTCAACCAAATTCTCGAAGACATGCTTAGAGCTTGTGTTATCTCATTCGGTATGGATTGGGAGAAGTGTCTTCCCTTCGCCGAGTTTGCTTATAACAATAGCTACCAATCCAGCCTCAAGAAAGCTCCTTTTGAGGTTCTGTATGGACGAAGATGTCGAACACCTCTGAACTGGTCAGAAACCGGTGAAAGACAATTCTTTGGACCGGACATGATTCAGGAGGCAGAAGAGCAAGTTCGCATCATTCGTGAGAATTTGAAAACAGCCCAATCTCGTCAAAAGAGCCAGTATGACCGTAGTCATAAGGAAGTGGCTTATGAAGTTGGCGACAAGGCTTACCTTCGGGTTACCCCTTTGAAGGGTACCCATCGTTTCGGTATCAAGGGCAAGTTGGCTCCTCGTTACATTGGTCCCTTTCTCATTCTCGCTAAACGAGGAGAGGTTGCCTACCAGTTGGAACTACCCCCACATCTTTCTCGAGTTCATGATGTCTTCCACGTCTCTCAACTCAAGCGTTGCTTCTCGGATTCCATCCGCGGAGTGGACCACGAAACGCTTGATCTCCAAGATAACCTCACTTATCGAGAGTACCCTGTTCGCATTCTTGATCAAGCAGAGCGTGTCACTTGACGTCATAACATCAAGTTTCTCAAGGTTCAGTGGTCTCATCATTCCGAGAGAGAAGCTACCTGGGAGCATGAAGATCGTCTTCGACTTGAGTACCCCGCTTTCTTTCTGACAACTCCTGAATCTCGGGACGAGATTATTTCGAGTGGGGGCGAGTTGTCACATCCCTAGTTCTGGTATGACCTAGGCTAGCCTTCATGTTTGCATCATGTTTAAATTTCATTGAAATTTGAAATGGGGATTTGTGAAACCCTCAGAATCATTCTGGAAATGACCCAAATAAAAAAATTGCTCCAAAAGGGTCCCAGAAAATGCTCATGTTGCTCTCAAAAAATATTGGGCAGAGATAAAAATCAAATCAATATTTTTAAGAGCTCATAAGTATTTATTTTGGGCATTTGGAATTAATCTAGTAATTATTTGCTTTGGATATATATTTGCTATATATATAATATATGTCCAAAAATTTTGAATTTTGGTGAGGGGCTTTGGATTAATTCCTTAGGTCCCTGCAAAATTTGACAGAATTAAATAAATTAGTTTAGTATTATTTTAAAAGCAGAAACAAATGTCAGAATATAGAAAAGAGAACAAAAGTGGAAAAAATGCTTACCTGTGCAGCCTGGCCTGGCCAGTGGCCCAACAGGCCGGCCCAGCCGACTGGCAGCGCCAGTCATCGTCCTCCTGGCGCCAGGAGGATGAGAGGCACGCGCTCACCGCCTGCGCGCATGGGCGCCACGCCTCCTGCCTGCCTGTCCTCCCCCCCGCATCGCCTGGATGCCCCGCGCGACGCCACGTGCCGCCCCGCACCTCTCTCTCGCTCTCCCGTGGTCTCCCTCCTCCCCTGGATTTCTCCCTCTCCCAGCGACCGAGCGCGTTCATCGCTGCCGTTCGCTGTTGCCACGGCCACCGTCACTGCCTCGCCTCTTCGACAAGCCCGTTAGCTCCGCACCGTCCTCCTCGACCTCTCAGATGACTCATGCAAGCCGGGATGCCCTACAGAGCTGCCCTCGATGTCGTCTTCCTCCTCGGGCTCTGCCATCCGCCGCCGTCGATTCGCTGTCACCAGGTCTCCCCCGAGCCCGCTGTGCTGCTCCGCGTGATTGCCGTGAGCATCTCCCCGTTTCCTCTCTTCTCTCCCTTGTTTCTGTGTCGTAGCCCTGCTACCGTCGCAACCGTGAGCGCCTCGCCGCCGGCCATGTCGCCGCCGTGGCCAAGGCCACCGTAGCTAGCACCCGAGCACATAGTCGTGCTCAGCGCAACGCCAGGAGGCCGTAGACGCCTTCCGCTGCGCCCTACCGTGCCCCGTAGGCCATTCCCGCTCGAAGCCGTGCTCCAGCCGCCGCCTCGAGCTCGATTCCGGCGAGCTCCACCCGTCCCTGCCTCTCCCACTTGCCCCAGAAGACACGGACGAGCTCTGGCTCCTCGCTCGTGGCCTCCGCCACCCAAATGGTCACCGGAGAACCAAATCCGAGGCCTCCGCCGCGTCCTGCCTCGCCGGCGGTTAAACGTCGGCGGGTTAACCGTGTTTGACCCCCCCAATTGACTAGTTGTAACCCATATGGGTCATTGACATGTGGGGCCCAACCCTGTTAATTTTTAGTTAGGATTAGTTTAACAACTAATTAAACCCTGATTAACTAATTGGGTCACTGACGCGTGGGCCCAACCCCATTAACTAAACTAGTTTAAGTTTAATTTAATTTAGGATTAGCCACAGACACTGACGTGTGGACCCCACACATCAGGTTTGACCTGGTCAGCGCCATTGACCTGCTGACGCAGGCATGACGCAGTGCTGACGCAGTAATGGTTTTCTTGATTTAAAATAATCAGGAATTCCAGAAAATGTTATAAACTTCAAAAATTCATAGAAATTCAACCATTGCTCAGATTGAAATAATTTATATATGAAAAATGATCAGAAAAATTCAATCTATCCATCTATACCATTTTCATGCATGACAAACCTACTTATACATGCTGTATATGAGGAAACATATAAATGGCATATTCAAGAGCTTAATTTGGAGTTGCATTTGAACCCTTGGTTCAAATGGACTTCAACCAAATAAATGCTAGTTGCATTAACTCAAACAACATCACATCCTCATGCCATGTTCATGCATCATATTTGTTGCATATGCTTGTGTATTGATTTCTGACACCATTCCTTCTCGATAGGTCCTGCTCCGGAGAGTGTTCGAGAGTACCTGTGTGAGGAGCAGTGCCCCCCTGTTGATCTACCAGGCAAGAAACCCCCCTTGTTCATTCTGATGCAATCCCACTCTCTCGCTCCTGCTCTCATTTATTGCATTAGGACAACAACGATTCAACTGCTACTTTATGCTGCGGTAGTTGAACCCATTCCTCTGCATGACCTGTCATTGCCACAGTAAATAGTTAAAACCCACTAGCATGTGTAGGAGTTGATTGAGCCATGATGTGTTCCTACCATGCTTTGCCTACTATTGCTTAGAGTATGTCAGGTCTAATTCATCGGGAATGAATTGGAGTGTTACGATATGTTCCGGTGCTGAGAGTTAAGCGTGTGAACACGATTTGGTAAAGGTAGCGGTGAGAGGCCATGTAGGAGTACATGGTGGGTTGTCTCATTGGGACCGTCCTTAAGAACTGAGTTCTGTGTAAATTGTCCAATGACTAGCTACTACCACACATTGGGCTCCGGGCGCTCCAAGCTCTCTCGACTTATTAACTGCCTTGATCTCTGTTCAGGAGTTGCAAATAGTTTCCGGTGTTTGTAGGTAGTGCTATTTTTCTACCGAGTGGCACCCGACAGGGTGGACTTGGGATAGACTAGGCACACGTGGCCCGGTGTATCGAGTGGCACCCGGATGGTGGGCTCGGGAACCCTGTACACATCGTTTGGGGCCGTGAGCGAAACCCCGGCCGGATCTCCTCGTGGATGGAACCCGAATAGGCGATAAACCTGGGCTAGAGTCTTGTGTGGTTAGTCAGGTCGTGGCCGACACCCTCGCCAGGCTTCCACTTGAAGGTTGCCGAGATACATGACATGTATATGGTGATAAGTGGTGAGAGCATGTGTGAAGAAGCACACCCCTGCAGGGTTATCATGATCTATTCGAATAGCCATGTCCTCGGTTATGGACTTCTTGGATGCTTACGTGGTACATAGACAACTTAAAGTGGATACTCTAAAATGCTCAAGACAAGTGTGAGTGCTATGGATGGCCTTCTTGTAAGGATACGGGGATGAATCCATAGTAGTGTATTGATGTGGTGATTAGTGGACTCGTGTGCGCTGCCTCATCTCAAAGAAGTTTCTCGTTGTCATAGAACAGGATAGCCACTGAGTCAAAGCTGGCTTGCTGCAACTAAACCCCACATTACCTTCTTGATACAAATGCATGTATGATAGGATCTAATGTAAGTCTTGCTGAGTATCTTTGTACTCACGTTTGCTTTATTATGTTTTGCAGGTGAGACATCTGTCTCACTAGTAGTACCACTTGGACTTCGACGAGTAGCTTGTTACCTCAGCTACGATCTTGGTCCCTTGGGAGGGACTTGTAGATAGTCAGGCTTCTCAGCCTTTTTCTTTTGTAGTTGTCTGTACTCAGACATGTAATGCTTCTGTTGCTTGTATGCTCTAAATGATGGGTCATGTGACCCCTGTTTGTATTTAATGCTATGTGGCTCTTCTGGGCCTTTATCTATATGAGTTTGCGTTATGTTGTGATGCCATGTTGTACAACACATACTTGCATGTTATGCGTACGTGTGACGTGTATTGCTATGTGTGGGGTCCGACAATCTAGCTGTTTATCCTTGGCAGCCTCTCTTATGGGGAAATGTAGTCTAGTGCTTCCTTGAGCCATAGTAGTCCGCTACAATCCGGTTCACTGGAGGCCTGATAGCCCAGAACTACTGCTCAGGACACTTGACTGGCCGACATGTGTTTCACTTCGTTCCTGTGTCTGTCCCCTCGGGGAAATGTCACGCGGTGACATCCGGAGTCCTGCCTAGCCTGCTACAGCCCGGGTTCCCCGGAGTCCTGTTAGCCCAGTGCTACAGCCCGGATTCACACGCTACTGACCGACATGCTCGATGTGAATCATGTATGCCTGTCCCCATAGGTTAGTGCCGCTTTGGGTTCACGACTAGCCATGTCAGCCCGGGTTCTCTGTCATATGGATGCTAGAGATACTATCATATACGTGAGCCAAAAGGCGCAAATAGTCCCGGCCATGGTAAGGCGACACCCGTGGGAATACCGTGCGTGAGGCCGCAAAGTGATATGAGGTGTTACATGCTAGATCGGTGTGACTTAGAATCGGGGTCCCGACAATGCGGCTATATCTCCCACATGTCGAAGCACGACTTAGAGGCATAACCGCATTGAAAGCAATGTCGCAAGTGAGGTAATCTTCACACAACCCATGTAATACATAAGGGAAAGAGATACATAGTTGGCTTACAATCGCCACTTCACAGAATTACATGAATAAAGCATTACATCATCCAAATACACTCAAGGTCCGACTACGGAACCAAAATAAAAGAAGACTACCCCAAATGCTACACAGATCCCCGGTCGTCCCAACTGGGCTCCACTACTGATCAACTGAAACAAAACAACACAATGAACGAGATCTTCATCGAGCTCCTCCTTGAGCTCGGTTGCGTCACCTGCACGGTTTCATCGGCACCTGCAAACTAGTTTTGGAAGTATCTGTGAGTCACGGGGACTCAACAATCTCACACCCTCGCGATCAAGACTATTTAAGCTTATAGGAAGGGTAAAAGGTATAATGTGGAGTTGCAGCAAGCGACTAGCATATATGGTGGCTATCATACGCAAATGAGAGCGAGAAGAGAAGGAAAAAGCACGGTCGAGAAACTATGATCAAGAAGTGATCCTGGAACAACCTACGTCAAGCATAACTCCAACATCGTGTTCACTTCCCGGACTCCGCCGAGAAGAGACCATCACGGTTACACACGTAGTTGATGTATTTTAATTAAGATCAACTTCAGGTTATCTACAACCGGACATTAACAAATTCCCATCTGCCCATAACTGCGGGCACGACTTTCAAAAGTTCAATTCCCTACAGGGGTGTCCCAACTTAGCCCATCACAAGCTCTCACGGTCAACGAAGGATATTCCTTATCCCAAGACAATCCGATCAGACTCGGCATCCCAGTTACAAGACATCCTCGACAATGGTAAAACAAGTCCAGCAAGACCACCCGATGCGCCGACATCCAGATAGGAGCTGCACATATCTCGTTCTCAGGGCACACTGGATAAGCAATCTGTACAACTAAAACCAGCCCTCGAGTTTCCCCGAGGTGGCGCTGCAAGGGGCTCTAGTTTGGACCAACACTTAGACAAGCACTGGCCCGGGGGGTTAAATAAAGATGACCCTCGGGATGCGTGACTCCCAAGGGAAAAAGGCTAGGTGGCGAATGGTAAAACAAGGTTGGGCCTTGCTGGAGGAGTTTTATTCAAAGAGAACTGTCAAGGGGTTCCCATTATAACCCAACCGTGTAAGGAACGCAAAATCTGGGAACATAACACCGATATGACTGAAACTAGGGCGGCAAGAGTGGAAGAAAACACCGGCATAAGGCCGAGCCTTCCACCCTTTACCAAGTATATAGATGCATTAATTAAATAAGAGATATTGCGATATCCCAACAAAAATATCCATGTTCCAACAAGGAACAAACTGCAATCGTCACCTGCAACTAACAACGCTATAAGAGGGGCTGAGCAAGGCGCCAAACAACGGTTTGCTAGGAGAAGGTGGGTTAGAGGCTTGGCTTAACAACATGGGAGGCATGATATAGCAAGTGGTGGGTATCGCAGCATAGGCATAGCAAAAGAGCGAGCATCTAGCAAGCAAAGATAGAAGTGATTTCGAGGGTATGGTCATCTTGCCTGAGATCCCGCAAGGAAGAAGAACGAGTCCATGAAGAAGACAAACAGACGTAGTCGAACGAATCCTCACAACACGACATTACCGGATTACTGAGAAGAAGTACACTGGAAAGAAAGCAAACAACAAAGTAAACAACTATCACATAATCATGGCATGATGCACAAGCGAGTATGATGCATGTCCGGTTTAATGAAGCATGGCATGGCAAAGTGCACAAGCAATCCTACAAATTAAGTGGAGCTCAATATGCAACTCCGTTGCATATTGACGAAACACCACAACAAGTTATTTAGTTCGATCTTGTTTATGTACCCAACAATATTAAATGTTGATTAATATGGCAAGGGGTGAAGCAAATGAAAACTACCTATCTAGGCAAGTTTAAATGAGGCCGGAACAACAAACAACAAGTCCGGAAAAACCTCATATGCATATATTAGGTTTGGTACTGTTCTGCCCTAAACACAATTTTTAGAGTTATTAAACATGCAAAATAAGTACACCATGTTAAACTAGGCATTTTCCACCCCATTTACATATAAAGTTTATTAAAATCCGAGTTACGGTTATTTAGTTATGAAATAAATCATCTTAGCAAGTTAATTAAGGAAGTTTAAACAAACAGCAGCTTAAGCATTTTAAACATAGATGAAAGTTGGATATTATGAATCTAGACAAAATTCTAAACAAGTTTCATATATAAAGTTTTTACATATGATACATGGTTTGAGAGTTATTATATGCATGAAGTATAGCGTCCAATCTGTAAATATGCAGTGCACTGGTTTATTAGGAAAGTCGTAGAACGGGAAAAAAACTAGTATGGGCCAAATCTGCTAGCCCAACCGTGTACAGGAGGGGGCACTGGGAGTGGCCTCACCATGGGCTTCGGCCTAGCTGGAGGGGAAGCAGGCCGGTCGGATGAGAGGGTAGGCCGGGTGAGGCGAGCTGGGCCTGCAGCGGGGTGGCCCACCCGGTGGATCTGGAGGTCAATGGGCACGGCGCCGGGCCAAATCCAGATCAAAGCGAGGCGGCGGACCAGGCGCGGGGCCGAGTGGCGCTGCGTGGGTCAACGGGAGCGGGCAGGGTCAAGGCGCACAAGCGGGACGAGCGAAGCTCCTCTGCTTTCGAGTAGAGCGAGCAGGGGCCGGAGACGAAGGACTTGGCAAGGGTGGCACAGAGGCTTGGCAGACGGCAGCGTGCTCGGTGCGTCGTCTCGCTGGAAGACGAACGGGACGGCGGCGGCCGACGCTGGTTCACAAATCCGCGCGATGTAGAGGCCCCGGACGAGATGAAACAGGGAATGAGCCCACGGCGCGAAGGCATAAGGAGCTAGCGGGCATCCATGGCGTCCTGCGAGGCACACACACACACACACACACACACAGAGAGAGAGAGAGAGAGAGAGAGAGAGAGAGAGAGAGAGAGTTGAGAGAGGGGAAAACGGGAGGAGCAAGGGAAGAATGAAGCAGAGAGGAAGGGAGGCGCTCATCTCTTCCATGGAGCTCGGCTCGGGGACGAGGCCCTCGGCTGGCTCGGGCGATGGGTGATGCGGAGGCATTCGTCTACGGGGTGGATCTGGTTGGTGGAGGTTTGGATCGAGAGGGATGCAGGGATTGGTTCGGCGTGGAATCCGAGGAAGTGAGTGGCGGCGGTGGGATGGATCCCTAGGAATTAGGGATTTGGTCTAGGTTAGGCTAATATATATAGCAAGTGGGTTTGGTTAGGGGCTATATCGTCCCTCCGATCGCAATCGGATGATCACGAATAAAATAGCTAGGGGGTTCAAATAAGAAAACGGTGACGTTTTGTAGATGTTTGGGGATGATCCGGACACAACGGTAACGACTGTCTGGGTCGAGTCCGGGACAACTTTCGGACGCGCGCGCGAGGAGGGCCGCGGGCTGACGAGAGAGGTTATGTTGGGCCTGGCGGTAGGTAGTGGGCTGTGTAGACGGTCTCGAGCTGAGAGAAGAGAAGAGAGGGAGGCCCGGCGACTGTTTTCGGAGACCGAAAACGTCCGACGTTAGACCAGCTATAATGCCGCTGTAGTTTAACGGTTGGGCTATCAAACGAACTCCGAATGCGATGAAACTTGACAGACGGTCTATCTACACTATAATAAGACCGCACGCCAACTTTCAACCCATTCTGAGAACATTTTCTGGCCACTTATAAAATAATATTTCGGACGTGCCACGGGTGCAAGTGTGGTCGGGCTCAGAACGGACAACGGAAAGACCGAGGAGACCGGGACAGATGCAAGTTTTGAAAACATGATGATGCAATGCACATGATGACATGACAAGATGCAACACGCAAGCGAATGACATGGCAACGTCGGCGAATAACTGGAAGACACCTGGCATATCGGTCTCGGGGCGTCAGATTAACAATGCAATGGCAAGGGAATATACAATGGAGGGATACCACGATACCAAGTTGATATGGAGGTTACCATCCTTGGCGATGATGAGTGGCGGTGATCTTGATGGAGATACCAAGATGATGGAGACTCGTCCCTAAGTAGCCGAAACACCTTAGGAAACGGAAAAACTGCGAACTCAAAATCTCAAACGTCAAATGTCAAAATGGTGGTAGCGGGATGTGGTGGTGGCGGAAGCTCAATGTAATTGTGGAATGGCAATGATGGGTTGCGGAGTACACAATGCGGAAATGGAGTGTAAGGTGGTGTACTATACACGGTGTCGAAGTTGGAAGCACGGTCCCTAAGTAGTCTAAACACCTTAGGAGACACAACTCACAACACAAACAAAAATTGGGTTAAATTGGGTTGGTGGAAGTGTATGGTGGTCAAACCTATGCGGAAGTTATGGTGGCGGTTGATGAAGAAGCAACCATCCCTAAGTAGCCTAAACACCTTAGGAGACTCAAATCACTCCTCAAGCAACCACTAATGCGATGGGGAACAAAATTGGTTAGGTTGCAGAAGTCGGTAGTGGTGTAGCAGATGATGTGGTGTAAGCCCTAGGCAAAGATGCCAAAGTTTCAAAAATTTGATGGAGTCAAATGGTGATGGTAGTATTTTTGTGGGAAGGGGGATGTCAAGAGCTTTTCAACGAGCTAAATAACGCGAAAATCGGACTCCCGATGAATTAGTTATGGACAAAACGGTGAAATGGGGGTGGCTGAGATGTCAGGGGCCGGACATCCAGGGTCGGGGCCGGAAATCCGAGACCTGATGTCCAGAACCGTGCAGATTTGGCGCTCCAGGAGCTGGATGTCCGGCTTGGGGCCTGGATGTCCGTCCCGGTGGCCCAGATGTCCGGCCCGATGATTTTAGATCTCGTTTGGGACGGAAATTTTCGAATTGGGGGCGGAAATTGATGATTTTAAGGGCAAAATTTGATGGATTTCGTGGATGAAAGATGGGGAAACTTGGGGATATGCTAGATCCACTTGAAACCAAGCAAATCCATGGATCAAAATCAACAAAACTTCGTCAAACCAACAAATCACAAAAAAAAATTGGGGCTATTTTCTGTGGGGATTTTAGAAATTGGGGAAGAACACAACAAAATTAGGCTAGAAAACACAACAGGGAGGCTCCGAAATCGTGATCAACGTGGCTCATGATACCAAGATGATATCATGAGACAAGCTGGCTCTGATCCAAGATGATGTAGGGTAGAACCCTAGTGGCCCGATCTTTCACGAAAGGAGCGGATCCCGCGAAGAACGCGAAGAACACGAGGAGGGAAACGAGGGGAAAATCACGAGGGGAACACAAGAGAACACTCAAACCAACAAGTATGATCACACATGTGCTAGATCCTCGAAACACAAAGAGAGATACAAGATCCAATGTCAACAATAGACGATACAAGAGGTAACTGGTTCTTCTCTATGAGGAGGTCTTGAATCCACAAGGGGATCTTCCCGTGAGGGGTCTTGAATCCAAGGTGGATCTTCTCCGTAGAGGGGCCGTGGTCTCTCTCGTGGAGTAGATCCGATATGGATGAGCGAAGCTCTATCTCACAAATGAGCTAACACAACGCTAACCCTAACTAGAAGGAGGTGGAGGAGTATATATAGTCTAGAGCCACGAAGGGGTAAGTGAGGAGGGGATACATGGGCCTTTGGCCCGGTTAGGCACGCGCAGGTGCCGGACGTCCGGGCTGGGGGCCGGATGTCCGGGGCTTTGGGACGAGCTGGATGTCCGGGGTCGCGGCCGGATGTCTGGGATGAAGTGGAGGTTCAGCTGCTCTCTGGATACGTCGATGCCGGATTTCCGGGGGAGATGCCGGATGTCCGGGCTGTCAGGAGGCCTCGGATGTCCGGGGTTGGCGCCGGATGTCCGGCCGCTGAGGCTTGTTCGGCCGACTGTTGGTGCAGCTGTTGGGCGGCTGCACAGGTGCCGGATGTCTGGCCTCTGGCCCGGATGTCCGGCCGCTGTAGCTTCAGCAGCGCCGTCTTCTTCCTTCGTCGCTTCCAGGCTTCCCTCGCGGATGGTGTAGTTGTTCCTTGGTGCTTGCACTCCTCCTCAACATCCGTGAAGCTCCGACAATACCTATGCATGCACATGGGAGAAGTGTCAAGTAGTATACCATCCTCGAAGGGGTCAAGTGAGCACGTGTAAAGGAGATGATTCACCTTTATGTATGTGAAGTAGATGTCGCACGTGTCACCCGCCGAACGGACTCTTGACATGGTGATGTCCATAGGATGCTCCGCATCAGGATTCCCATGAGATGAAAATAGAACCGTTGTATATATGATATGGCATGAGGTAATTTTCTCATCTAGAGGATGCTAGTAAGTGTGCAAACTTCCAGATATCCTATAATGGACTGAAGCAAGCATAATGGAGTTGGAATCTTTGTTTTGATGAAATAGTCAAATAATATGATTTCATCGATAGAAGCGAAGATGCTTGTATTTACAAGAAAGAAAGTGGGAGCATAATAATATTTTGAAACAACTATATGTGCATGACACATTGTTGATTGGGAAATATTCTTGACACAAAATAAGAACATTAAAATAGTTTTCTAGTAAAGTACTGGTATTAGGCATAATAACCTATGGAGGTAGTAGTGCCTAATTGGGTTTAGCCAAAATACATATTGACAAGATACTAAAGAACTTTAGTATAAAAATGCCAAGAAGATTTTCTAGTCGAAGTCACATGTAAGGAGTTTTAAGCAAGAATCGGTATCCTGAAAGACTGATGAGCAAAATACATGATTTCAATCACACTTGTGTTAATTATATTCTGTGGCATGCAAACAACCAGTTATGTCTAGTACTCAAAGTAAGTAAAGTTACCACAATGGCCAAATCGTTGATCATAGGAAATAGTGAAAATGTCGTTAAGTACCGACGACATGTGTCACATCCTAGTTAGCCATGCATTAGAGTGTTGCTTCATGTTTACTTTTTCATCAGAAACCTGAAATGGGGATGACAGAACCCCCAGTCCCCTCTGAAACCAATTAGGGTTTACTAAAAATAATTTTCAATGAACCTGAAATGCCCTTCTAAAATGCCCATCATTTTTGTCTTGGTTCAGAACCCCTGCCAAAAGTGGTGCACATTTTCCTAGGCCATCCTAAGGTTTTTGAATTAAATCATAAATATTTGAATTTGGGCATTTAAAATTATATAAAATATTTAAATGCTCAAATATCTCCAAACTAAAATGTTTCATGTTGGAAATAATCCAACTATGGACCAGGAGTAGTTTGGTGATTTTTGAAGTTGCCTAGGTATTTTATTAAATTCAACAAAGTTGCAGAAGTATTAAAAAAACAGAAAACAGAAGAAAATGAAAAAGCTTACCTGTCGCCCAGCACCGGCCCACCTGCCGGCCCAGCCCAGCACCGCGCCAGCGAGCTGCTTGCCGGCCAGGCAGGCAGGCAGGTGCTCGACGGCGAGCACCGCATGGGTGCCACGCACCTGCTCGCCGCCTCGCCGCCTCCCTCGCCCGGCTAACGCCATGGATCGGCTTCCCTCTCTCCCCCGAACCCCCCAGACACCCCCTCTCCTCTCCAGCTCCTCCCCCTCGCACGCCCCAGCCATGGCCGACGCCATCGCCGCCACCCCCTCGCTGTAGCCACGCCCTCCGTCCACCCCACGCCGTACCACCGTGTCCAGGAGCTCCGCCGCCATCCACTTCATCGAGCTAGCCGAGCCCCGTGTGCTCGTGTGGCCCGAGACCACCGCACCGACCTCGCCCGAGCTCGCCGTCGCCGGAGATCCCCTTCAACGCCGTCGCTGCCTCAGCTCGTCCCCGACCCCGCCGGTGGCCTCTACGGGAGCGCTGTGAGCCTAGCTACTCCTCCGACCCTCTCTCTCTCATTCCCGAGCCGTGTAGCCACCGCACGAGGATCACACGCCCGCACCGCCGCGGATCTCATCGCCGACGTGCTTCCGGCCACACTCCGGCCACAAGATGGTGTCCATCTTACTCACCGAGTCCCGCAGCACCTAGCTAGCCACTCCCCGAGCCTCACCGACCCCTCTAGCACCAAGTTCATCTTCGGCCGAACCCCGGTGGCCGCCAAAGTTGTCGCCGGCGCCAACTCCGGCCACCCCGACCCCAACGGACTCCACCAAGAGCTGCGGCTTGTCCTCAGCTCCACTCCGGTGGTCTCCGCGACCCATTTGGTGGCCGAAATGGCCAAAACCACTCCCGCCGCCGCGTCGGGCTCGCCGGCGGCTAAACGCCGGCGCCGCTGGCATTGACTTTGACCACGGGTGGGCCCTGGTTGACTCCCCTGAGTCAATGACAGGTGGGGCCCAGCCCTGTTAATTAAACAGGTTTAGTTTTAATTAAACTTTAATTAAAATAATCACCCTGACATGCGGGACCCACTGTCAGGTTTGACCCTGACGTGTTCCGTTGACCTGCTGACGTCACACTGACGTCAGGCTGACGCAATAATGATTTTCTGGAATTATTCTAATATAGGAAATTCCAGAATATAATTTAAACTTCAAAAATTCATAACTTTTATTCTGTAACTCCAAATCAGACAAGTTATATATGAAAAATGATCAGAAAAATCCAATCTATCCATCTGTACTATTTTCATGCATGACTAAACAAGTTAACTTGATGTTTAATGCAAAACAAGGAAAAGCACTTTAAAAGGCCATGTTTGAGTTTGAAATTTGAATCTTTGATTCAAATTGGCTCAAACCCTTCTGGTTTTAGTTGCATTAGCCCAACACACTCATATTGCCATGTTTCATGCATGCATCATATTGTTGCACATTGTTTGGTGATGGTTGTGTATCGGTGTCCCTTGCGACAGGTTCTGTCTCCGAGGAGTACCGTGACTACCCTAACGAAGAACCGTATCAGTGCATCGAACCATCAGGCAAGCAACCAACCATTTGATCATATCGATACAATCCCATGTTCTCGCTCCTGCTCTCTTTTACTGCATTAAGACAACGCGTTTCAAACTGCTGTGTGCTACGGTAGTTGAACCCACTTCCTCTGCATGACCTGTCATTGCCACAGTAACTAGTTGAAACCCACTAGCATGTGTAGGAGTTGATTGAGCCATATGTATGTGTTGTTCCTACCTTGCTATGCCTGCTATGCTTAGAGTAGTGTCAGGTCTGGTTCATCTGGGTGATGGGCTAGAGTGAAATGATTATGTCGGTAATGAGAGTGGTGTGGTGAACACGATTTGGTAAAGGTATCGATGAGAGGCCATGTAGGAGTACATGGTGGGTTGTTTCATTGAAGCCGACCTTAAGCACTGAGATCTGTATGTGTGATTTAAGATACAGCTACTACCATGCATTGGGCCCTGAAATATGACCCCGCTCGACTTCTTATTCACCCTAGCTCTCTGTCCAGGAGTTGCAAGTAGTTCCTGGTGTTTGTAGCCTACTGGAGGCCGTGGACAGCGCTGACCATAGGGGTGGGCTGTGATGCGGTAGGTACATGGCTGGGTGTACCGAATACCCGTTAGGTATCTTGGGAACCCTATTCACATCGTTCGGGGCCGTATGGGAAACCTCGGCCGGACTCCCTGCGGATGGAACCTGGATAGGCGATAAACCTGGACTAGAGGCTTAGGTGTTTAGGTAGGTCGTGGTCTACACCCACGTCGGCTTTCGCTTGAAGTCTGCCGAGCACATGTCGTGTGCAGACGCTAAGTGGTGGAAACATGTATGAAGAAGTACACCCCTGCAGGGTTATCATGATCTATTCGAATAGCCGCGTCCGCGGTAAAGGACTACTTGGTTGCCTATACAGTTCATAGACAAGTAAATGGAAACTACTAAAAGCCTCAAGATAAGTGTGAGTGCCGAGGATGGGTCTACCGTAGGGAGACGGAGGTGGATCCTCGGTAGTGTATTGAAGTGGTGAGTAGTGGACTCGTGTGCGCAAAACCATTTCAAGATTGAAGTATCGTAGGATAGTCTAGCCAAGAGTCAAAGCTGGCTTGCTGCAATAACTCCACCAACCCTTCTTGATAATATGCATGTATGTAGGATCTGATGTAAGTCTTGCTGAGTACCTTTGTACTCATGTTGCTATAATTTACATTTTACAGAAGACGCTGCAACCCCTTCTGATGGGTTCTACGTAGACGTTGACATCAACGAGTAGGCTAAAGGCCCAGGTGGTGATCCTGAGCTTGTGAAGGACCATGTAGTATAGCTAGGCTTTCCAAGCCTCTTTTATTTTACTAGTTGTCTGTACTCAGACAAGTTACTTCCGCTGCTGGTTTGTATGACTGTATGACTTGAATGCTGGGTCGTGAGACCCGTACCTTTGTGTATGTTATGTATGGCTCCCTGAGCCTTAAATAAAGTACTTGTGTCATAGAGTCATGTTGTGATGCTTCGTTGTATTTGCACATATCGAGCATATTGTGTGTATGATTGAAATGCTTGGTATGTGTGGGATCTGACTATCTAGTTGTTTATCTTTAGTAGCCTTTCTTACCGGGAAATGTCTCCTAGTGTTACCGCTGAGCCATGGTAGCTTGCTACTGCTCTGGAACACTTAGGCTGGCCGGCATGTGTCCTTCTTCATTCCTGTGTCTGTCCCTTCGGGGAAATGTCACGCATTGAGTACCAGAGTCCTGTTAGCCCGCTACAGCCCGGTTTACCGGAGTCCTGCTAGCCCAGTGCTACAGCCCGGACCCACTTGCTGATGACCGACACGTTCGAAGCTGGGTCATGGATGCCTGTCCCTGTAAGTCTGTGCCACTTTGGGTTTACGACTAGTCATGTCAGCCCGGGCTCCTTATCATATGGATGCTAGCGACACTATCATATACGTGAGCCAAAAGACGCAAACGGTCCCGGGCAAAGGTAAGGCGACACCCATGGGGATACCGTGCGTGAGGCCGCAAAGTGATATGAGGTGTTACCGGCTAGATCGATGTGACATCAAGTCGGGGTCCTGACAACATGTTTCTTGCATATGGAGAAAACGAAGAGATTGTTGTAAGGAGCTACATCAATACATGCTCATTGTAAGTAGTACATCGACAAAAATCTTCGTCGGTGCTCCAAGCGGTTTTCGATTTCAGCTAAAAGATTTATGGTGGCACAGTAAGTTAGAATTGGTCCAAGAAATTTACTATGGTGAATTCTACAATAGAAGGCTAAGTATTGTCGCTTTAGAAGCAACAATGGATGATGATGAATCAAAAGTTCATTTGTGGGCTTGGTATGGTTTCTAGATGATTGTGCTAATGGAGCATTATTCTCAAAAGTGGTTCCATAGCTCAATCTAAGGAATCAAAGGTCCTACCAATGATTCAATACATACAAAGTCAATTTCACAAAAAAAATTCTTGTGAAATCATGATAGATGCATAGAAATGCAAATGATACACGCAGAACTGAAGTTGTCAAGATCTGATAGGATAAAGGTTATACCACAAGCAAAGCATGGAGAAACAGCGGATTGTCACTGGTGTTAAAGAAAATGTGCTAATTAGATTATTGACTCTAGTGCAAGTGAGTGTTTTTTGGAAATATGTTCTAGAGGCAATAGTATTGTATTATTATATTTTTATATTTATAATTAAGAGTTTATATTCTATGTGATAACTGCTACGATCCTGGAATATGCGATTCGTTGAAAATCTCATATGCACGTGCGGAATAATAAACGGTAAAAATCTAATTCCTAGTCTCGCCTATAAGACTAGCTCAAGTGTTGTTTGAGATCATGTTTTCCGGATCTTCAGAAATCGTTAAGTGTAACGATAGTCTAAAAACAACATTGATAATATGATGTTAGAAAAACGATCATATTGAATTGACCCAAACTTGATTATTATACTTTGAGAGCTATCGTCATGAGTCAATCGTTATAACACGGAGAGTTAACATATGATTTAGTTCCTTAGACCATGAAAGTATCGTAGTCACTTCTTACCGTACAATGGATTTTGGGGTTGCTCAAACGTCATCTGTAACACGGTGATCGTAACGACAACTTAAAGGTTCATAGTAAAGTTTGAGAAGAGACTAGATAGCTCAAGAGTGGGATTTGCTCCTCCGGCAATGAAGAGATATTCCTAGGGGCCCCTCTTGGTGTGACAACATCCATCATCGTTTGGCCAGACACAGGTGACTATGTCACAGGAATGCCAGAACATGTCAACGAGAAAAAAGAACAAAATTGGTAATGAGGAGACCGGTATAGTGAGCATGAGAATGACTCAAGGACATCGATACATCTCACCTCGGGTTTTGTAAAGTACCATGAAGCAAAGGGAATAGCACATGATAACCAAAGGTTCACTCAAATATCATTCGCGTACTCATACGGATTGATATGGACGTTCACGGTTTCACTATCGGTCATTGAACGAAAGGGGTTTTGTTCATGTCTATGTTTTACCGGACCTACAGGGTCACAAGCTTAAGGTAATCATGTGTTAGTAGGACATGAGTAATGAGGGAATATGTATGAAATAGTTTCATTAATATTTAAAATAGTTTCGGAAGGAACCGGAAGCATTCCAAGGTCACCAGAAGGATTTTGAGGTTTACCGTGTAATACCGATAAATAATAATATATGAAAAATGCTTCTGGAGATTTTTTTAAATGTTTCTAGAGATGTTAAATTAATAATAAAATGCTTTAATAATAGTTAGGAGGTTTTTATATTTAATTAAATATGAACGGGTGTTAAAGGCCAAGGGTGGAAAGATATTGAGCCACTTGGGCCCAATAGGGGAGGCGCCCCCCTTTCTTCTGGAGAATGAAAGGGGAGGCCGAATTGGAGGGGGTTTCCCCTCCTCTCGGCTGGCCAAGAGGAGGATTCCTTCCCCCCCCCCCTCATGGCACCCCTTCCTCTCCTCCAACCTATATATATATACTAGAGGTTCGGGGCACTTTTCTACACAAGTTTTTAAAGACTCCTCTAGTTAGCTAGTTCTAGTTGATTCAATTAGAGCTAGATCTAGATCCTCTCTAATCCTCATAATTAGAAGTCCAGTGTGGTTTTAATCTCATCCCTCTAATTCTCTGGCAACGATTAGCTCTGGACATCAAATCCCCGCCGGATCATGAAGACCGTACGCTTGCAAATTGTGAAGAGTCTGTACTTTCGGTATTCCGTTTGAGGGATCGTTCGTGAACAGTTCAATGGACTTCAAGTATGATCTACATCGACTTGTCTTCTTCCGCTGCAACTCGGAGTTGGTAACAATCTGATCTAAACCATTACTACATCTTCGTAGTGTTCCTGGTAGATCATAGGCCAATTTTTTTCTACTACATTTCCCAACAAACCCAGCGCACCAAATCCACAAGAAAAAAGAATGCAAAACTTTATTAACACCTCATATACAACAACACATTCCCTTCTCGCGATGATTTGGTGCCAAGGTACCTTCACGGTGTTGGGGTTTGACCTCGCCGTCTCTTTGCATGTGGTGGAGAAGGGGCTCAAAGTCAATACTTGTGTTTTATGTCAAAAGATAGACTGAATAAATTATTGGGACCTGAAGAACACAAATAGTATGGAAAAATAATAAAGGAGGGTATACAACCCTTTGGTTCTGCATTGTTTCATTCTTAGGTTCTGTATATCTTTTGAATTTGATGCCAAACAGCTGCGGGCGTCAACCTGCTGCTGCGAACAAAATCTTCAAACAATAAGTGCACTCAAATATTCAGCTCGAAAGGCTCATCTGTACTCCCTCTGTCCCATAATATAAAAGTGTTTTTTACATTAGTGTAGTGTCAAAAACATTCTTATATTATGAAACGAAGGGAGTACATAAATCTGTTAGAGTGCACTTCCAGCCTAGCTAAGCCTAAACCCGTCTATAGCGATAAGCCGAGCCAACGTACAATCGAAACGCACCATCGCCAGCGTTCCTGACTCGGATACGACGTACCACGCACGCGCGCCCTAATAAAAAGACCAAGAAACCACACACGATCGTCCAACGCATCACCTCGCTAGTCGCTACCCCTCAAAAGATGGCCGGCTGGACCTCAATCCCGACTGGACCACACACGATCGTCCGACCGCCTGCCAGGCGACGCGGACCGGATCCACATCCATCAGGTATGCCCCCACTGGCGCGCATCCACTTCCCGGCTAGCCGCCTGCCGTCCATGGATCGTCGCCGGCCGCGAACCATGGAGCCTGGTTGGCCCGGTCGGCGAACACTCGTTTTGGATGCCCCTTGGCGGCCAACGGGTCTACATGGGCACGCCGGCGGGCCTACCATACTGCTGCGGCACGCCCCTTGGCTGGCTTGCTCTCATGGACAACCTGCAATCCCCAACGCGGTTCGTCCTCCGGGAGTCCCTCTCCGAAGCTGAGATCTTTCTGCCCTGTTTGCCCGCCGTTGTCCAAGTCTTCCTCTCTGGAGACCCGCTCACCTCGCCTGATTGGATGGCGATCGCAAGCCAGAAGCTCTACACTACTGGCACTTGCATGGGCCAGACACTCTTCTTCTGGCGGCCTGGACATGCCGCATGGACTACGCAGCTCGAGCGGCCAAACGGCAGGATCGATAGCGCGGCATTCCATCAGGGGAAATTCTACTTCACCGAGGTCGGGTGGACCCTTCACGCCTATGATCTTGACAGCTCCCCTCCCAAGCTTGTCTGGAGCACGTACCTTTACAGTGCTCTGCGAGCGTGCCATGGATTTCGACAGTTCCCTGGCGGTGGCAGGCCGACGTGGTACGTGGTCGCATTCAATGGCGAGTTGCTGCTTGTTGTGATGTACCGGGCGCCCGACATAAAGGCTGTCGAAGTTTACCGCCCGGACTGGGCAGCGGAGCGCCTGGAGCTGCGGGACAAGGTGACGGATCTCGGCGAGTACTCGCTCTTCTTGGGCCGCGGTGACGCGTTTGCCCTCTGTGCAAAGGACTTTACTATGATCCGGAGAAATTGTGTCTACTTTGTAGAGCACGATACAGTCGAGCATCAAGATTGGGCTGTTGTGTTAGACTTGGGGTCAAATGTTTTCCAACAAATTCCATATCCCGGAGAGCAGATGGAGGGCGCCGGCAGAAGCAATCACTGGACGGCGTATTCATGGTTCTGTCCCAGAAGACCCTTCTTGAAGGGTGAAGCCCAGTAAGGTACTAGATCTTCACCGACCATCTTATTATATGAAAGTAACCGAATCAGTATTGGAGCAGCAACAGAGCTTCCCCTGTTTGAATGGTCTAAACACCACACCAACACCAACACGTATGTCTTGTCACTTCAGATCATCAACCTTATTCCTCCCATGAATCCTTGTTAAGAGCTGATTTATGATGGATATCACCATTGTAAAGTCGGATAATTCAGTGGACCACTACTTTGTATCTCTTTTTCTCTTACTACTAATAAAACTGTAATTATTCAGTCCGTTCGCAAGTTTGGTTCATTCTTTTTACTGGCAACACTAAGTGCCTTGTTCTGGTTGGACTAGCAGCTGTGTTATTGTCGGTCTGGAATACTAAAAACAGAGCATGCTTCCAACATACTCCCTCAGTCTCAAAAAGCTTGTCTTAGATTTGTCTAGATATGGTTAGATACATCTGTATCTAGATAAAGCGAAGACAAGCTTTTTCGGACGGAGGTAATAGTTGTTAAACTGATGAGCCATTGGCTTCATAATAATTTGGTCTTCGCTGTGGTTAAAGGAGGAGATGCAAAATCTGCTGCTGCTGTTGGGAACAAAGTTGTTTGGAGTAGGTGGCAAGGGAGGTGTTTAATGAAGCAAATGTACGATACAAAGACTAATCTATTAAGGGTGGTGCTGTAACCGAAGGAATTGCGTTCTTTGTTGAAGATTGCTGGTGCTTCTTCTGGCAACACAGTACTACTATTTGTTTCCCTTGTTTCGGCTCCTTGCTAGCCTGATGTTTTGGGCAGCTAGCTGATATGTGAGTATAGCTTTTGACAGCTTTTACTGAGACTAGTAAGCGTGCACGTGCAACGTACGTATCCTAATCTTACTACAATAAAAATATGAACTCCGTCTTATGTTTTTACCTGGACATTTAAATGCATGTCACGGCCAATGATTCCAAAATAGTAATTTATTTTAGATCAAGTCATTGGTCCTGTTTGACGGGTGAAAGACTTTCATTATTGAAATGTTGTGATCCCAAAATTCCAAAAATAAAATGAAAAAAAATCACGCATGTAACACAAGACCAAAACACATGTCTTCAAATAGAAATAAATGATCACATAAATATATTGTAAATGTTACTTATTACAAAAATACTTAAAAATAACAACTAAGCAACATTATCTAGTAATCATTATTTGATGATGATCCTCTCTGGAAGGTCCATCTTTTGATACGATCTATAATGGTTCGTTCTAAGACTGGGATATTGTTTAGAACTTCATTCTCTTCATACTTCAAAATATGAACCAAAAATCGCTTCCTCAGTTCAAAATCATCCTACATATGCATTATATAACAATGTTATTTGAAACACATGAGTAATGTGTGTAGAAATGAGCATGGTGGCAATACTTACCTTGGGTACCGGAAAATGTAGCGTCTCATCGTGCCATGAGTGCATTAAATTGAAAACCAAATAATCAGACATGGGACTGCATGTATGAAATGTTACATGTGAGTTGAATGAATCAATTAAGATTGTGATGTATTGACAAGATTCTTACCCGTATGAGTTTGTGGGAAAATTAGGAACTTTGCATCCCCATATTAAAATGTCGTCCTTGAAGGCAGGGTTTGCAGCTTGGAGTGCAAGGTTTAGATCATTGGCCATAGTTTTAAATATATGCTTTCCGAAAGTAGGTATTGAAAGCGGGTCCAGAATAGAAACAACCTTTTTATGTTGGTCCAAGACGAACAATAAAAATAACCCAAGAATATCACAAGGCAATAAAATCTACAATGATGCATGCATTCAGAAATACATCAATCATTATCATTCATTAAAACTAAATAAACAATAATTTTGAATTCAAATCTTACCGTATCACATTCTGAGATATGATACTCATTGCTGGCAGGCCAGTTATCAAAAAGTTGTGCCGACATAGCAATGTCCATACCGTCACGATGACTTGGGATTCGTGCATAGTGGGACATGGACTACAATAATGTAAGAAAACATTAGTAGAATTGAGGCAAAATGTAAAATGTGATTAAAATAACTTACACAGAATCATAGGTCCATATAGTGCACTGGCACATCTCTAGCAAGCTGGGCATCGTGGCATGCTAGTATCCTCACAGCCATGTTAAAACAATCGGCATCCATGTACTCATCATTTTTTAATATGTTCTTTAATTGTCTCAGGTTTAAACTAATATGATAAGGTTGAGAGCTTTTCACCCATTCGCTCCTGTGTAATGGGAATTCATGTCAATTATAATTATACAAGAGTAATAGTTTATTAGAAATAAATATAAACTGAAAAAAAAACGTGTCTTAGTCTAGCAACGGGATATCATCAACCATGCTGATGAACAAGCAAAGTTCATCTATTAAGTTGTCGTTTGTTGGAGTGACAAACGGCGAAAGGATAAATGATTGCGACATGAGCTCAACTTGTGACGATGAGTTGGATGCTCTCGGTTTGTTAGGAGGTCTTTCAACAATCATACAATCGTTGGGATCCGTGTTGGTTTCATCATCATCCATGTCTCGGTTTCTTATATTGTCATCATTGAATTCCGAGTCGACTAAAATGACAGCTAATTTTGTTCTAAAATCTGTCATATAAACCTAAAGTGAAGTAGTAATAATAAGACTTAGTTTTCAAATAATGACACAACATGAAATAATTAGTATCATGATACGATGCAAGATATACATGTTCGAGAGTGTCGGACAAACTATCTTCCGTGAAGTACTCCATATAATTTAACATCCAGAGACCACAGATGACCTGGATGATAGGAATATTGATGTGATTAATAACAAAGATATTAATAAAAAATATTAGTATTATAAAATGATGATGATTGAACCATACAGTCATACTGAAGATGGTCGATTAAAAAGAATTTAACAACATTTGCTGCTAATATAAATGAAATGAGCAAAAGGGCTATGAACAAAAGAATTGAATTTGTGAACGCATAATTTTTAATATAAATCGAATGAACAAAAGGGTTATCAATAAAAAATGAATTTATAGATGCATCATTTTTTTGGAGGACCAATATAATTATTACTTCACCAAATGGGTTCATATAAAATTTAATTCAGATTTCACTCGTGCGTTGACAAGTAACCAGAGAAACACAAGCAGCAGCTGAGAAGTAAAATAAAAAGAAAGAGCACCGGTTGCACTTCGCTTTCTCCACTGTGAGACCGTGAGACACAGGAAGTCATCACTTCATTTTTCTTTCTCCACTCGTCACTTTGCTTTCTCCGCCAACCCCGCGGATCTTCCCTAGATCGGTTCTGCCGCCGCCATCCTACTGCCCCAAAGCAGATCGAGATGCGAGCTGCTGGACACGATGTGGGAGGAGGCATCTCAAATTGGACCGAGATTCAGTGCGTTGACGCTTCCGCCGCAATCATCGCCCCCCGTGCTTGGCTCACATAGTCGCTCCAGGAAGGGGTTCACAGCTCGCATACGTGCTCAGTTGCTGAAGGTATGCTGTTCGATTAGATGTTATTAGTGCACCTACGGTTATCAGTGGGGATTTAGTCAGGTGCCATTTTTTATTTATGGATTTGTATTCTGGGTGGCTTAATTTGTCACGATCAGCTATCTATAATTGATGTCGAGTCGTTGCTTTTTGTGGCAGTTGCTTGATTTGTGTGGTATTCTCATGTTGTAATGTCACATTATTACTGGCACTAAGTAACTGAGAGTTCTAGGGTAACAACCAAGTTGATATCTGTATAGTTTGTATCAGAAATACATGTGACTACATCATTTGACATCTTTTCTTTGCTGATGCTTATGCCATTGTATGCACAACAGGCGCCTTCGCCACATTGTCATTCATATGTGAGATGTTTCTCTTCCTCTATGTTGGCATGGATGATATAGTGTAGTGGAAGATTGTTAGTGAAACTCATATAGGTATGCCATCTATCTGCTTCTTTTCATGTGTGTAGTAACATATTTGTTGTTCAAATCCAGAAATTGTAACACATTTTCTATACTATATGCAGCCCAATGAAATCTATCGCCTCGAGCTCCATTATTTAGACTAGATGTCATGAGAGGTGTTGTGTCAATTGCATTGGCATACAATAAGGTAAAGAATTGCATTGACATACCAGATCTGTTGATGAAATGTCCTTCAGGAATGCTATGTAGTGATAAAACAAACATAATAGCATACCAAATGTGCCCTGTTAAGCATAAATGCTCTGAGTTATATTAGGAGGCGTACCCATCCGTTTGAAGACCGCTCTTAATATATTCTTCTCTTTTCCATGTTGTAACATCTAAATTAGTCCACTTGTCGGATTTTAATTCCATGTGCTTGGATGCATATTTGAATAAATCCTCCAGTCCTTCTAGCTGTTGTACCAACAAATGGAAAAAGTATAAGCATCACAAGCAAGAAATAAGAAGAAAAAAGCTTGTAGAAACGATGGGGCAGTAGGACTAAGGACTAACCGTATCAATGAGGTCCTTGCGGTTCATGTATGGGCCTAGCGAGTCGAGCACTTGAACACATTGTTTTCTGGCATTTATAACACATAGGTACCAGTGAACGTCGTCCATGTTTATTGGAATGTGTATCTTAAGAAAATGATTATTTTAGTTGTACTCGTATGTGGACGAATTGGTCGTTCTCGCTGTAATTCATAGAAATATATAGAAAACTAAGACTAACCATATCATTTTCCAAATACACTTTGGCTCTGTGTAATACCCATGCTGGTGCAGCATCCGTGTCATCTGAGGGCAGATAGCTACCGATCTTTATCATCTTAGAGATGCATGCATTCTCTAAGAACACAGTTCCACCTGACCTTACTTGTAGATGCTCCGTAGCAGTCATGCAATTTATGTACGTATTTATGACCTACAATTAAAAGTATACATAGTATATTAGATGACACATACTCATAATCAAATAGTATCTTCCTGTCCTAATGCGATAATAATAATAATAATAATAATAATAATAATAATAATAATAATAATAATAATAATAATATACTTACTTCGTCGCCAACCCATTCTCCGGGAGTTAGAAGAGATAGTAAATGTCTTTTTTCAGAAATGTGTCACCGATGCTCACTAATTTTCTTTCTTTGCTGGTTTCGGATCTGATATTTTGTATAACGGACGAATCATCGCCAGTGCAGGCATAATCTGGCATGATGGCCATGATAACATTTAATGATAATGAACACAAAAACAATAATGTAGCAGTACAAGGACATTGAAGGTTTTGTTCTGTGCCTTGTGGAGAAACAACATAGTCTCGTGCTATCTTAGGCTTGTTATGCCGTCGTATATGTTTCTTTATCTGCACGAGCATTGTTAGCTTGTCCTCTATAGTTTGAAGACCTTCCGTGCCGGGTGTTTGTGCCAATTCCTTGTCCTCATTTACCACCATTTGTTGACTTGTTTCGTTGTGGGTTAATTTCTGAGAACAATATTAAAAGAATTACCCATATGTAGGATATAATATAATTAGAATGATTTTGGAAGAAATAGTTGGAAAGGGGAAGCCACCTGTGTATGTTCAGAATATTTGGCCTCTCTATTTGCTATGTTTTCATCAAGAATAGGTGTATATTCTGAGCTCTTCATGCAATTACTTTCCTCCACTTCATTATTGTTCAGTATTTCACTTGATTCGTCATCGCTCGGTAGCTGAAACACGTGGTAGTACAATATTGTAATAGAGAGAATATCTTTTTATATGATATTGTACTAATATATTACAAACTGATCAGTGGCATTTTAATTGAATAGTAATGACATGTGGAAAGAAAACTTGCCTCTATCGATTCGGGAATTGTACCTCCAGCCTTGGTTATGATAGCATCAAAAAGCATGTTTTGTGGACCCTTCGTAATGGACTCTTGTGTAGCCTTTGTGGACTTGGGATCTGTATCCTCTTGTACGGTTATCACCTCTTCAATCTGCATATTCTCTGTATCCTCCATTGTAGATTCTTCTTGTATCACCTCTGCCGACTCAATGTTTGTATCCTCGTCTTTCTTTATCTCCTCTTCAATCTGCATATTATTTATATCCTCATCCTTTGCTACCTTGTTGATGTTTTTCTGAAAACCCAAGCATGACACTTTTAGATAGGAAACCTTGCATAGGAAGAACAGAGATATAATATGTTATTACCGTGTCGATAGCATGGACAATAGTACCGGATCTGGTTGGAGATTGACCCGCATGGGGCACCGGTGATGGTGGAGCAGACATGGACGATGATGGTGCTTCACCAAGGGCAGATGTATGCGGCTTGGTGGAGAGACTTGTCGTGGAGGTAGCACCAAGGGCAGATGTGTGTGGCAAGGTGGAGAGACTTGTCGTGGAGGTATGTTGGGATGCGGCTGAGAGTTCACGAGGGAGGATGGAGGAGAGGTCGAAAGTAATGGTATGTCGCAATATAAGGAAGAATCGTGAGAGAAAGGAAACTACTATCACGATAATTGGGGACTCCTGATTGCTATCATCCCCGGATTTATCTGAGGCCCCACTTTTTTTATACCCCCCCACACAAAATTATGGAGTTATTTTCGTAGTACACTTTATATGCATAAATATTGGGTTTGGCCCACCTTCCTTGTGTAATTCAAAAAAGGCACAACCTTTAAATATTTGAGAAACTTATTTTTCCGTTTCATTTGAAATTAAGGTGATGTATGGTGGTTGCGTTCTTGTACATGAGCTTGCGACTGGGGGGACTACCAACAGGCATACCTGCTATGTGTTGGTGATGAGCAAGCCAGCCAAGGGGGAAATCAGTGAAGAGGTGAAGAAGAAGCTGGTTTGATGCATGTTGGAAGAGGTAATCTCGTACAGTGTGGTTATCCATCATTTTAGCCTGTTACATACCTTATCTTCTTTTCTGAATACTGTACGCTATATTCTTTTCAATTTTCTTTTTCTGAAAAAGAAAGCATGTGAGCTCGTGTGCTATAGATCCGGGAACGGCATATGTGCAAGATAGTAGTAATAACGCCTTTTAACTTCAATATATTACAGAAATCTCATCGACTTTTCTAGTTTTCATTACAAATATATCATAGCGCATAGCACTTAGGTGTTGAAGAATATCTTTTAACAGAACAGAATTCGGAAGGATAAATTTAGCTAGTACAGAATACAACAAAAAGTGTTCCTTATTATGGATGATCTGACACCATGTCGTAGCATCATTCCACCATGTTCTTTTCTTCCAAATAGGTTTACAAGTTGGGACATGTGGAGACCAATAACCACAGCAAAGCCTCAATTCTCCTGAACACGAAATATTTCTCAAACCTGAATCAACAAAAACTCTGAAGTGATTAGTGCATGACATGACATACGGCTACAAGGATGATAAGCTTGTAAGAAGCCGCTTACATAAGTTGGTTTTGAAAGTGACATAGTAGGTGAAAAGAAATAATAATGGAATAATGCACCTACCTCATCTCTCCAAAACATCTCTGTAGACAATGTTCTTGGTGCTTTTCCCGGATTTATCAACATCTTTGTTTGGCTTGGCCAAAATCCGCGTCGTCTCTCTCGACACTCCTCTTGACAATGCAACATAGAGCTGACCATCTGAGAATACTGGCTCGGAAAGGTAAATGCCGACATTTGGGATGGTCTGACCCTGTGCCTTGTTAATTGTCATCGCAAAACTCAGGCGGATGGGGAACTGTTTTCTCTTAAGTTTGAAAGGAAGTGAGATGTCCTCCGAGGGCGACATAGGGATCCTAGGTATAAACACCCTCTTTCCAGCATGCTGACCACCAACAATCTCCGCATCAATTGCATTATCCTGAAAGGCTCTGATCATAAGCCGTGTTCCATTGCATAGGCCATTATGAGGGTCGAGGTTCCGGAGCAGAATGACCGGACAGTTGACCTTTAATTTCAAAACATGCGGGGGCAAGCCATTTGGTGTGATCGAGTTCAAAAAATCAATTGTGTAATTATTCTGCAGGTCATCCTCGATTGAGTCAAAACTATGGTATAACTTTTCTTCGCCTGGAAACCTGGAGATCATCTTGTCATTCAGGTCATCGACATGATCGTTTTTGGTTGAAAGAATAGCACGTGCACTCATGTACTCTCTCGATCTTGCATTGGCCTGCAAAGATGGGAAGACATTTTCGATGAGCATGTTAATAGCTTTTTCATCATCGTTATAGCCAATGACAATATCGTCAGGGAGACGGACATAATCGTCGCCAATTGTCTCTTCAGTTCCATTGCCTATCCTTAGTAGGTATTCTGAGAACCAAGGATCAGCCTGTGCCCGCATATTGCGCGTGAGACGTACCTTGCGGGTCTTCTCCCAAAGATAGGATCTCAGAAGCGTAGCATCCGTGATCTGTGCTCTTGTCCCACGTGTCACAACGGGTAGGACCTGCCTGAAATCACCACCAAAGACAACAACCTTTCCTCCAAACGGCAAAGAACATTCCATTATATCCTGTAGTGATCTATCAAGCGTCTCAACTGCTTGTCGTTTTGTCATAGCGACTTTGTCCCAAATTATCAAGGATGCCTGTCTAAGCAATTCTGCTGTACCACTCTGTTTTGTAAAACTACACATACTGTTGTCAGTGAGCTTGATTGGAATTTTGAACCGAGAGTGTGCTGTCTGTCCTCCAGGCATTATCGATGCTGCAATACCAGATGTAGCAGTTGCGATTGCTATTTGGCTCATGGAACGCACCTTTGCAAGCAATGCCTTGTACAGGTATGTCTTCCTAGTGCCTCCTGGACCATCAACAAAGAATATCTGTCTTTTTTGTTCATCACATGATCAATTATGTCATTGAAACCAGCTAGCTGCTCATTGTTCAAACTGCTAAATAGATCTAGATGTTCTTTGTCCGCAGTGATCTGCCTCTCCTTTGTTACCTCTCTGTACTCACTATCATAAGAACCATCGGTCTCAACCAGATCCGGAAGTCCATAGCTTTTAATATCCTTTCCCATGGATTGCAACATATCCCTAATATCTCGAAGGACCATCTGCTCAAGTACTGATTCGTTGGATTCATTACGGCGGTAGTCCTCACACATTGATGGTAGATGTTTCTCCCACAATTGTCGGATTCCTGTTGCCTCGCAAAATACCAATATAGTCGCAAACAACCGTCTTAGGGCACAAGGCATCTGAAATGTGGCTGCCTCTGTCATGCAATCATCAAGAGTCTTGTCGTGCTCAATGAGGCCTAGGTGCTCACATGCCTCTCTGAAGGAAGTGCATAGGTTGCCATTTACTATTTTTAAATCATCAAATGAAGTGGCACCTCGGACATGACTTAGCAGCACACGCAAGTAGTACCTCTCTCCTTCAGCAGGGTGTGCATAGACAAGTCTTCCAATCTGTGATCTGTTATTTCTTCTCTTTTGACACTTCTTTTTTCCAGCTATCCATCTATAATGCTCTGGAAACTCTATGTACAACAATTTCCGTGCTTGCGGATTTCTCCGGTTCATCTCAAAGTACTCGGTAAGCATGGACCTGGATGAAGATGGTCGAGCAACAACATCTTCTAGATTTTCACCAGCTTTAAATGCAATTGTATGCATGTTCGGCAAATGAAGCTGGAGCTGCAGCACTGATGGACTGACACCAAACATTTTGAAACCAAAAATCCTGGAAATAGCCTCCGGAGGAGATACATAGCGTGCATCCCTGTATTGCAGGATTTCATTGATGATTTCACCATCATTGATTATGTCCTGCTCGAATGCAAAGGACGCCCGATCATGGCCTTTATAGATGTACTTGAACAAATACTTGACTGCCTTGTTGCTCAAGCATGCTTCCACATTAATGTGGTAGTTGTATCGCATAAGCAGAGAAGGGTTGTAAGAGACCACCCATCTATTGTCCAAATTTGCTCCTCTGATCCTAACTCCATGCCCATCGTCCCTCCTCCGATAGATGGGATAAGAGTCTTTACCTTGTTGTGTGGCATCACAAAATCCTCGCAGATAATGAAACCTACATTGTCCATCAATCATGCAAGGACAACTTTTTTTCAATTCACCACAGGGTCCGTGCAGCATGTGTTTGACGACCAGCTCATGTAGGATGGGGTGTTTCTCTTTGTCAGGTATCTCTACGGATATCACCCGATCATAGTCATCTGGTGTCGCTAACTTGCTATTTGCTTTCATGATTAAAAGTATATGCTCATGAGGGAGGCCTCATTTTTGAAACTCTGTGACATGTACATAAGCTGCGACTTCTCCGAAATGCTTACCCTTAGTTAGCAAGTCCATCATATCTCACTGTTTAGCCTTGTATACTCTTGCCACAAGGTCTGGACAGTCTTGTGGCAGTTGTCCAGGCATCAGATTCTGGGTTATCTCCTCCCAATATGGATTGCAAGTCATTGTGATAAAATAATCCGGTTTACCCGACCGTTGGACTATTGCCATCGCATCCAGCAACCTCCGCTGCATGTCACGATCACCACCAGGAAACGTACGTGGAAGCACGATTCTCTTGCCAATTCGATCACCGCGTGACTTGCCGGCAACAGTGGTGTCAACAAGACCCTGCAATAGTATACAAGGTTATGGAAAAGGCATGATTTTCAATAAGTCGTTGTATTAGGATGTATTGGAATAACCACAAGCACGATACCTGGTAGAGGTCAGCTCGTATAACCTTTTGATTTTCTGTCTTTGAGTACCAGTCCAGCCTCATAGTCTCAATCTTGATATACATGTCAACAGCCCACTGTTGGAAAAGGCGCCCACCGAATAAGATGATGTTAAAAAGCTTCTTCCTGACCTGTAGCTTGAAGCAGTAGTACTCCCTCGCACTAACAAATTTCCTGGATTGTGTTGCATTCACCTCATTGTCACCAAGATCCTCATATTGGTTATCCTCATTATCATCTACAATATCGAAGATAAATAATAGTAGAATTGTGATTGACTCATAATGTTTGACAACATAAGATTTGCTTAAGAATAAGCAAAGATGACTGATACCTACATGTACACCAGTGGCATGGTCTTCATCTGGCACAAAGTTGCCAACTTGTTCCCTTTCATTAATCAAATTATCATCTGTTTGATAGGTCGACCAAGACATAAGTTTTTATTCACAAATATGGTAAGTAGATAATAAAAAATTAATAATGAACATCATACATGTATGTAAATCAGTGCCTCGGTCTTCAGCTGGCACAAAGTTCCCAAATTGTTCCCTTCCATTAACCAAGTTTCCATCTGTTTGAGAGGTGAACAAAGACAACTGTTTTTATATTCTTAAAGATAGTAAGTAGTTAACACATTAGTAATGAACATAATACCTGTATGTAGTTGAGAGGCCCGGTTTTCTTGCGGTCCAGAATTATGCGCATGATCTTGGGTGGTGTCATCGGGGGCCTGAACATACGACATCCAGCGATTCCAACCAGTCTCCCCATGTGGGAAAATAAGTGGATATGACAATGGGTCATAGAACCCATAGTAGGCTCTAATATACAGGGGTCGGTCTCTGAGGGAGTCCTGGATTAGGGGGTCTCCGGACAGCCGGACTATCTCCATTGGCCGGACTGTTAGACTATGAAGATACAAGATTGAAGACTTCGTCTCATGTCCGGATGGGACTCTACTTGGCGTGGAAGGCAAGCTAGGCAATACGTATATGGATATCTCCTCCTTTGTCACCGACCTTGTGTAACTCTAACCCTCTCCAGTGTCTATATAAACCGAAGGGTTTTAGTCCGTAGGACAACAATCACAACATACAATCATACCATAGGCTAGCTTCTAGGGTTTAGCCTCTCTGATCTCGTGGTAGATCTACTCTTGTAACACCCATATCATCAATATTAATCAAGCAGGACGTAGGGTTTTACCTCCATCGAGAGGGCCCGAACCTGGGTAAAACTTTGTGTCCCTTGCCTCCTGTTACCATCCGGCCTAGACGCACAGTTCGGGACCCCCTACCCGAGATCCGCCGGTTTTGACACCGACATTCCCTTTTTTACCATGCACGACAACACTCCTGTCAAAACAATTTTGTTGGTCCCTCCCCTCAACCCATATTGCTGCCACCTGAGAAGTCGTTGGGGCATTGTACCTACGCTGATCCAACTTGATATCTGTGTTGAGTGAGATCTTGTACTCATCTAGATTCGGAACATAACCAAGGCTCTTGAAAGCCTGCGCATAAGGGTTCGGCTCTAGTATTAGTAGAATTTTCTGTATGAGATCTATATTTAGATCTGGAGACCTCTTAGCCCTGTGCACCAAGTTATGATCTGTATCATAAATATAGAGCTGCAAATGCCTAGGGCCATTATCAGCTGGCACCAGATCATCAAGAGTGTGGTACAACCCCCCACATGCACGGAAGGTATATACGCCAGTTCCTGTCGCAGTGCTTACTCGACGATCAAGGGTGACTCCAAGACTTGCGAATGAGAAGTGAGAGTTGAAATACCGAATATTGTCTCGAAAATATGTAGCATCGTCATCACATTGACTTGTGAATAGCCGTTTCAATTCGTCCGGAACCTCGGGTGTAAATAAACCTACTTTCCCCTTTCTGCAACAAAATGTAGGTCCCTCGTATTGAAACCGCAATGCTCCATAGTGGAGGCAGTCCCTAACTTCCCTAAGGACGTGGTGATTTCTGGGAAGGTTAATGTAAACCCTATCATGAGGAACATTTGTGTTTGTTCCATCAATGTGACATCATTCAACTCGGTAGGATTCAAATTCAACACCTGGAACAGAATTTGAATATTCAGGCATCTTTTGATATGCAGAAACAACACTAACAGAATTTGATTCCTACCTTGGTGGGAGAACATCCTAGCTTCTTCATCAGGCTCAAGGTATTCAACTTCTACTTGGTTTCCGTCTCCCAAGCAGTCTATAGTAGACAAATATTAGTTTGTAATAATGTACAAGATATCGTAAATTAAACAAAGAACCATATATGCATTAATGCGAACCATCAATGTTGTTTGTGTTGCCATCGGGCTCCAGTATTCCATATACATCATCTTCGTGGTCATTTCCTGACAGCATAGTCAGGCAAAATGGGCAAGTATGAGCTATGAATGAAAGGTATGAACCTAAGCAGTAGTCAATTGAATCACCATTATATTTGTCGATGGGATTGTGTCCACATGACGACGCAGTGAGTATGTTGTCTCGCAGCATCCTCCTTCCAAAGTCTTGTCTCTGGTATGCATCATTTGTGTGTAGCCAATCACAATCTTCATCAGCTAAAGAAACATTGAGTGACCGTCAGTTAGGAAATCAAAGATTGGATATACAGTGTTCCATGTAGCTGGCATCACCTTTATCGGATTGATTTTGTTCTGCAGTAGTAAGGAGTACTGTTGACGATTTGGTTCGACGCCGTTTGTCACGTAGGCTTTGCAATATCACTTGCTTATGTTGCTCATAGCGAGCATTTTCCCTCTGCCGCTTAAGTGCTTGTTTTGCTTATGTACAATAAGTGTTAATTTGGTACAAGACAACAAGAGCAAGAGTTGTTTTTACTCTGTATGGTAGTTAATGTGAGCAACAATTGATTACCATATGAACTGGTGCCTCTGTAGGATTGAGGTGGCGGTGGTAACATAGTCAGTTGGGAGGAGCAAATGGCAGAGTCGATATTATTGACATTTTCCTTGTTAGAAACGGCGATATCTGGTGTTCTTAATGAATTTGGACCATGAGGTGGAGTCAGATCACTCATTATCACATGAACAGGTATGCCTGCATCATAATTTGTATGCACAATGTCAGTTGTTGACAGACAAACGCCGATATGACCTTCCGCAGCTGGTGTGTGTCGTTGCTGGGTGACAGCAGACTGCGCACTGGGCCTCTCCAAAGTGTCAAAACTTGTCGAAAAGAACACTTAATTAAAATGATCAAAGTAGGTAAGAGTAGGTGATATATGTATTTACCTGAATTATTGTTATTTGTCAGGTCCTAAAAGGGAGTACGTATCCCACTATGCTGAGAGGATGACATATTGTCTTTTCAATGGTTCCTTTTGTGAAACACTTATTTAACCCTTCGTCAACTCAGCTTGTTCATGATATACTGTAAGTATCAATTTTTATCAACTCAGTTTCTTCATGATCTACTGTAAGTATCATCCACCATAGTACAAATTACAGACTCAGATTGAAAGAGCAATTTCCTTTGTCTTTTGTCGGATCATAAGACGTGCAAATTAACTTGATCTAACCCGTGGCCCTGGCAGGTCGAGATGGTGCTACCCACACGGGGTGATGACACCGCAGGCAGGGTAGCGTGCCGGGTTGAGGACGTCCACTGAGTCGAGGACGTCGTGGACAGGGCGAGGGCGGCGTGGCAAGGACGGCGGGGCGAGGAGAGGTAGGGAAGCAAGGCGGGTCAAGGACGTCGCGGACAGGGCGAGGGTGGCGTGGCGAGGACGGTGGGGCGAGGAGAGGTAGGGAAGCAAGGCATGTCGAGGACGACGGGGCGAGGAGAGGTAGGGAAGCAAGGCAGGTCAAGGACGGCTGGCCGAGGCGAGGTTCATGGCGTGATGGCGGCATTGATCGTGGAGGATTCTGGTGTGGTGGGGCTGTGTAGCATCCTGGACGGGGGAGTCTGCCGGCAGAACATTGGTTTTGAACCATAGATCTGTTTGTATTATGGTGGATGTAACATGGACTATTGATGCATCTAAGTGGGTTTGATCGGACGTGCGGGGTTATCATGTGTGCACTTTGTGGGGTGCACGTAGGGAAAGTAATGTTTGGTCTTTTAATAGTAAGTATAGATTCTGTTTTGCATGCTTGCTGTGTGTGCAGATTCAATTCCCATGTAACTATATTTCCCCCTTTTTCTGGTCTGTAAAAGAAATAGCATCCTAGTACACTTGGGGAAAGGGCCAAACTCCTATGAATACCAGGCGAACGAGCCAAACTCTGTTCCATGGCAGGGCCATCGAGAAAAAACACTGGCTGCCAGAAAAATGTTGTGTTCGTTGCTGGTATTCTGCAATTTGAAAAATCTGGGAGCTTTCTCTTGTTTGATAATCATATACCCAAAATTCAATCCAAATGTTCTATATGAGCATTTCTCTATTTACCATGAATGGCAAAAGCAGGTGCAGAAGAAAATCAGTGTAGATATGTAGGAGTAGGTCCGTCTAGGATATTTCTCTTTGTTTGATGGGAGGTAATTTTGTGTAGGCTCATCCTGCTTTTCGATTATTGGATATATAAGATATAAAAGTAGGAGGTTGTGCCCCTTGGGCAAATATACACAGGTATACATGGGTTAAACCCCAACAAACTCTTAACCGCCGATCCTAAAAGGGTGCTAAGGAGATCAAAAGACCAACATCCACTGCCGGAAACCGCAAGGCTGTGCCGGTGGCTTCCTACTGCCATCTACCCTGCTGCTGCCTTTCTTCCCCAGCCATCTCCCCTTGCTGGAGACCCCAAGGTGCATCCAGCATGGGCTATACTCTACTGGTCCCTACAAATCACGATAAGTACATCATATTCCGCTACGCTTAGGCCTTGTACAATGCTAGATGTTGAGGGAGGTGCTTAAAAAAATAAACTGGGTTTTTCTGAAGCACCAGTGCCTATTTCTAGACGCTTAATTAAGGGTCTAGATCCTAATGATTTTAAGCTAAAAAGTTCATACTAATATTGGTATCATGAGCATGTTTGGTAGACCATGATGCTAATTGCTAATGCCACGGTCTAATTTCATATGCTAGTGCTAACTGATCATGATTAAATTATAATGGTTTACAGTTTGCACCCAACGTTCATGTTTTACTGCTAACTTATTTCGGTTAAATTCTAACAATAATGGTTTCACCCCTCGATATGATTGCAATACAAATGGTTTTTTGTCCAAGCATAATGGTCTCAGTTACATGTTTAGGGCATAAGTATTCTGTGTGATTGATTATCTGATCATGATTAAGGGACTATACTTCATGTTTATGATGGATTGGCACTTTATACGTTTTGGAAAGCGACGAGGAGTGGGATTTGCAAATTTATGAAATCCCCAATTTTCCCCAAATACAAAACCCTAACCCTAGATCGAAAATCCCCAAATTTTGAAGCCCAAAATGCAGAAATCAAAGAAAAGGTGGGGGGTTACCTTGGATGGAGAAGGCCTTCAGGATCTGCACTGTCGCACTGTTGTATGAGGACGACAATGCCGGCAACGCCGCCGTCCCTCGGACGACGCGCGGAAAGATGCACCCATCCGCGCACGTCGCCGTCTCCTCCTCATGTCGTGGTGACTGCCGCTCGGCTCCACAACCTCGTCATGGAACGCCATGCGTGCGTCACCGGAAGCCACGGTCGACGGAGGAGCGCGCAGGGCTTGGCCCGTCTGTCAGGACCTAGTTACTCAAAAACATCAGAGAAGAGATCTGTATGGATGAATTTCAGAGAATTGTGAGGAAAGAGGCCCCAATCTGGGCTTATATTACTATCAGATGTGCTGTATATGTTTAGGGTTCATCCTTGAGAGGAATGCTGGAAGATTCAATGCCCAACTCAGCCACAGCCCGGCTGTTAAGTAGGTGGTTGCCTCGCGGTAAACAGAGGAGCGTGAAACGTAACGGAAATGGAAAGTAAATCTAACGGCTGACGACGAAAGTAACTTGAGGAGTCTCTTGGACCGTTGGATTGGTCGAATCGGTATGTGTCACACCATAGCTAGTTCATGCATTAGAGTGATTGCATCATGTCTAAATTTCCCAGAAAGATGAAATGGGGATGATAGAACCCCCAGCACCCCCCTGGAACAACTAGGGTTTACTACAAACTTTTTCAATGAACCTGAAATGCCCTTCTAAAAAGTCCATCCTTTTTGTTTTGGGTTAAAACATTTGACAAAAATGGTGCACATTTTTCTAGGACATCTTAAGGTCATTGGCTTAATCCATATAGTATTTGCATTTGGGCATTTAAGTGCTATAAAATATTTTAAATGCTCAAATAATTCTAGAAATAAGTGTGGGCTGTTGGAAATAATCTAAACAGAGCCTATGATTATTTTTAGGATTTTTGTAAGTGCCTAACTATTTTTAATAAAACCACAAACTTACAGAAAAATAGAAAAAGAAAAACAAAGCAAAGCAGAGGCTTACCTGGCGCCCACCTGGCAAGCCCACCAGCCGGCCCAGCCCAGCCACCGCTCCAGCGAGCTGCTTGGCTCGGCCAGGCAGGCAGCCAGGTGCTCGATGCCGGCACCAGCGCGCGCCACACAGCTGCTCGCTGCCCTGCTTCCTCCCCTCGTCGTTCTGCCTCCCTGGGTCGGTCACCCACTCCTCCCCCGAGCTCGCAGACACACCCTTTCCTCCCCAGCTCCTCTCCCTCGCTCTCCCGCACCATGGCCGATGCCGCCGCAGTCGCACCGCCGTCGTAGTCGTGCTCTACGTCGTCCCCGTGCCGCGCCACCGTTTCCGTTCGCTCCGCCGTCGTCGACTACGTCAAGCAGGCCGAGCCCCGAGCGCTCGCACGCCCTGCACCGCCTCCACCGACCCCGTCTTCGTCGACCACCGCCGGAGATCCCCTTTGCCGTCACCGTCGCAATAGGCCGTCCCCGACCTCGCCGTCAGCTCCGTTGCAACCATCGTGAGCCTGGCCACCTCCCTATCCTCTCCGTCCTCCCTCTCGAGCCCCGTAGCGACTGCATGTAGCTCACCCACACGCGCCGCCGTGGAGCTCATCACCGACGATGCTTCGGCCACCCACTGGCCACACCACTGTGTCCAACGTGCTCACAGCATCCCCAGGAGCCCAACATACCACCCCACATGCCTCGTCGTGCCCCGTAGCCTCGGGTTCATCTTCACCCGACTTCGGCAGCCGCACAGCTCGTCGTCGGCGACGTTTTCGGCAACCCTAAGCCCAACCACTGCCACCAAATGCTGCGGCTTGCTCCCAGCAACGCATAGATGCTCTCCGCCGCCCATTTGGTCGCCGGAACGCGTAGATGCACTTCCACCACCGCGTCTGGCCTCGCCGGCGGGTTTGACCCGTTGACTTTGATTGGGTGGGCCCAGGTTGACTCCCCCTGAGTCTATGACAAGTGGGGCTCCCCTCTGCTAATTAACCTAGGGTTAGCACTAACTAATTTTAGTTAGTTTAGTTAATACTGACACGCAGGGCCCACAAGTCAGTTTGACCTGGACCAGCCCCGTTGACCGCTGACGTCACAGTGACATAGTGCTGACGCAGTTATTTATTTTCTGGATTTATTCTTATATAGGAAATTCTAGAAAATAGCCAAAACTTCTAAAAATCATAGAAAATCAACCATAGCTCCAAATCAAACAAATTATATATGAAAATGATCAGAAAAATTCAATCTTTCCATCTGTAATGGTTTCATGCATGACAAAACACTCTAACCTTGCTGTTTAGGTGAAACAAGCTAATACACTTATTATGCATAAGAACTTAAGCTTCCATTTGAATCTTTGATTCAAATGGACCCATTTCAACTTGTTTCACATTGCATTAGGTAGGACACCTCATTTTGCCATGTCATAGCATGCATCATATTGTTGCATATTGCCATGTGTTGATTATATTCTATGGTGTCTTTCGTGGTAGGTTCTGCCTCCGAGGATATCTCCGAGTATCCAGCTAAAGGCAGTACCCTACTACCACTCCATCAGGCAAGCAGCCCCATTGATCATATTGATACAATCCCATGTTCTCGCCTCTACTCTCATTTACTGCATTAAGACAACAACGTTTCAAACTGTTGTGTGCTACGGTAGTTGAACCCTTATCATCTGCATGACCTGTCATTGCCACAGTAACTAGATGAAACCCACTAGCATGTGTAGGAGTTGATTGAGCCATGTATGTGTTTCCTACCTTGCTATGCCTGCTATGCTTAGAGTTGGGTCAGGTCTGGTTCATTTGGGTGATGGGCTAGAGTGAAATGATTATGTCGGTAATGTGAGGGATGTGTTGAACATGTTTGGTAAAGGTATCAATGAGAGGCCATGTAGGAGTACATGGTGGGTTGTTTCATTGAGGCTGTCCATAAGAACTGAGATCTGTATGCGTGATTTAAGATTCAGCTACTACCACACATTGGGCCCTGAAATATGACCCCACTCGACTTACTGACCCCTCTCGTCCTCTGTCCAGGAGTTGCAACTAGTTTCTGGTGTTTGTAGGTTATGTGTTGGCGGTCGTGCGTAGCCCTGACCCTAGGGGTGGGCTATGATGCCGTAGATACACTGTGGCCGGGTATGCCGGGCGCCCGTTTGGCGTCTCGGGACCCTGTACACATCGTTTGGGGCCGTTGAGGACACCCCGGCCAGATTTCCTTGCGGATGGAAACCGAATAGGTGATAAACCTGGACTAGAGACTTGTGCAGTTAGTCAGGTCGTGGTCTACACCCACGTCGGCTTTCGCTTGAAGTCTGCCGAGCACATGTCGTGTGCAGACGCTAAGCGGTGAAAACATGTGTGACGAAGTACACCCCTGCAGGGTATAAAACTATTTGAATAGCCGCGTCCGCGGTAAAGGACTACTTAGTTGCCTATACAGTTCATAGACAAGTTAATGGTTACTACTAAAAGACTCAACATAAGTGTGAGTACCGAGGATGGCCCTCTCGTAGGATGACGAGGGAGGATCCCAGGTGGAGTATTGTGTGGGTGATTAGTGGACTCGTGTGCGAAAACTATTTTACTAGTGGTGTCTCGTAGGATAGCTTAGCCAAGAGTCAAAGCTGGCTTGCTGCAATAACTCCACCACCTTCTTGAGAATGGGTTCTGTTGTAAGACTTGCTGAGTACCTTTGTACTCATGTTGCTTTGATTACTGTTTTCAGACGACAACACCACCCCTCCGATGGGTTTTATGTATACCTCGACGTCGGTGAGTAACTTGCCACCCAGGTGGTGATCCTGGCCATGGAGGGCCCTATTTAGATAGACAGGCTTCGACAAGCCTTCTTTCTTTCTAGTGTCTGTACCCAGACTATTTGCTTCCGCATGTGCTTGTATGCTTGTATGACTTGAGTGTTGGGTCATGTGACCCCTACCTGTATGAACATGTTATGTATGGCTTTCTGGAGCCTTTAAATAAAGTACTTAAGTCATAGAGATTTGTTGTGATGCCATGTTGTATTTGCACATATCGAGCATATTGTGTGTATGATTGAAATGCTTGGTATGTGTGGGATCCGACAATCTAGTTGTTTATCCTTGGCAGCCTCTCTTATGGGGAAATGTAGTCTAGTGCTCCTTGAGCCATAGTAGTCCGCTACAGCCCGGTTCACCGGAGTCCTGCTAGCCCAGCACTACTGCTCAGGACACTTGACTGGCCGGCATGTGTTTCACTTTGTTCCTATGTCTGTCCCTTCGGGGAAATGTCACGCGGTGACTTCCGGAGTCCTGCCTAGCCTGCTACAGCCCGGGTTCCCCGGAGTCCTGTTAGCCCAGTGCTACAGCCCGGATTCACTCGCTGATGACCGACATGCTCGATGTGATTCATGTATGCCTGTCCCCATAGGTCTGTGCCGCTTTGGGTTCACGACTAGCCATGTCGGCCCGGGTTCTCTGTCATATGGATGCTAGCGACACTATCATATACGTGAGCCAAAAGGCGCAAACGGTCCCGGGCCATGGTAAGGCGACACCCGTGGGGATACCGTGCGTGAGGCCGCAATGTGATATGAGGTGTTACCGGCTAGATCGATGTGACTTGGAATCGGGGTCCTGACAGCGTTGGCATCAGAGCCGGACTGCCTGTAGGTTCGTTGAGCCAAACTGGTCGATGTCGAGTCTAGAAATGCTTTAGTTATATGTAGGGGAATTGATTGTGGGAGGGAACGTAAGGCTCTTTTACTCCTTTACCTTATGCCCTCTGATCTGAGTCATTCTCTTCTCATTCTACGTGGGTTAAGGACTAGGCTCTCTTCTTCTATCAGGTTCACGTGTTACTAATCCGTAGTAGCTTATAGGATTGTTGTTACAAGCCTCAGTACAGTTTCTACTACTTTTAGTATGTTGTCAGTTGAATCAGAACCTTGATATGATGTTGTTGAGTGGTATTGCAAACTGTTGTGGATGTCTCAAATCTTTTTCTGAGCATTTACAGCCGTTATGCTGTCCGATTTCCCCTAGAAAATTCTAATGCCTTTGCATTATTCTGTGCTTTCAGATGGCCACCCGTTCCCAGAACCAAGTGGTTCGTCTGACCCGGTGCCTCGATGTGCCCGGCCACACGGCCATGTTGGTTCGAGTGATGGTCGAGTCAGGCTATCGGTGGTATCCGGAATATACCGTCGAGGAGCAGTTCAGAGACTTCAACCAGAGCCAGTACCTTTGTACCGTCAGGATATATCCCTCTTATCCTGGAGCCACCGAGCCCCTTCACTGTTCCTATGGACTTGGGGTCACTATTGAGATGTCTGTGCAGGATGCAGCCTATTCAATGATGACTATCATTCGAGCCAGGACTGCCTTGCTTCAGAACACCGATTTCCGTTACATGCCAGCCTCACTTCCTGGAGCACAGGGGTACTATCAGGCTTTGTACTATGACTCTACACATGAGGAGTCACTACTCCGCACCACTGCCGAGATGCTCGAGGATAAGGACCGCGAAAATCGGGCCTTGCGTATGGAGCTTTTCAACTCTCGTGCTGATCACTGGGCCACTTTGACTCGGTTTGCACCTGCGGTACAGGCAGGATACATGAACCTGAGGGACCTGTACCCTGTGCGGTCTGGATTGCCAGATTGTATGGAGTGGCGCGATGTAGGAGGCATCACCCCTCCTCGTGGTCCCCGTCTGCCACCGCCTGTGGGACCAAGGCCACATCCGAGTCCCTATGGTCCGCAGGCTCCGCAGGACCGTCTGTTCCCAGATGATCATGTTCCACTTCCAGGCTTTGGTGGTGACTTTTATGAGGATTACTACGGAGCCGTCTGAGCTAGTAGTAGTTTCACTAGTACTGTAATAGTTGTATTCTCCACAGTCCTGCGTGACCCGTGGGATACGACTGTGTGTGTATCACGCTCCAGAGGTGTAGAAAAATAATGTATAGGAGCTTGGAATGCCTCCGATGAGATGTAATGTCTTTCACCGTAGTTGTACTCTAGCATGGGCTTGTACTAAACTATGTACGGTGTGTATGACCAATGGTATATATATGGCAGTTTCTATATTACCATGTCGTGCAATGAACATCTTAGCATTCCATGTTATCCATTACATTCTGCACTTCCTTGTTAAGTTTGTGCCATCCTTGTCTAAACCGTTATCTTGTTTTCCCTAGGATGGTCAACACCCGCAGCAACCCTGCTGCCCCGGAGCAGGGGGAAGCCAGTGCAGCTAGGGGTGAAAATCTACCTCATCCACCTTCTCTGGCCGAAGTTATGCTGGAGGCGGAAAGAAACAAGTGTGAGACTAACCGCTTGCTGGAGCGGATTGAGCAGAACACTGCACGCAATCAGCGAAATGACTTGGTGTTATCAAGTTGTACCCACCAAAGTTTAATCATTCTGTCGAGCCCCTCGACGCGGATGACTGGCTCCGCAGCATCACACACAAGCTACATTCTACCAAAATAGCTGAAGCTGATAAGGTTACCTATGCTGCCTATCACCTCGAAGGCCCCGCTAGCCTTTGGTGGGAAAACTTTGAGGCTATGCACCCGGTCGGCCAAATCACTACTTGCGCTGAATTCAGTGAGGCTTTCCGTGAGCATCCCATCCCGGAAGGTCTCATAGATCGCAAGAGGGAAGAGTTCTGCAATTTCACCCAAGGAAGACTGACTGTGGATGCATATAGTCATGAATTTGGGAATCTGGCACGATATGCTCCTGAAGAGGTATCCACTAACGCTAAGAAGCAGGCAAGGTTCCGCAAGGGACTTAGCCCTGAGCTTCACCGCGATCTTCGTCTGCACGAGTGCACCTCCTTTCAGAAGTTGGTCAATAAAGCCATCAGTGCTGAGACAGGCCAGTCTGACTATGACGCTTCATGCAAGCACTCTCGTGATTTTGGTTCTTCATCCGGCTCTGGATCTCAGAAGCGCCGGGTGTGGATTCCAAGCACGGCACTGCCACCTAGGTTCATTCCGAGGCCATCCTTTGAGGCGCCTCGCCCCAACCAGCAGTTTGCACCGTCTAAGCCCTATGGTGGCCCCGCTGCTAATGCTGCTCCACGCCCCAATGTTGTGACATGTTTCAAGTGTGGAGAGCTGGGTCACTACAGTCGAGAGTGTCCCCAGAACAACAACCCCAATCAGTCTGGAAAGTCCGTTGTTCGTGGTAAGCCAGCGGGAAAGACATTCTACGCCAAGCTAGCCACCACTGCACGTGGCCATGTCAACTATGTCTCAGCTAAGGAGGCTCATGAGGATCCTAACATCGTCCTTGGTACGCTCCTTGTTAATTGCCATCCGGCATTTGTTCTTTTCGATACTGGAGCATCTCATTCATTCGTATATGAGAGCTATGCTCGATTGCATAACACGACATTCTGTGACATGCCCACTACCATGGAAATTCAAACCCCGGGCTCTAGATGCCTCTAGAGTAAGCCATGGGAATGAAATTCTTGTCGATAGACTTGTCTTCCTTGCATACTTAATAGCTCTCAAGTCCTCGGACATAAACATCATCTTGGGTATGGACTGGATGTCAGCTCATTATGCTAAGATTGATTGTGCCACTAGAACCGTTCAACTTACTCACCCATCGGGCAAGACAGCCAATGTCTTAACTCGAGTGGCCAAGCGCCAGCTTTACTCCCTAAATGCCAACCCCCTTTCAGACCTTGAAGATATTCCGGTAGTCCAAGACTTTCCGGTTGTCTTTCCAGAAGAACTGCCAGGTGTTCCACCTGACAGGGATGTCGATTTTGTGATAGACCTTGTTCCGGGAACCGTTCCAATTTCTAGGAGACCCTATAAGATGGCACCCTTAGAACTAGCCGAGCTTAAGAACCAACTTGATGAGTCCTTGAAAAAGGGTTTCATCCGTCCTAGTTCCTCCCCTTGGGCTTGCCCCGTCCTCTTCGTCAAGAAGAAGGATGGAACGGATCGGATGGTCGTAGATTACCGACCTGTCAACTTGGTCACTATCAAGAACAAGTATCCGCTTCCCAGGATCAATGATCTATATGACCAGCTCGCTGGATCCTGAGTCTTTTCCAAGATGGATTTGAGGTTGGGCTACCATCAAATCAAATTCAGAAATGGGGACACTCCCAAAACGGCCTTTGTTACCCGCTATGGCCAATACGAGTACACTGTCATGTCCTTCGGTTTAACCAATGCCCCAGCCACCTTCTCTCGGTTAATGAACTCGGTCTTCATGGAGTATTTGGATAAATTCATCGTAGTATACCTCGATGACATACTCATCTACTCCAAGAATGAAGAGGAACATGTCGAACATCTAAGGCTGGTATTGACGAAACTTCGAGAGCATCGCCTTTATGCCAAATTCTCCAAGTGTGAATTCTGGTTGCCAGAAGTGACCTATCTAGGCCATGTAATCTCTGGTAAGGGTATTGTTGTCAATCCCGAGCGAGTTCAATCCGTCCTTGATTGGACTCCACCTGAGACGGACAAGCAAGTTCGGAGCTTCCTTGGCTTAGAAAGTTATTGTCGTTGCTTCGTCGAGAATTTCTCCAAGGTTGCTAAACCTCTAACTGAACTCCTCAAGAAAGATAAAAGGTTCGGGTGGACCCCACAGTGTGAGTTCAGCTTTCAGGAACTGAAAAGACGCCTGACATCTGCTCCTGTACTAGTACCACCAGATTTCTCCAAGGACTTTATTACCTATTGTGACGCCTCGCGGCAAGGACTAGGTTGCATACTCATGCAAGATCGTCAGGTAATTGCCTATGCTTCACGGCAATTACACCCCCATGAGGAAAACTATCCGACACATGATCTAGAGCTTGCAGCTGTAGTCCATGCACTTAAAACTTGGCGACATTACCTTCTCGGTAATCGCTGCGAGATCTTCATAGATCACCAAAGTTTGAAATATATCTTTACCCAACCGGATTTGAATCTCAGGCAAAGACATTGGGTCGAGTTGATCTCGGATTACAACTTAGGAATAACTTACACCCCAGGCAAAGCCAATGTCATGGTTGATGCGCTAAGTCGTAAATCCTATTGTAACAACCTGATGTTACAACAAAGTCAACCACTTCTCCATGAGGAATTTCGTAAGCTTAATCTTCACATTGTTCCTCGAGGATTCCTATCCACCCTGGTGGCGAAGCCTAACCTTACGGATCAAATCATAGCTGCCCAGAAGCGTGATAAGGGCATATCCCAGATTAAGGAAAACATCACTAGCGGAGTTGCTAAATGTTTTTCCGTGGATGAGCGAGGTGTTGTTTTCTTTGAGAACCGCTTGGTGGTTCCCAAGAAACAACATCTACGCCAGTTGATTCTTAAGGAAGCTCATGAATCCCCTCTCACCATTCATCCCGGTAGTACTAAAATGTATCAAGACCTACGCCAGAGGTTTTGGTGGACTAGGATGAAGAGAGAAATTGCTCAATACATTGCTAGTTGCAACGTCTATCATCGTGTTAAAGCAGAGCATCAACGGCCTGCTGGCACCCTTCAACCTTTGGCTATTCCTGAGTGGAAATGGGATAAAATCAATATGGATTTCATTACTGGGTTTCCCAAAACCAAAAAAGGGAATAATGCCATCTTCGTCGTAATCGATCGTCTTTCCAAGGTGGCCCACTTTCTACCTGTTCGTGAGAGTATCACCGCTAGCCAGCTAGCTGATTTATACATCTCCCGAATAGTGTCTCTTCATGGTGTCCCATTGGAAATTAACTCAGACCGTGGGAGTCTCTTCACCTCTCGATTTTGGGAAAGTTTCCAAAATGCTATGGGAACTCGTCTCTCTTTCAGCACTGCCTTCCACCCTCAATCCAGTGGTCAAGTAGAGCGAGTAAATCAAATTCTGGAATATATGCTCTGAGCTTCTGTCATCTCATTCAGAATGGACTAGGAGAAATGTCTTCCATTCGCGGAGTTTGCTTATAACAATAGTTATCAAGCTAGCTTGGGCAAAGCTCCTTTTGAAGTTCTCTATGGATGAATATGTCGAACGCCTCTTAACTGGTCAGAAACCGGGGAAAGAGAACTCTTTGGCCCGGATATGATTCAGGAAGCAGAAGAGCAGGTTCACGTTATTCGTGAGAAATTGAAAACAGCCCAATCTCGTCAAAAGAGCCAATTTGATCATAAACATAAGCTCATGAGTTATGAAGTCGGCGAGAAGGCTTACCTTCGGGTTACTCCGTTAAAGGGAACTCATCGTTTCGGTATCAAAGGCAAATTGGCTCCTCGTTACACTGGACCCTTTCGCATTCTTGCCAAACGAGGAGAAGTTGCCTACCAATTGGAACTACCTCCGCATCTTTCTAGAGTCCACGATGTCTTCCACGTTTCTCAACTCAGGCGTTGCTTCGCGGATCCTATCCGTGGAGTGGACCACGAAACGCTTGATCTACAAGATAATCTCTCATATCGGGAATATCCCGTTCGTATCCTTCATCAAGCCGAGCGTACCACTCGACACCATAACATCAAGTTTCTCAAGGTTCAATGGTCACACCATTCCGAAAAGGAAGCCACTTGGGAAAGGGAGGATCGTATTTGACTCAAGTACCCCACCTTCTTCCCAACAGATCCTAAATCTTGGGACGAGATTCTTTTGAGTGGGGGTGAATTGTCACACCGTAGCTAGTTCATGCATTAGAGTGATTGCCTCATGTCTAAATTTCCCAGAAAGATGAAATGGGGATGATAGAACCCCCAGCACCCCCCTGGAACAACTAGGGTTTACTAAAAACTTTTTCAATGAACCTGAAATGCCCTTCTAAAAAGTCCACCCTTTTTGTTTTGGGTTAAAACCTTTGACAAAAATGGTGCACATTTTTCTAGGACGTCTCAAGGTCATTGGCTTAATCCATATAGTATTTGCATTTGGGCATTTAAATGCTATAAAATATTTTAAATGCTCAAATAATTCTGGAAATAAGTGTGGGCTGTTGGAAATAATCTAAACAGAGCCTATGATTATTTTCAGGATTTTTGTAAGTGCCTAACTATTTTTCATAAAGCCACAAACTTACAGAAAAATAGAAAAAGAAAAACAAAGCAAAGCAGAGGCTTACCTGGCGCCCACCTGTCAAGCCCACCTGCCGGCCCAGCCCAGCCACCGCTCCAGCGAGCTGCTTGGCTCGGCCAGGCAGGCAGCCAGGTGCTCGACGCCGGCACCAGCGCGTGCCACGCAGCTGCTCGCCGCCCTGCTTCCTCCCCTCGCCGTTCTGCCGCCCTGGCTCAGTCACCCACTCCTCCCCCGAGCTCGCAGACACGCCCTTTCGTCCCCAGATCCTCTCCCTCGCTCTCCCGCACCATGGCCGACGCCGCCGCAGCCGCACCGCCGCTGTAGTCGCGTTCTACGTCGTCCCCGTGCCGTGCCACCGTGTCTGTTCGCTCCGCCGTCGTCGACTACGTCGAGCAGGCCGAGCCCCGAGCACTCGCACGCCTTGCACCGCCTCCATCGACCCCGTCTTCGTCGACCACCGCCGGAGATCCCCTTCGCCGTCACCATCGCAACAGGCCGTCCCCGACCTCGCCGTCAGCTCCGTTGCAACCACCGTGAGCCTGGCCACCTCCCTATCCTCTCCGTCCTCCCTCTCGAGCCCTGTAGCGACTGCATGTAGCTCACCCGCACGCGCTGCCACGGAGCTCGTTGCCGACGATGCTCCGGCCACCCACTGGCCACACCACTGTGTCCAACGTGCTCACCACATCCCTAGGAGCCCAACACACCACCCCACATGCCTCGCCGTGCCCTGTAGCCTCGGTTTCATCTTCACTCGACTCCGGCAGCCACACAGCTCGTCGCTGGCGATGTTTCCGGCAACCCCGAGTCCAACCACTACCACTGAACGCTGTGGCTTGCTCCCAGCAACGCGTTGATGCTCTCCGCCGCCCATTTGGTCGCCGGAACGCGTAGATGCACTTCCACCACCGCATCTGGCCTCGCCGGCGGGTTTGAACCATTAACTTTGACTGGGTGGGCCCAGAATCACTCCCCTTGAGTCTATGACAAGTGGGGCCCCCTCTGCTAATTAACCTAGGGTTAGCACTAACTAATTTTAGTTAGTTTAGTTAATACTAACACGCAGGGCCCATAGGTCAGTTTGACCTGGACCAGCCCTGTTGACCGCTGACGTCACAATGACGCAGTGCTGACGCAGTTATTTATTTTCTGGATTTATTCTTATATAGGAAATTCTAGAAAATAGCCAAAACTTCTAAAAATCATAGAAAATCGACCATAGCTCCAAATCAAACAAATTATATATGAAAAATGATCAGAAAAATTCAATATTTCCATCTGTAATGGTTTCATGCATGACAAAACACTCTAACCTTGCTGTTTAGGTGAAACAAGGTTCTTGCATATTGCCATGTGTTGATTATATTCTGTGGTGTCTTTCATGGTAGGTTCTGCCTCCGAGGATATCTCTGAGTATCCAGCTGAAGGCCAGTACCCTACTACCACTCCATCAGGAAAGCAGCCCCATTGATCATATCGATACAATCCCATGTTCTCGCCTCTGCTCTCGTTTACTGCATTAAGACAACAACGTTTCAAACTGCTGTGTGCTACGGTAGTTAAACCCTTATCCTCTGCATGACCTATCATTGCCATGGTAACTAGATGAAACCCACTAGCATGTGTAGGAGTTGATTAAGCCATGTCTGTGTTTCCTACCTTGCTATGCCTGCTATTCTTAGAGTTGGGTCAGGTCTGGTTCATCTGGGTGATGGGCTAGAGTGAAATGATTATGTCGGTAATGTGAGGGATGTGTTGAACATGTTTTGGTAAAGGTATCGATGAGAGGCCATGTAGGAGTACATGGTGGGTTGTTTCATTGAGGTCGTCCATAAGAACTAAGATCTGTATGCATGATTTAAGATTCAGCTACTACCACACATTGGGCCCTGAAATATGACCCCGCTCGACTTACTGGCCCCTCTCGTCCTCTGTCCAGGAGTTGCAACTAGTTTCTGGTGTTTGTAGGTTATGTGTTGGCGGCCGTGCATAGCGCTGACCCTAGGGGTGGGCTATGATGCGGTAGATACACTATGGCCGGGTATGCCGGGCGCCCGTTTGGCATCTCGGGACCCTGTACACATCGTTTGGGGCCGTTGAGGACACCCCGGCCGGATTTCCTTGCGGATGGAACCCGAATAGGCGATAAACCTGGACTAGAGACTTGTGCGGTTAGTCAGGTCGTGGTCTACACCCACGTCGGCTTCGCTTGAAGTCTGCCAAGCACATGTCGTGTGCAGACACTAAGTGGTGAAAACATGTGTGACGAAGTACACCCCTGCAGGGTATAAAACTATTTGAATAGTCGCGTCTGCGGTAAAGGACTACTTGCTTGCCTATACAGTTCACAGACAAGTTAATGGTTACTACTAAAAGACTCAAGATAAGTGTGAGTACCGAGGATGGCCGTCTCATAGGATGACGAGGGAGGATCCCTGGTGGAGTATTGTGTGGGTGATTAGTGGACTCGTGTGCGAAAACTATTTTACTAGTGGTGTCTTGTAGGATAGGTTAGCCAAGAGTCAAAGCTGGCTTGCTGCAATAACTCCACCGCGTTCTTGAGAATGAGCATGTATAGTAGGTTCTGTTGTAAGACTTGCTGAGTACCTTTGTACTCATGTTGCTTTAATTACTGTTTTTAGAAGACAACACTGCCCCCTCCGATGGGTTTTATATAGACCTCGACGTCGATGAGTAACTTGCCACCCAGGTGGTGATCCTGGCCATGGAGGGCCCTATGTAGATAGACAGGCGTCGACAAGCCTTCTTTCTTTGTAATGTCTGTACCCAGACTATTTGCTTCCGCATGTGCTTGTATGCTTGTTTGACTTGAGTGTCAGGTCATGTGACCCCTACCTGTATGAACATGTTATGTATGGCTCTCTAGAGCCTTTAAATAAAGTACTTAAGTCATAGAGTTTTGTTGTGATGCCATGTTGTATTTGCACATATCGAGCATATTGTGTGTATGATTGAAATGCTTGGAATGTGTGGGATCGGAGTCCTTGGCAGCCTCTCTTATGAGGAAATGTACTCTAGTGCTCCTTGAGCCATAGTAGTCTGCTACAGCCCGGTTCACCGGAGTCCTGCTAGCCCAGCACTATTGCTCAGGACACTTGACTGGCCGACATGTGTTTCACTTTGTTCCTATGTCTGTCCCTTCGGGGAAATGTCACACAGTGACTTCCAGAGTCTTGCCTAGCCTTCTACAGCTCGGGTTCCCCGGAGTCCTGTTAGCCCAGTGCTACAGCCCGGATTCACTCGCTGATGACCGACATGCTCGATGTGATTCATGTATGCCTGTCCCCATAGGTCTGTGCCGCTTTGGGTTCACGACTAGCCATGTCAGCCCGAGTTCTCTATCATATGGATGCTAGCGACACTATCATATACGTGAGCCAAAAGGCACAAATAGCCCCGGTCCATGGTAATGCGACACCCGTGGGGATACCGTGCGTGAGGCGGCAATGTGATATGAGGTGTTACCGGCTAGATCGATGTGACTTGGAATCGGGGTCCTGACAGTATGTGCCAGAATGGACACAGTTAACTAAAGATTAATCTTCAGATACCAGGGACTTGTCTGACATCCAAGACTTGAGCCGGTTCTGTTTTAGGCCTCCTTTGGTTTGCAGGAATTTCATAGGAATTTCAAAGGATAGAGTTCTTATAGGATTTTTTCCTTTAGAGCCCTTTGGTTAATAGGAATAGATTCCTATTCCTACATAGGATTGGTTCCTATCCTCCACATTTCGTAGGAAAATAAAAAAGAACCTAGACTCAATGGAAAAATTCCTTTGATGTCAACCAAATGAAATCTCCTTTCCTATTCCTACTCATAGGATTTGATGTAGAAGCCATCTCATATCCTACAAAATTCCTATTCCTATGATAATCCTATCCTATGGACCAAAAGAGGCCTTAATGGTGCTGTCTGCATTCACCATTGGGAGGTGTGGGCTAGGGATGGACTTGTGACTCAAGAGCTTTTTTAACTGACTTACATGGAAAACTGGATGGATTTGCACATCAGCTGGAAATTGCAACTTGTAAGCACTGTTGCCAATTTTCTGGATAACCAAAAATGGCCCATAGTATTTGTTGTGGAGTTTGAGTGCTCCTCTGCATCCAAATGCTGCCAGTTTGTATGGTGCCATTTTGATATATACCAAATCCCCCACTTCAAATTGTCTTTCCACTCTTTTTACATCAGCATACTTTTTCATTCTATTTTGAGCTTGAACTAAGTTTTCTTTCAACTTGTGTAACATGTTCTGCTTGGCTGTTAAGAAATCCCTGGCTTCATCATTATCAGGTCCAGGCACTGCTAGTTCAGCAATTAATGGAGGAGGAAATCCATATAATGCTTGAAAAGGACTCATTTTCAATGTTGTATGATAACTAGTGTTGTACCAATATTCAGCTAGTGGCAGCCAAGCTAACCACTTCTTTGGCTCTTGTGTAGTCATGCGCCTCAAATAGGTCTCCAAGCACTGATTTATCCTCTCTGTTTGGCCATCAGTTTGTGGCTGGTAGGCTGAACTATATCTCAGTTCACTTTTGTATGTCGTAAAGATGTCTCTCCATAGTTGACTTGTAAAAATTATGTCTCTATCAGAGATAATAAGTGTTGGAGGACCATGGAGCTTGATTATGTTATCTACAAATGCTTGAGCCACGCTCTGTACTGTATAAGCATGTGAGAGGGGTATGAAATGAGAGTATTTGGTGAATCTGTCAATACCACTAATATCACATCCTTTCCTTGAGAATTGGGTAGGCCCTCTATGAAATCCATGGATATGTGCTGCCATGCCATATCAGCTACATGTAGAGGATCTAGGAGCCCTGGCTGTAAGCAATTCTCATGTTTTGCTCTCTGGCAGATAGGACAAGTAGCTATGAATTGTTCCACAATTTGTTTAAGGCCTGGCCAATAAAAAATTCACTTGACTCTTTGATATGTGGCTCTCATACTTGAATGTCCTCCCACAGGTGAATTATGTAGAGAACCAATTAGTCTCTCTCTCAATTTACTGTCATTGCCCACCAGAATCTTCCCTTTAAATCTGATAATGCCAGCATGTATGGAGTAATCAGATTTGTCTTCAGGGGATTGCAACAACAACTTTTCCTGCAATTTCTTTGTGGTGGGGTCATTTTGATAACTAGAGAGTAATTCTTTTGCCCACTCAGGAGTAACAGTTGACATAGACATGCATTTTGGGAGTACTCTGGACAGGGCATTAGCTACCCTGTTGGTACTGCCCTTTTTGTACTGAATTGTGAAATTAAGCTCCAACAACTTCATCATTAATTTGTATTGTATTCCTTCAGTAATCTTTTGATTAGTAATGGACTTTAAAGATTGCTGGTCAGTTTTGATGATGACAGAGTTTCCCAATAAATAGTGCCTCCACTTCTTTAAAGCTTCCAAAATTGCAAGGGCTTCTTTCTCATATGTAGATAGAGCAGCATTTCTGGGACAGAGTGAAGAGCTGTAATATGCCAATGGTCTACCCTCTTGCATAAGTACAGCCCAATGCCATAGCCAGATGCATCTGTTTCTAAGGTGAAAGGAACATTGAAATTGGGAAGAGCCAGAACTGGAGCTGTGACCAAGGCTTGTTGCAATTTTCTGAAAGCCTTGTCTTGTTCATTTGTCCACAGAAATTTCCCTTTCTTAAGAGCATCATGTAATGGTCTGCAGATTGTCCCATAATCTTTGATGAACCTCCTATAGTAACCTGCTAGACCCAAGAAACTTCTCAATTTAGTGATGTCAGTAGGTGTAGGCTAGTCCATAATTGCTTTGATCTTGCCGGGTTCAGTAGCTAGCCCTGCAGCAGAAAGTACATGTCCCAAATATTCCACCTGATGAACTGCAAATGCACATTTTGACCTCTTTGCAAATAGCTGACTTCCTCTCAAGATCTGCAACACTTGCTTTAAATGTTCCACATGCTCTTCTATAGGATTACTGAATACTAGAATGTCATCAAAAAATACTAGGACAAACTTTCTGTTGTATTTAGCAAATAAAAGATTCATGAGAGCTTGAAATGTTGCTGGTGCATTAGATAATCCATAGGGCATGACCAAATATTCATAATGCCCTAGAAAGGTTCTGAATGTAGTTTTATGAATGTCTGCAGGGTCCATTCTTATCTGATGATATCCTGACCTTAAGTCAATTTTGGAGAAAACCTTATCTCCATGCAACTCATCTAGTAAATCCTCAATTACTGGTATTGGAAACTTGTTTTTCACTGTCATAGTGTTCAGCCTTCTGAAATCAGTACAAAGCCTCATAGTACTGTCTTTCTTTTTAACTAGAAGAACAGGAGCTGCATAAGGACTCTAGATACTTCTTATGAGGTTATTGTCCAGTAAGTGTTTTATTTGCTTCTCCATTTCTTCCTTTTGATGATGAGGTACTCTATATGATCTGACATGGGGTGGTTCAACTCCTGGCATTAAAGGAATTTTGTGATCTAATTCTCTTTTGGGATGTAATGTTGTTGGCTCTGCAAAAACATCATCATATTCCAGCAACAGTTTGTTTATTGCCGCTAGTATATAGTGTTTTTCAGGAGTTTGAGCCACTATATTGTGAATTTGGAGAAGAAAGGTTTCTACACCTTTGTCCAATAATTTAGTGGCTTGCTCTGCTGGTATCTCCAAAATTTCCTCATTGGAATTGTAGACTGTTGTTGTTACTGTTGTTTTGCCATGGAGAGTGAAGCTGAACTGATTGTGAGGCACATCAAAAGCCACAGGACTGACCAGGGAAAACCAATCATATCCTGAAATCATATCATGACTAGGAAGATTGAGAATTCTGAAAGAATGCTCCAACTTCAATTTAGCTAGTTGAAATGCACAATTGAGAGCCACAGCAGCAGAAAGCAGCAGGCCTCCTCCAGCTACAGAGACCTTTCTAGGCCTGACAGGCAGCAATAGACAGTGTGATTTAATAGCAAACTGTTCACTTATAAAAGAATTTGAGCTACCCGAATCCAGCAGTGCTACTACTCTTTTTCCATTGACATGCACTATTACTGTAGGAGACTATGCAGCAAACTGCTGGCCCATAGCATGTGCAGAGATAAACATTGCTTGTTCTTGCTGTTCTGTTCCTTCCTCTACTACTTCTTGCTGATCAGTGTCTGTTTCATACAGACCAGTTTCTTCCATTTCTTGTTGTGACATGTGCACATTAGGAACTAGAGTGCATTTATGGCCATGGACCCATTTATCTCCACACCTCTAACATTCACCTGCTTTTCTGCTTTTCTGAATTTGGCTGTTAACATGTTCACTGCTCTTTGTGTTACTAATTGTTGAAACTGTTGCAGTGTTTACCACTTGTTTCCCTGCTGCAGGCACTACATTTTTCTGCCAGTAGTTGTTGTAAGAAACTGCTAACTTCTTGACCTGTGCCACAGGGGGAGGGTGACAGGGTTCAATCTCTTTTGCCAAACAGTAGGCATCAGTTAGGGAAGTGGGTCTAAGAAGCCTCTATTGGTACTTAATTCCATCTCTCATCCCATTCACATAGCATTTTACAAACCATAGTTCAGATAATGTAGGATTTTCCTCTTGCAGTTCAGCCATTAAATCCTCAAACAGCTTGGTATATTCTGACACTATAGTGCTTCCTTGTTTCAGAGAAGTAAATTTTTCAGTGAGGTCATAAGAGCCTTGAGCAGAAAATCTCTTGATGATTTCTTTTCCAAATTCTTTCCATGACAATTGTTTCTTGAGTAAACCAGATCTCCTTAACCATACATCAGCATCTCCTGTCATGTACATTTGAGAGAGTGATACCTTATATTCTTCTGGTGCTGCTGCCATTTGGAAGTACTTGTTGCACTATCGAATCCAACCAACAGGGTCTTCACCAGAAAATCTAGGAAAGTCCATCCTCGGACCCTTTGTCATTGCTTTCATGAACTGAGCCTGCATATCCTGCTCATAGGTTCTAAAGTAACCCTGCCACAACTGTCTGTCTCGAGCTGGTTGCTGATACTGTTGGAAAACAGGAGTCTGACCTCCCCTTCTTTGTGTAACTGGTGTTCCAATAGCACTTGCTGTTTCCAAATTAGCATGAGCTCCAAAACCAGGTGGTGCTGCAGTTCTGCCAGTTCTGATTGGAGGTAATTGCTGCATGTGTAACTCTTCCAGCTGTCTGGTCCTTTCCTTTTCTGCTTCTAATTGTTGTCTCAGCAGTTCTGTTTTGCTAGGAGGTCTGTCTTGCTATTGCTGTTGCAATGTTGGTGATCTAACAACAGTGTCAACTTCAGGTTGATTCTCTGTTCTAGTTCCAGACCCCGATGGAGCCACTAATTTCTGCAAGACCAAACTCATCATGGACAATTGCTTTCCCAGATCTAACACTGCTCTTTCAATCCCTCCAACTTGTAGATTATTTTGCCTTGTTTGGAACTAATTGACTGAACATCTTCCTGTATTTTGACACATCAGTGCGCATCGCTGCGTTTTCCTGTTGAACTGCACCAAATTCGTCTTGAAGAGAGAGGATCTCTTGCCATTCGTCCTCATCAACTGCTTTCGAGCGCCCCATCACCTTGATCTAGAAGAGAGAGGGTGAATTTTACCACCGCAGATGCGGCAACCAGCCTCTCAGTTCCAGATCATGCCGCCGCCAAAGCCACACGCCCCCAAGGTACACGGATCAGCGAAGGACGTGGAATTTTACCTTGCTAGAAGGGCGCCAGCACAACCACTCCGCGCTACTGGTCTATACTCGAACAATCACCGTCTCCTGCGCTGCCCTGGCTCCGCCGCCGCCTGTCGTCGCAGTGAAGGAACACCTTCACCGCTCGCTTCAATCACCGCCCTTCATCACCGCACAACACAAGGAGGGAATTGGGTGGGTGTTCTTGCCTCTCTTGAAAAAAATTCCGATCCAAGTGGAAGCTACTGAGGAACCACTGCTCTGATTACCAATTTGTCAAGACCTAGTTACTCAACAACATCAGAGAAGATATCTGTATGGATGAATTTCAGAGAATTGCGAGGAAAGAGGCCCCGATCTGGGCTTATATTACTATCAGCGGTGTTGTATATGTTTAGGGTTCATCCTTGAGAGGAATGCTAGAAGATTCAATGCCCAAATTCAACCACAACCCGGCTGTTAAGTAGGTGGTTGCCTCGCGGTAAACAGAGGAGCGTGAAACGTAACGGAAACGGAAAGTAAATATAACGGCTGACGACGAAAGTAACTTGAGGAGTCTCTTGGACCGTTGGATTGGTCGAATCGGTATGTGCCAGAATGGACACAGTTAACTGAAGATTAATCTTCAGATACCACGGAATGACACCGTCGCACGCTGCTCCTCCGAACGCAGCCACCGCGCCGCCATGGATGGTGTCGCCGGATAGGCGCCTCTCTCGTTGGGAGCGGATAAGTCCGGAGCTGTTCGATCTGATCCAACGACTGTGACAGAGCGTTTTCTTTTTTTTTGAGGATCGGTTGGCGACAGAGCGAGACACAGCCTACAACCCGGGTGCTAAACAGGCCCAATCAGGCCATGGGCAACGGCCTAGATTGTCCTGACTGAGCAAAGAAATGTTTTTCTTTTTAGTTTAAAAAGATATGCTGGACTATGTGTCTAATTGGCATCCAAGGGTCATGTTATGTTCTGAACATTTTCATTTTATTCAGTGCCTTTTTTCAACCGCTCAAAAAAAAATCAGTGCCTTTTTCCCATATTATCTTTATTCTAAAAATGTTTTTACACTGCTATAAATTGAACAATTGCCACTAAAATGCGTTGTAAATTATGATTCATCAATTTTCAAAGAAGAATATAACAGACGGGAGATTTTATTTGCAAAACATGGTTTCATATTTATGTTGTTGTCATTTTCTTGTGTCATCTTTTATGACAATCACCTTTCAAGTATTATTTCAGTGATGAAATTAATGTTATAAAATGATATTAATATTGAGCACAATTATGAATCATCATTATAGTTTTGGAAATTTTTATTCGATTTTTGTCGCATGTAAAGTTTATGTTAATGCCATGTTGCATTTGTCAAGACCCCGATTCCAAGTCACATCGATCTAGCCGGTAACACCTCATATCACTTTGCGGCCTCACGCACAGTATTCCCATGGGTGTCGCCTTACCATGGCCCGGGACTGTTTGCGCCTTTTGGCTCACGTATATGATAGTGTCGCTAGCATCCATATGACAGAGAACCCGGGCCGACATGGCTAGTCGTGAACCAAAAGCGACACCAACCTATGGGGACAGGCATACATGGATCACATCGAGCATGTCGGTCAGCAGCGTGTGAATCCGGGCTGTAACACTGGGCTAACAGGACTCTGGATGTCACCGCGTGACATTTCCCCGAAGGGACAGACGCAGGAACAAAGTGAAACACATGTCGGCCAGTCAAGTGTCCTGAGAAGTAGTGCTGGGCTAGCAGGACTCCGGTGAACCGGGCTGTAGCAGACTACTATGGCTCATGGAAGCACTAGACTACATTTCCCCATAAGAGAGGCTGCCAAGGATAAACAACTAGATTGTCAGATCCCACACATACCAAGCATTTCAATCATACACACAATATGCTCGATATGTGTAAATACAACATGGCATCACAACATAACTCTATGACTCAAGTATTTATTCATTAGGCTCCGAGGAGCGAGATATTACAAACATCGGTCTCATGACCCATCAATCATAGCATACAAATCAAAGCACATGCGGAAGCTTAACATGTCTAAGTACAAACATCTACAAATGAAAAAGGCTAAGAAGCCTGACTATCTACCAGATCCTGCCGAGGGCACAAGATCATAGCTGAGGTATCAAGCTAAACGTCGAAGTCCACGCGAAACTACTAGTGAGACTGAAGTCTCTCTGCAAAACATAAATTAAGCAAACGTGAGTACAAAAGTACTCAGCAAGACTTACATCAGAACTAGCTACATATGCATCGGTATCAACAAGGGGGGGTGGTGGAGTTTAACTGCAGCAATCCAGCTTTGACTCGGTGGCTATCTTAAACTATGACTGCAAGTAACTCTTTTGAGGTGGCGCACACGAGTCCACATAATCACCATATCAATACACCACTATAGATCCGCTCCCGTCTCCCTACGAGAATGCCATCCATAGCACTCACGCTTATCTTGCACATTTTAGAGTATCCACTTTCACTTGTCTATGAACTGTTATAGGCAACCCAGAAGTCCTTTACCGCGGACACGGCTATTCGAATAGATCATTTATAACCCTGCAGGGGTTTACTCCTTCACACACGCTCTCGCCAGTTACCACCATGTACACGTCTTGTATCTCGGCAACCTTCAAGCGGAAGCCTGGCGAGGGAGTCGGCCACGACCTGACTAACCACACAAGTCTCTAGTCCAGGTTTATCGCCTATTCGGGTTCCATCCGCGAGGAGATCCGGCCGGAGTTTCTCTCACAGCCTCAAACGATGTGTGCAGGGTTCCCGAGACACCAAACGGGCGCTCGGTACACCGTGCCACGGTGTATCTACCGCATCATAGCCCACCCCTAGAATCAGCGCTACGCACGACCGCCAACACATATCCTATAAACACTAGAAACTAGTTGCAACTCCTGGACAGAGGACAAAGGCAGTTAATAAGTCAAGAGGGTCCATTGGTTTCAGGCCCAATGTGTGGTAGTAGCTGTTCATGGATCACAAACACAGAACTCGGTTCCTGAGAACGGTTTCAATGAGACAACCCACCATGTACTCCTACATGGCCTCTCACCGCTACCTTTACCAAATCATGTTCACACACTTAGTTCACACAGTAGGACATGTTCAACACTATTCCAATTCATCCCCGATGAATCAGACCTGACTCAACTCTAAGCAGTAGCAGGCATGACAAACAAGCATGAATGAGTAGGCACATCAGGGCTCAAACAACTCCTACTCATGCTAGTGGGTTTCATCTATTTACTATGGCAATGACAGGTCATGCAGAGGATAAGGGGTTCAACTACCGCAGTAAGTAATAGATGAATCGTTGTTGTCCTAATGCAGTAGAAGAGAGCAGGAGCGAGAGAGTGGGATTGTATCGACATGAGCAAGGGGGTTTTGCTTGCCTGGCACTTCTGAAGATAATATAGCTCTTCATCGGTGTCATCGAACTCATCGTCGGAACTACGTCTATCGAGAGGGGACAATTACCGGCAACTGAGAAAGAACACAATCAACACATGACGATATGCAACAATATGATGCATGCTATGCCATGGCAATATGAATGTGTTTTGGGCTAATGCAAGCTAGATCATATTGAAATGAGTCCATTTGAACCAAAGATTCAAATGCAAACCCATTTTATGAAGTCATATTAGTGCATTAACTTGTTTCACCTAAACAGCAAGGTTAAAGTGTTCTAACATGCATGAAACTAGTACAGATGGAAAGATTGGATTTTTCTGATCATTTTTCATATATAAATTATTTGATTTGGAGTTACATTTGATTTTCTATGATTTTTAGAAGTTTTGGATATTTTCTGAATTAAATAAATCATTTCTGATTTATTTAAAATCCCAGAAAACAATTACAGCGTCAGCACTACGTCATGCTGAGCTCAGCAGGTCAACAGCAGCGGCCTAGGTCAAACCTGACCAGTGGGGTTCACTGGTTAGTGACACAGTGCTGTTTAGTGTCAATGACAGGTGGGGTCAGGTCAACAGCCACGTCAGCAAGCCAACGCTGACGTGTGGGGTCGGTCAACATGTGACGTGGCCAGGTCAAACTGACATGTGGGCCCTGCGGGGTTAGTTTAACCTAAACAAAAGTAAACCAGGGTTAATTAGGCAGTGGGGCCCGGCTGTCTGTTTCAGTGGAGGTTAATTTGTTGCGCGATTAGCCCCTAATGACGGCCACATCGGCAGTCGCCGGAGCCTTGCCGGCGGCGACCTAAACGACGGCGGCTCGGCTCGGATTTGAGCTATGGGTGGTGGTTTGGCGAGCTGAGGGCTCCGGGAGTAGCTCTTGCTCGCCCGCATCCAAAGGACCAGACGGGAGGCCGCGGGGTGGCCGGAAAGTGATCGGCGACGAGGTTTGGCGGCGGCGGCACGGTGGGTTGCGGGTTTGGGGTTGTGGTGCGCTAGGGGAGGAGCTGGTGCGTGCGTTCGGATCCTGGGAGCACGGTGAGTACGAAGGTAGGCTCAACAAGGTACGGCGGCAGCTATGGCCACGACAACAACACGACAGGGTGACGGCGAGCTCGGGCATGGCGGGGATCAAGGCTAGCAGAGAGAAACAGAGGGGGCGAGCATAGGGGAAGGTGCAGAAGCTCACAAGGGATCGGGGTAGAAGCTTAGCGGCTCGGGGACGCTTCTACAACGGCGAATTGACGGGCGGCAATCGTCGGGGCAGAGGATGATGACGATGGCGATGGTGGCATTCCAGGGCACCCGGCGTTGCGTGACTCGGCGAGGAGGACGAAGGCGATGAGGCGGATCCCTAGGGCACGTCAGGGAGGCGAGAGGGAGGCGGTGGCTGCGGCTATGGCGAACGGCGGTGACGGGCTCCGCTCGGGCAGCGCGGAACAGAGAGCAGAGGAGGGGGAAAGCGTTTGGGGGAGAGAGAGGGAGAGCCAGACGGCTCTGGGGATCGCATGTCATCGTCCGGACGCGTCGAGGAGGAGCCAGGCAGGCAGGGAGGGAGGAGGTGGCCGGGCGCGTGCCGGTGCGCGGTGGCCACACACCTCGCGTCCTTCTGGCGCGAGGTGGGAGACGGTGGCGGCTCTGGTGGGCTGGGCCAGGTAAGTGGGCCACCAGGTGGGCTGTGCAGGTAACCTCAGGTGGGTTTTCTCTCTCTCTCTCTCTCTCTCTTTAATTTGTTTTGCTTTTCTATTTTTGTTATTTTGTTAGATTTAGTTTATAACCCAAATCATTTTAATAAATCCTGAAAATAATTATGGGCATTAAAATTAATTATTACAGAGGCCCTTAACTATTTTCAGAACTGTTGGAGCATTTAAGAAAATATTAATAGTATTTAAATGCCCCAATTCAAATACAATATGGGTTATTCAAATATCCAGAATGGCCTAAAAAATATTGGCATCATTTTTGGCAGAGGTTTTCACCTTTATCAAAAATCATGAACATTTTCAAAGGGCATTTTGGGTTCATTGAAAATATTGTTTATTTGAACCTAGTTGAATTCATTTAGTGCTAGGGTTTCAACATCCCCATTTCAAGTTTCTTTGGGAAATACACATGATGACATGATGAGCAAGCAAAGCCAAACAATAGATGATCTGAGGTTGTGACAGCATTTTTAAACAATTTGATCATTACTTGCGGGCAGAAGCTACCTTAAGGAAAATGATGGTCATGGGGTTCGGTTTTTCGCACCGCACTGTGCTGCATGAAAAATGATGATGAGTCGATGACCAATTTTTCAGTGAAGTTAATTTTATTTTGAAAAAATTCAATGTGATATTTATTATAATTTTTATTTTATGATATCTTGAAGATAATATCAATGCATTTTCATTCTTAATGTCTATTATAATGTTTACTCAATGGCAATGATATTTATATTTTTTTTTATGTTAATCCAAGTGTCCTTTTCATTACCGGGATGGACTAACTGGCATACCTTATGAATTTAGTAGTTTTTTTAGGCAAATAAATTGAGCAGTAGAACCGAACGCCCCGGCTACCCAATGCTCAGGCATGCACACTAGCCCATTGCATGCATGCGTGCTGATGTCGGGAAAGATTACACCTAACTTTGAAAGTTTAAAATGTTTTGTAGTTCAAATTGTCGGTCTGGTTTAAAATCCATTTTCACTGTCAAATCCATGATGATGAGAGCTTCTAAAATAGATCTCATGTTGCTTTATTCTGATGAATTTTGAACCGGGTAACTTTTTTATCCAGTCAAAACTTACCACGCATGCATAAGTTATTACGGTGTTTACACCAAAGTTACTGAGGTATGTTTAAATTTTTTTTCTTGGGTCAAAATTACCACAGTATTTGTACATAAGTTATTAGATCGTAAATTAGCATGCTATTTACACAAGATTTATCATGGGTATGTTTCAACAACAAAAAATCCTGGTCAAAGTTATCGCGGTATTTGTATGTAAGTTAGGAGGTCTCGGTTCGTATACTATGATGCTACTTACACTTAGGATACTGGGGTATATTTCAATAACTTTTTTCTTGATCAAAAGTTACTACAATATTTTAATGACCCACAAATATAGGGAATCATAACAGTCTTTGAGGATAATATTTCTTAAAAATTTATTGATTAGACACAAGAGGGCCAAAGAATATTTATAAACTTTAGCAGTTGAGTTGTCAATTCAAACACACATGAGACTTCCTTGCAATAACTAGTAATAATGTGCGTGCAATGCACGTTTATATTAGGTAAGATATTAGTTGCACGTCATATTAGGTAAGATATATCTGTTGCACGTTGGTATTTTGTAAGATATCAATTATTTTTTCACAGGAATAGTAGGATATTAATTACATGGCAGATTTTAAGGGATAGCATTGAGTCAAAACGTGTTTATAACCAATGGCAGTGGTGAGTAATTAGAGCGTTAAACGTGTTTGATGCTCAACATTGGAGCGATTTGAACCGCTAGATAACATGATTTGACGGTCGAGATGGTTTGGATCTGCCCATTTGTGTCTTTTTATATTATATAGATTCATTAGTAGCACAATAATATGGTAGCAAAGCAACAGTAGCAGTAACAACAATAGTAGCAGATTTGTAGAAAGCATAGTAGCAACTTGAGAAAAGGAAATAGTATTAAAGCGTAGGCACTAGTAGAAAAATGGTCAAATGTGAGACACATTAGTCCCGGTTTGTAACAGAACCGGCACTAATGTGTCCATTAGTGCCGGTTCCAACAGCTAGGCGGGAGGAGATCTTTAGTAACGGTTCGTGGCGAACCTTTAGCACCGGTTTGTGCCACGAACCGGTACTAATGAGAGTGGTGGCAGGATGTTGTCAGAGTGGGGCCCCTCCAGCACCTTTAGTACCAGTTCGTGCCACGCACCGGTACTAAAGGTCGTCCTATATAAACCCTTCGTCCACTAGCACTCTGTTCTTTCCCCTTTCCCCTCTCCCTCTCCTCTGTTCTTCCCTTCTTCCTCTCGAGTTCATCACAAAATTTGCCCCAAATTTGTCAAGATTTGCAGGCCCCCATCCATTCAAATGATCACGAAGGTTAGCAACTTTGTCCTTTCATCTCTCATTGCTAGATTAGCTCTTGCATTGGTTTATATAGTGATTAATTGTGGGGTTTAGTAATTTGGGAGGAATTATATGTGGTAGTATTTGATTTATATGCAAATTGAGGTCAAAATAACACTTAGTTTGCATATGTAGGTGTGGTTTACTTAGTGCCTTCTAAATCTCCGTCGTAACCACCGTCGATCGCCCGCACCGTCCCGTCGCCGGCACCACCTTGTGGTGAGCCTCTTGTTCATGAAATTTTATATAAAAAATTGATGTTTGTGTGATTTGGATATATAGTTACTCGTATAATTATCTTACCCGTACGTTGTTTGTTATACATAGTGCCATGGTTTTGATATCCGTCCCCGTCGGGCCTCATCCTTGTTATGATTCGGATGTGGTATATTCACTTTTAAAACTATTTGTTGCATTTCGTGTTTATGACAAATTATGCCCATCAAGCTGACATAGATATTTGTATGTAGGAGGTAGTTGAACCGGAAATTCCAACCGACCCTATTGTCGAGAGGTTAAATTTAGTTGAAAGAGAAAACGAGGATTTGAAAGAAAAATTGAAAAGAATTGAGGGGGAGAAGATGGAATTGGAGTTGCATGTTGCCGATGTCGTCGATGATCACAAGATTAAGATGAAGAAAATGCGCTTGAAGATTAGAAAGATTAGAAAATATGCCATTCATAGTGAGGCTTGGTATCATTATGCTGTTGGATCAATTGTTACCTTAGTTGCGATCTTGATCGCATTTGTTATTGCATTTAAATTCTTTAGCTAGAGAGTTATTTGTTTGTTGCATTTAAGTGTTGTATGAACTTTATGTATGAACTTTATGTATTGTATTAATTTGGTGTTTTCGGTGTTGTGTATTGAAGATGAGCCGACGATGGATGTACGATGACCGATGCTCTCCCGAGTTCATTAATGGCGTGCATACTTTTCTGCTTGCGGCTGAGGCAAACAAGCGGGCGGATGGTTTTATGCCTTGTCCATGTGCTGGCTGTAAGAATGGTCACAATTACTCTACATCAAGAGCCATTCACGTCCACCTGTTTGAGTCCGGTTTCATGCCCCACTATAATGTTTGGACCAAGCACGGAGAAAGAGGGCTTATGATGGAAGACAATGAAGAAGAAGAGGATGACAACAGCTATCCTGGCCATGGGTTCCCTGAATATGATGATACAACAATGAGGGAAGAAGCTGAGCCGGTAATGCGGAAAGAAGCTGAGCCGGCAATGCGGGAAGAAGCTGAAGAAGAGGCATCGGATGAGACCGTTGATGATCTAGGTCAGGCCATTGCCGATGCAAAGAGAAACTACGCAAGTGATTTGGAGAAGAAGAAGTTGTAGCATGTTAGAGGATCACAAAAAATTGTTGTACCCGAATTGTGTAGGTGACAAGAAAAAGCTGGGCACCACACTGGAATTGCTGCAATGGAAGGCAGAGAATGGTAATATCTAACAAGGGATTTGGAAAGTTGCTGGTAATGATAAAGAATGTGCTTCCAAAGGACAACGAATTGCCGGAGAGTACGTACGAAGCAAATAAGGTTGTCTGCCCTCTAGGGTTAGAGGTGCAGAAGATACATGCATGCCCTAATGATTTCATCCTCTACCGCGGTGAGTACAAGGATTTGAACGCTTTCCCGGTATGCGGTGCATTGCGCTATAAGATCAGCCGCGATGACCCTGGTGATGTCGAGGGAGAGCGCCCCAGGAAGAAGATTCCTGCCAAGGTGATGTGGTATGCTCCTATAATACCATGGTTGAAACGTTTCTTCCAAAACAAAGAGCATGCCAAGGCGATGCGATGGCAGAGAGAAGACCGTAAGAAAGACGGAAAGTTGAGTGTACCCGCTGACGGGTCGCAGTGGAGAAAAATCGAGAGAAAGTACGGGAAGGAGTTTGCAGATGACGCAAGGAACATATGGTTGGTCTAAGCGCAGATGGCATTAATCCTTTTGGGGAGCAGAGCAGCAACCATAGCACCTGGCCTATGACTCTATGTTTGTATAACCTTCCTCCTTGGTTGTGCATGAAGAGGAAGTTCATTATGATGCCAGTGCTCATCCAAGGCCCTAAGCAACCCGGCAACGACATTGATGTGTACCTAAGGCCATTAGTTGAAGAGCTCTTACAGCTGTGGAATGGAACATGTGTACGTGTGTGGGATGAGCACATGGGGGAAGAATTTGACCCAAAGGCGTTGCTGTTCGTGACCATCAATGATTGGCCTGCTCTCAGTAACCTTTCAGGACAGACAAACAAGGGATACTGCGCATGCACGCACTGTTTGGACGATACCGACGGTATATATTTGGCGAATTGTAAGAAGAATGTGTACCTGGGACATCGTCGATTTCTTCCGAGCAGGCATCCCGTAAGAAAGAAAGACAAGCATTTCAAAGGTGAGGCGGATCACCGGATGAAGCCTCACCACCGTACTGTTGGAAATATGCCCTAAGGAAATAATAAAATGGTTATTATTATATTTCCTTGTTCATGATAATTGTCTATTGTTCATGCTATAATTGTATTATCCGGAAATCGTGATACATGTGTGAATACATAGACCACAACATGTCCCTAGTGAGCCTCTAGTTGACTAGCTCGTTGATCAACAGATAGTCATGGTTTCCTGACTATGGACATTGGATGTCATTGATAACGGGATCACATCATTAAGGGAAAGATGTGATGCACAAGACCCAATCCTAAGCATAGCACAAGATCGCGTAGTTCGTCTGCTAGAGCTTTTCTAATGTCAAGTATCTTTTCCTTAGACCATGAGATTGTGCAACTCCCGGATACCATAGGAATACTTTGGGTGTGCCAAACGCCACAACGTAATTGGGTGGCTATAAAGGTGCACTACGGGTATCTCCGAAAGTGTTTGTTGGGTTGGCACAAATCGAGACTGGGATTTGTCACTCCATATGACGGAGAGGTATCTCTGGGCCCACTCAGTAAGACATCATTGTAATGAGCTCAATGTGACTAAATGGTTCATCACGGGATGATGTGTTACGGAACGAGTAAAGTGACTTGCCGGTAACGAGATTGAACGAGGTATTGGGATACCACGATTGAATCTCGGGCAAGTAACGTACCGATAGACAAAGGGAATTGTATACGAGATTGCTTGAATCCTCGACATCGTGGTTCATCCGATGAGATCATTGTGGAACATGTGGGAGCCAACATGGGTATCCAGATCCCGTTGTTGGTTATTGGCCGGAGAGTTGTCTCGGTCATGTCTGCATGGTTCCCGAACCCGTAGGGTCTACACACTTAAGGTTCGATGACGCTAGGGTTATTAGGAAGATTTGTATGTGATTACCAAATGTTGTTCGGAGTCCCAGATGAGATCCCAGACGTCACGAGGAGTTCCGGAATAGTCCGGAGGTGAAGATTTATATGTGGGAAGTCATCATACGGTCACCGGAAATATTCGGGGGTATGCCGGTATTGTACCGGGACCACCGGAGGGGTTCCGGGGGTCCACCGGGAGGGTCCACCTGCCTCGGAGGGCCTTATGGGCTGTAGGTGGAAGGGAACCAGCCCCTAGTGGGCTGGGAGCCATCCCACCCTAGGGCCCATGCGCCTAGGGTTTGGGGGAACCCTAAAGGGGGCGCCACCCTTGCTTGGGGGGCAAGCCCCCTCCCCCTTGGCCACCGCCCCCCTCTAGATATCATCTAGAGGGGCCGGCCCCTTCCCCCTTGTCCCTATAAATACAGGGGCGAGGGGAGGGCTGCAACACCACATCCATGGCGCAGCCCCTCCCCTCCCCAACACCTCTCCTCCTTCGCGTGAGCTTGGCGAAGCTCTGCTAGAGAACTACCACTCCATCACCACCATGCCGTCGTGCTGCTGTTGGAGCCTTCTTCCTCAACCTCTCCCTCCTCCTTGCTGGATCAAGGCGCGGGAGACGTCACCGGGCTGCACATGTGTTGAATGCGGAGGCGCCGTTGTTCGGTGCTTAGATCGGATTCGACCACGATCTGAATCGCTACGTGTACGACTCCTCCAACCGCGTTCTTGCAATGCTTCCGACTCGCGATCTTCAAGGGTATGAACATGCACTCCCTTCTCTCTCGTTGCTAGTTACTCCATAGATTGATCTTGGTGATGCAACGACCCCCAACACATACTGGTGCTGATGTACATGATATGGTCAAGGATTTGAAGGTGGTCTTTGGAAAGGGTCCTGGTGGACAACCTGTTCCGAATGACGCTGACGGACACGCACCCATGTGGAAGAAGAAATCTATATTTTGGGACCTGCCCTATTGGAAATACCTAGAGGTCCGCTCCGCAATCGACGTGATGCACGTGACGAAGAATCATTGTGTGACCCTGCTTGCCTTCTTGGGCGTGTATGGGAAGACAAAAGATACACCTGAGGCACGGGAGGACCAGCAACGTATGCACGGAAAAGACGACATACATCAGGGTCATGCAAGCTACGCTCTTACCAAAGAAGAGAATGAAATATTCTTTGAATGCCTGCTCAGTATTAAGGTACCGTCTGGATTCTCGTCAGATATAATGCGAATAATAAACATGGCAGAGAAAAGTTCCAGAACCTAAAGTCTCATGACTGCCACGTGATTTTGACGCAACTGCTTCCAGTTGCATTGAGGGGGCTTCTACCGGAAAACGTTTGACTAGCCATTGTGAAGCTATGTGCATTCCTCAATGCAATCTCTCAGAAGGTAATCGATCCAGAAATCATACCAAGGTTAGAGAATGATTTGGTGCAATGTCTTGTTAGTCTCGAGTTGGTGTTCCCACCATCCTTCTTCAACATCATGACGCACGTCCTAGTTCATCTATGAGTGGAGATTAATGTTTTGGGTCTTGTATTTCTACACAATATGTTCCCATTTGAGAGGTTCATGGGAGTCTTAAAGAAATATGTTCATAATCGTGCTAGGCCAGAAGGAAGCATCTCCAAGGGCCATGAAAATGAGGAGGTCATTGAGTTTTGTATTGACTTTATTCCTGACCTTAAGCCGATTGGTGTTCCTGAATCGCGACATAAGGTCAGACTGGATGGAAAAGGTACGCTAGGAGGGGATTAACTAATATGTATGGACGGACATTCTCTCACTGAAGCACACTACACAGTTCTACAGAAGTCCTCCTTGGTGGCTCCGTATATGGAAGAACACAAGAATTTGCTACGCTCCAAACACCCGGAGCGGTCTGATGACTGGATTACACGTGAACAAACCAGGAGTTTCGCCAGCTGGTTGCAGACACATACCATGCATGACGCCTCTATTGAAGATGACCTGTACTTGCTGTCCCAGTTACCATCTTCGAATATAATGACTTTCAAAGGGTACGAGATAAATGGTAATACATTTTACATGATCGCCTAAGATAAGAAGAGCACCAACCAAAACAGTGGTGTCCGCTTTGATGCAGAAACCAAGACGGGAAAGGAAACATATTATGGTTATATACAGGACATATGGGAACTTGACTATAGACGTGGTTTGAAGGTCCCTTTGTTTCGGTGCAAATGGGTCAATATGACACGAGGCGGGGTAACGGAAGACCCGCAGTACGGAATGACAACAGTGGATCTCAACAATCTTGCGTATGCAGACGAACCATTCGTCCTAGCCAATGATGTGGCACAGGTTTTCTATGTGAAGGACATGTCTACCAAGCCGAGAAAAAGAAAAGATAAGGAAGCGAATGCATCATACGATGAGCCAAAGCGGCACATAGTTCTTTCTGGGAAGAGAAACATCGTGGGAGTGGATGACAAGACAGACATGTCAGGAGATTATGAAAAGTTTGATGAAATTGCTCCATTCACAGTGAATATTGACCCGAGCATCCCGTTAAATGATGAAGATTTTCCATGGTTACGGCGCAAAGGGACACACGCGAAGAAAAAGTTTCACACCCAAAGATCTGGGATGTGATCGGCTTCACTATATATCATCACTTTCTTCTGTGTTTCACACCCAGGAGGGAATCTCTGTAATAGTTAGGGGTAGTTATGTGTTTTGGCATTTGAAACGCGAAGAAATTTTATGTGCAAACAAATTCTTTCATGCATTTACTGATTTTTTTAGCTAAATTGAAAAACACTTCAAATGAACTCCGAAAAGGTTGAAAGTTGGCATGGTATCATAATTTCACCCACATAGGATGTGCAAAAAAGTAGAGAGGGTTACGGCAAAAACTGGATGCACTTCGTGTACAAAATGGACAATCTCTTTCGAACTATCAGGGTTTCGGACGAAAACTCATCTGTTATGAAGGCATTTCATTTTTTAAATAACCTAAGCATTACCAAATTGAATATAATGATAAAACACACTAATATTAAACATAATAAAAAAGAATCACTAAAAAATGTATTTTTAAAGTTAAGTTATCACAAACAAGTGATTCACACAAATTTCAAATAATTCAAAATTTAAACTATTCAAATTTGAAAACTACCGGCACTAACAGAAAGTTTCTAATTTTTTGTACCTAAAGCAAAAATATTCACAAAGAAACTCTAAATACAGCAAAAAAACAACTAAAAATAAATAAAACAAAATAAATAAAGCAGAAAAGAAAAAACTAAATGAAAAAAGCCCACCTACTGGGCCATAGCGGCCTGCATACGACTAGAAACCCAAATTCTAATTGGGCCAGGATGCAGGCCCGCTAGCCCAATAGGCCCATCAAGGCATAGCAGCAGACGTAGGCCCGGAAGGCCTGCTTATGAGAGAAGCTCGAGAGAGCTACCGCACTGGGGCTTATAAACCAGTGCGGGCGCCCCTCGGCTAGCGAGGTGGGACTAAACTTGCCGCACCACACCTGCGCCAGCGCACCACCTTTAGTACCGGTTGGTGGCTGGAACCGGTACTTAAGGGTGGGTCTTTAGTACCGGTTCCAGCCACCACCCTGTACTAAAGGTGTGCTCTTCCTGCCGCTTAGCCTGGCCAAAATAGGCCTTTAGTACCGGGTGGTGGCACCAACTAGTACTAAAGGTGTCCCCTATATAACAAACACTTCGAAAAATTTCAGTTTCTCATCTTCCACTTCTCTCTGCCGCCGCCCCGCCCCATGCCGTCGCCGCCCCTGTCGCGCCGTCCCCGTCGACTCCGCGACGCCCCCGTCTTCGTCGCGTCATCCCCGTCGACTCCGCGCCGTCGCCGTCGTCGGCCCGTCCCTGTGGCCGCACCGGCCCGTCGCCGTCCCCTTGCCTCGCCGTCGCCGTCGCCTTGGATCGACCTCGCCTCGCCGTCGCCTCGACCTCGCCCACGCGCGCTGTGAGCCCCTCCCCCGGCCCCTCTCCTCCCTCCAATCGATCAAAGCCACCGCGCCGCTGGCACCGGCCGTAACTACTGCACACACACGTGCGCATACACACACTACACACACACACACACACACTACACGCGCACACACACACAATTTTTCTGTTTTTAGTTTTTAGTTTTTTCTGTTTTTCTGTTTTTCATACAAAGTTTTAGATGAATTAATTAATTAGATTAGATTAATGTCAAATAGTATATAGAAATGTTGGTTATAATATATATAATGTCAAAGGTTTTTTCTGTTTTTATACAAATGTTAGTTATATAGAACTGTTAGAAATTTTGGAAATGTTAGTTTTAGCTAGATGAATTAGATTAATTTCAAATTGTTAGACGATGATCGATGTTTTTTAGTTTCTTATATTTTTAGTTATAAAATTTAGAATTTGCATATATGAAATCACAATCCATCATTTAAAAAATGTTACTTTACTTTTGCGGCATATAGTATTTGTTGTCGATGATGCCCGGCCCGCATCCTCGCCGTCGACCCGTTCGCGACGACGTCCTGCTTCAGAGGACCCATGTCCAGGGCTGGGCTCCGCCGGGCTGGCACTGGGAGGTGCTACCTTCAGGGGCGCGACGCTTGGTGAGGAACCCGGCCCCGGGTCCCGTCGTCGACCCTGGTCTCCTTTGGTGGCGTTCGCGTGGGCCACTTTCGGTGCGGAGGGAGCCGGACCCACCGGAGGTGGTACGTCGCCCTGTCAGGGAGGAGGACGAGCACGTCCATCGCTACATGGCTGCTATGGACGTCAGGTTCTCCAATACCTGGCAGGTTCTTTGGGGAGATCACCCGAGCTATGATCCAGTGATGGTTCCTTCACTTTGGTTGTCCACCGCCCGCGCCTCAGGAACCGCGAGTGGCCTAGATTACTCTTTAGTATTCGATCTTTATTAGCTAGCTAGCTAGCTAGTGATGTATTTGATATATATTATTCGAGATGATGTATTCGAGATTATATCTATTATTCGAGACGATGTATTCGAGATTATATTCGATGTGCTTATTATGTACTATGATTGATTCAGTTTTTCCTTATTAATTGATTGCATCCATGCATTGTAATTTGAATACTAAATTGTTTTATATTTCTTTTGGATTAGTTAAATAAAAGCTATGGCGGACAATACCGGCAGAGAGGGAGAAGAGACCCTGTTCGATATCATACGCCATCCTCGCGGGCCAGATGATGATCAGAATGAAGAAGATTATGACGGCTCCGGATATCTAAACAACACCGGGGAGGGTGATATGCTATTTGATCGCGACGACCGAATTGATGAAGTCATGAACTATGATTATGATATTGATGACGAAGAAAATGTTGATCTTGAAACAACAAAGACCGATGAGGTATATTTATATAAGCAGGCATCTGGTGATCATCACATGTTTTAAATGACTTCAAGATATATTAACGAATCGATCTTTCTTCTTTCAGCCATCCGGAACGAGCAAACCTTCAGGCAGCAGGAAACGAGGCCCGAACAAAAAGTTGAAGGAGGGCATAAAGTACAATATCGAGGCCATCAAACCTAATGGCGAACCATTAGCGCCTAAGAAGATTGTAGACAAGTTCATTCGTCAGTGCAGAGTTCTTGTCAAGGACCAACTCCCGATCTCCCTTCAAGAATGGAGAGAGCCAGCAAAGCCACGTCCAGATCTTACTTTTGTTGACGACAGACAAAAAGTTCTGCTTTGGGAAACTCTCATGGAACATTTCACCCTACCAGATCATTTCACAGATGCAGATGTGGAGAAAGTCAAGGACGCTGCTCTTAGGAAGATGGCGGTTGCATTCAACAACCACAAGAATCGTGTATGGGACAAGTACGTCAAGGGAGGAAGGAAGACTCCAGTATTAGAGGGAACACTAGAGAAGCAAAGTGCTCATTGGGACAATTTCGTGAAATTCAAGGATTCGGAATTATCTAAGGAACGGTCGAGAATAAACAGGGCCAATGCCGAAAAAGGATAAGTTCCATAAGCTGGGGCCAGGTGGCTACGCGGTGGCAATGCTTAAGTGGGCTAAGTCTGAGAAAGAGATGGAGGATGCAGGTGTCACTCCAGAAACATTGAGTTGGCCCCCCAGGTGCAGGACTTGGTTCTATGCACATGGGGGGGGGGGAGTTGGACCCGAAGACAGGCAAAGTTTCGAAGAAGGCATGTCTGAACAGAGCCGAAGATAAGCTACTTGTTGCAATAGAAGAGGCTCGATCGGGGGTGTTCCAGCCCAACAGAGAGAACGATGAGCTTATGCCCTGGGAAATCCTGAACACCCGAGAAGAACACGAGGCAAGGGCGCTATTCCGTGGTATGAGGGGTTTTCGGGCTGGAACACCGACTACAGAACCCGTGCGAGAAAAAAGATTGCGGAGGAGAAGAAGAGGATGATGGAGGAGGAGCAGAGGAAGCTGGACTATGAATGCCTTCAAGGCCTAGAATCAGCGCACGCGGACTTGGCAGTCAAATTCCAGCGGCAGGAGGAGCAGATCGACTCACTTAGCCAGCAAAGGGGGTCTCAGCAGCTGCAGCAGCTAGCGGATGATCCAGCTTTGGATAGCACCGTCCCATCCATGTCGAGAAGCAGCATGGGTTCCGCCCCAGGCGACGCAATGCTGGATAGATACCCCGTGGATGACATCATGGAGAACACTAACTGCGAGCTACACTTCAAAATGAAGAACATATCCATGAAGGTGGCGGACGCCGTTGCTTTTACAAATCCCCCTGAGGCAACCTTCCATTTCAACCCGATTCCAGCGGGCTATGCTCGTGTCTTGGTTGATGAGGTGGTGGACCAATATTCGGGGCTAGAGCTTGACATTCCTGGAGGTGACGAGGAGCACACATTGGGAGAGGCCAAACATCGTATCATCCTATGGAGAAAGGATTGCATCATCTTTCAAAGGCCACCGACACCGCGTCAGCCGACTCCTTGTCGAAGTCCGCCACCGAGTCAGCAGACTCCCGCTCCTCCAAGTCCACCAACGCGTCAGGCCACTCCTCCTCCAAGTCCGGCAAAGCATCAGGACACCCCTCCTCCAAGTCCGACACAACGTCAGACCACTCCTCGTCCAAGTCCGGCACAACTTTAGGCCACTCCTCCTCCAAGTCTGGCACAGCTTCAGGCCACTCCTCCTCGTCCAACTCAGCCACGTCAGCCGTCTCCGCCGCCTCAGCAATCACGGAAGAGAGCCGCCGCAACTATGGTGCGTAGCGATTTCAATATGGTCCAAGCAGCCTCGCGCCTCTTCCGCAGAGGCCTTACGACAACTCCGAGGAGGAAAACGCAGCCATATCGAAGGCCGAGGTGGAAGCCCATTTTGCACCGAAACCGCCACCGCCGCCAAGGGAGAAAGTGCCTGAGGAAAAGATTGACCACTTCATTCATATGGCTAGACCACCAGCTCCCAAGCCTGTTGACACAGACTATGAGCGCCACCTCAGGAAGTTAGCACGTCTATAGAAAGAGGCAAGCTCAAGCTCGAGCAAATCAGCTGGCAAAAAATGCGGTAAAACCGTTCCCCAGCTGGGAGAACAGGCGGCGCAATCAATCCCCCCGCTTGTTGTGCCAACAACACATGAGAGTAGACGCGCCCAATATTATTGTGGGCAAACCGTTTATGTTCCCGAGCTGGGCGATGTGGTAATAACCGAGGAGCATATAAGGCAGGCTGAAATCCTCAAGATCACTGTTGGACAACTCCTCGATATCGAGCCCATGTCTCCGCTTAGAGAGGAGGAAATAAAACGGAAATATGTCCGGGGCCAACCTTTGGTCGAGCCGGACGAGGTCAAGAAGCTCCCAACGAGAATGTATGAACTGCATCAATGGTACATGGACATTACCAAGATTTCCAATCGAGAGTCCCTCATGGTGAATGTCAAGAAGGATCATTACTTCCATGAGAAAGCTGTGTCCATTGAGTATTCAGAACTATTTCAGTTATACAATCAAGACGCACTCGACAAATCTATCGTCAGTTGTTATTGTCTGTAAGTGATTTCTTTCTATAATTTAAGTCTCAAGCTAGTTGTAGTGATCATTTTGATCAATCATTACCTGTAATTATCCTCACTATATTCTTTTCTGTGGTATTATGTAGGATGAAGATGTATGAAATGAAAAAAGGTGGACGCTATGGCATTGGGTTCATTGACCCAAATACCATTAATGAATACACATGGAAATTAGATGCATATTATGAAAAAAGTGTAGAGGAAAGCATGCTAGAGTTCTTCAAGCGCCTCAATACCAATGAAGATATACTACTTCCTTACAACTTCGAGTGAGTCACACTGTCTTGCACTACAAATTCTCTTTTTGCCTACTAGCTAGCTACATGTTTTTGCTTACATATGCCTGCTTAATTAAGACATGCAAACGTGTGTGCATGCAGATTTAACTGGATCTTGTTAATCATTAAAGTTGATGAAGGAACATTTGAAATACTGGACTCACTACTTAAAAAAGAAAGTGACTAGACCATCTTGTTTGGGATAGTCAACAGGTAATTTCAATCATTATTAACTATATCTCGGCCTATTTAGTTCGTCATTTCCTGATATGAACTATTTAATAACCCCTTTATTCATTTTCTTTGTCGGCGGGCAGGGCTTGGGCAAAGTTCATCAGCGTCACTCCAGGCCCAAGGTAAGTAATTAAGTAGTACTAGCTAGCTAGTTGCCATCTCTTTAATTATCATGCTTGATTAATTATTATCTGATCAAATTCCATTCTCGTTAAGGCCCTCAAGCAGGCGCCGGGGAATAATCTGTGTGCATACTATGTTTGCGAGAATATTCGCATGATGGCGTCCAAAAGGAGCAGATCTCAAAGACAAGACTGGGTACGTTTGTTAGAACACTATTTACTATTTTTACACCATTATCGATATCTAGTCACACAACTAATACACATGCATATTGATCTCCTTCTTAACAGTTCAGAGAGGTGCGGGAGCAGCTCCTAGCAGAGGAGCGCATAGAAGCAATTCAAGAGGAAATAGCGGGATTTTTGCTCGACCAGGTCATAGATCCCAAAGGAGAATACTATTACCCGCTACCGCCCCCATGAACCACTTCCAATTGCCATCATGCTCCGAAGGCACCAATGAGGCTAATGCCACTGGCTCCGAAGGCACCAATTAGGAGAAATTGTATATAGCTAGCTAATTGTATATATATATATATACATGTGTGTATATATGTGTGAATTAATGGTGGTTGTGAGACATTCGATGATATATATATATATATATATATATATATATATATATATATATGATCGGTTCTACTAGAAATTCTATTTACATATATGCATAACGTGTACAATATGTAGTATCGTAAAATACCAGCAAACGGAAAAGAATTAAATGGAAAACACAAAATTAAATGAAAAAGAAATCATAAACCCAAAACCCCCCAACCTTTTAATACCGGTTGGTGTCACCAACCGGTACTAAAGGGCTCCCTGCCCCCGGAGCTGGCTCGTGCCACGTGGTTACCCTTTAGCACCGGTTCGTGCTGAACCGGTACTAAAGGGGGGACTTTAGTGCCCACACTTTAGTGCCGGTTACCAAACCAGCACTAAAGGGCCTTACGAACCGGTGCTATTGCCCGGTTCTGCACTAGTGAGGCATGGGGTAATGCTGGATATTCAGATGAAATTCTGTATGTAACCGTCGCAACCTGGAGCGATACATAATAGCCCCCAATTCATCTTTCATGTATAGGCATGTATTCCGTATAGTCATAGGTGCTTGCGATAAAAACCAGCATAATATCTTTCGGCCTACCTTCCCATGGCAAGAGGGTCCTAATGAAACAAGGGTAATTAAGATGCTCCTTTTAATAGAGAATTCAACAAAGCATCAACACACTGTTAATACATGAACTCCTCAAGTTAAAAGCATCCATATCGATATCCCAATTCATGGTCATCTTGGGAGTCTAAGGTTCAAAACCAAAACAGGTGCATACAGCTTGCAGGTAAGATCAACAACTCAAATATATTTCATGAAAGAATAATATGTTCATATCTAAAATCGTGACTGTGACGCCCCCGATTTGACCGTACACTAATCATACACGCAAACATGTACGATCAAGATCAGGGACTCACGGGAAGATATCAAAACACAACTCTACAAAAAATAAGTCATATAAGCATCATATTACAAGCCAGGGGCCTCGAGGGCTCGAATACAAGAGCTCGATCATGGACGAGTCAGCGGAAGCAACAATATCTGAGTACAAACATAAGTTAAACAAGTTTGCCTTAAGAAGGCTAGCACAAACTAGGATACAGATCGAAAGAGGCACGGGCCTCCTTCCTGAGATCCTCCTAACCTACTTCTGGTCGTCGTCAGCGGCCTGCATGTAGTAGTAGGCACCTCCCGAGTAGTAGCAGTCGTCGTCGACAGTGGCGTCTGGCTCCTAGACTCCAACATCTGGTCGCCACAATCGAATATAGAAAGGGGGGAAAAGGGGGAGCAAATCAACCATGAGTACTCATCCAAAGTACTCGCAAGCAAGGATCTACACTACATATGCATTGGTATCAATGAAAGGGGGTAGTATATGTGGACTGAACTGCAGAATGCCGGAATAAGAGGGGCATAGCTAGTCCTGTCGAAGAGAGTAGATGGTAAGTTCACCAGCATGTAGAAGAGAGTAGATGGTAAGTTCACCAAGTATCATCGCATAGCATAATCCTACCCGGTGATCCTCCCCTCGCCGCCCTGTGAGAGAGCGATCACCAGTTGTATCTGGCACTTGGAAGGGTGTGTTTTATTAAGTATCTGGTTCTAGTTGTCATAAGGTCAAGGTATAACTCCGGGTCGTCCTTTTACCGAGGAACACAGCTATTCGAATAGATTAACTTCCCTGCAGGGGTGCACCACATTTCCCAACATGCTCGATCCCCTTTGGCTGGACACACTTTCCTAGGTCATGCCCGGCCTCGGAAGATCAACACGTTGCAGCCCTACCTAGGCACAGCAGAGAGGTCAGCACGCCGGTCTAAATCCTATGGCGCAGGGGTCTGGGCCCATCGCCCATTGCACACCTGCATGTTGCATACGCGGCCGACGAGCAGACCTAGCCTCCCTTATACAAGAGCAGGCGTTCCAGTCCAACCCGGCGCACGCTGCTCAATCGCCGACGTCAAGAAGGCTTCGGCTGATACCACGACGTCAAGTGCCCATAACTGTTCTCGCATAGTTGGTTAGTGCGTATAGGCCAGTGGCCAGACTCAAATCAAATACTAAGATCTCGTTAAGCGTGTTATTTTGAAATAACCACGAACGTCGACCAGGGCCAGGCCCACCTCTCTCCTAGGTGGTCTCAACCTACCCTGTTGCTCCGCCACAAAGGTTCACTCAGAGGGCCGTCCGGACAAACGTCCCTTCGGACCCAATCCGTGAAACACTCGCGGGTACTCTACGAGCCGACCCGACTTTAGTCACCACATGTATCATGTATAAAGCATATAGTATATACCCATGATCACCTCCTGAGTGATCACGGCCCGATAGTATAGCATGGCAGACAGACAAGAATGTAGGGCCACTGATAATAAACTAGCATCCTATAGTAAGCATTAGGGTTGCAGGTGAAGGTAACAAGAGTAGTAGCAAGGACAGGCTATGCATCAGGATAGGATTAACGAAAAGCAGTAACATGCTACACTACTCTAATGCAAGAAGTAGAGAGAAGAGTAGGCGATATCTGGTGATCAAAGGGGGGGCTTGCTTGGTTGCTCTGGCAAGAAGGAGGGGTCATCTTCGATGTAGTCGAACACACGGACATCGGTAGCGGTCTCGGAGTCTACCGGAAAGGAGTAACGGAGGGGGAACACAATAAATAACAGAGCAATCAAATGTAACACAAAGCAAGACGCGACAATACGTTTTGCTAGGGGTGACCTAACATAGGGATAGGCGATACCGGCGAAGGGGGGAAACATCCGAGAAAGTATTCCCGATGTTTCGTGTTTTTGGGCAGATGAACCAGAGGGGGGAAAGTTACATGTTCACTATGCTAGGGAAGGGTGGCGGATGAACGGGCTGTGTATCCGGATTCGTCTCATCGTTCTAAGCAACTTTCATGTATAAATTATTTGCATCCGAGCTACGGTTTAAAAGATATGATTTTCTAAAGTTTTATTAATTTACTGAATTTATTTATTTAAATCCAACATTATCCAGAACAGTGGACGATGACGCAAGCATGACATCAGCGTGATGTCAGCAGGTCAACTGGTCGGTTGACCAGTCAAACCAGACAAGTGGGTCCACTGGGACCCACATGTCAGTGACAGTGCTAACTAACAAAGTTATTTTAACCTAACTAACCTAATTAGTGAGAGGGGCCCTGTAGTCAGTGAGAGATTAGGGTTTTAATTAACTAAACTATTTAATTAAATAATTATTCTTTTTATTTATTTTGTTTATTGAGGTGGGGCCCATAGGTCAGTGGGACAAGGGTGTCCCAGTCAGCAGTTGACTCAGTCAACTGGTCAACAGGGGCCTCGGGCCCTCCAGTCAGTGGCACGGGGGGATGCCACGTGGGTGCCAGCTCGGCACCGGCCGGAGAGGCGTCGGAGCTAACTCCGGCGACCAATCCAACGGTGGAGCGATCGAGAGAGCTGCAGGATTCGTCCACACCGCACCATTTTGGTCGCGGTCGGGCTCATTCGAACAACAAGACGACGGCAGAGCGATCTGTGACGGTGGTGGAGGCTGCGATGGCCGGAGCTGAGCGCATCGAGCTCATCGGCGGTGAGGTTCTTCGGGCGAGGTACGGGTACGTGGCTACGAGGCACAAAGCGAGCTGCGCGAAGTGCCCATGGTGCCTACTCGACACGAGAAGCGGAACGGTGGCACGCACGGGACCAAATGGTCACCGTGGCCACGCCAGCAACGAGGCCAGGTGGCAGCGCGTTTGGGTGAGCGTGGAACGGGTGCTACAGGCGATCAGAGGAGGCAGGGGAGGGCGCATCCAGCGCAGAGGCTCACCGGGGGAGCATGGGGTCTGGGCAGAGGGCTCGGGGAGGACTGGTGGCGTAGATCAAGGACGAGGACGATGTGGTGGATGAGCTGGAGAAGAAGAAGAATGCGGCGATGCGAGGGGCTTCGGGGCTCAATCCAATGGTGTAGTGGCAGCAGAGGACCACTGCGGAGCTTTTGGACTTGCTGGGGCGACGAACAGACGACGGTGGCCATGGCTACGGCGATCGACGGCGACGGGGGCACTCGGGCATCTCGAACAGAGGCGGGGAAGGAGATGAGAGGGGGATTTTGGACCCGCTAGGGTTCGGAGAAGAGAGCGAGGCGCGCGGGCGAGTTATTAAGGGCGCCGGGGAACCGTGGGATTGGCGACATGGCATCGAACGCCGGTCGGATGGGCGCGCGCGCCGACACATGCGCGGGGAGGGAGACAGGCGCTAGGTGGGTTGGGCCGGGGACTGTAGCAGTAGGCTTAAGTGCACAGTAGTTCTTTAGGCCATTTTCATTTTTCCTTTTTCTGTTTCTTTTCTTTTCTGTTTTTGCTAATTGTTTGGGCACCAAATGAGTTTTGTAAAATATGAGAGCTGGCCCACAAATGACAGCACAATATATCCTACCACCAAAAACTAGTTTGGGGTAAATATGATTTCATATTTATTTTTTATTAATAAAAAGGTTATTAAATAATGTTTTCAGCCACTGTTTGAGGTTGTTTAAGTCACTTATCAAATTTCAATAATGTTGATTGCAATTTTATCATAGCCTATGATTTATCTACTATTTATTGAACATTTTAGTTTTACTATTTGAAAACTTTTATTGTTTTCTTGATTTTGAATTTAAATTTGAATCAGTTTCAATCTAATGCGAGATTAGCAACAATAACCAAGGTGACGTGGCATCGTTAACGTGGGATTACTGTAGCCTAATTATCCAGGCGTCACAATTCTCCTCCACTACAAGAAATCTCATCCCTAGATTAAGAGGTAGAGTAAGGGGGAAAAGTCTGCTTACGAAATTCTAATGGTTCTTTTCGGTCTTGGCTACTCTTCTCGAAGAAGTAATCCCTTTCGTTGATGTCTTCAATTCTCTGCTTCAGGTTATCATGATGAAGTCGTCATCCTTTCTTCGGAGTCTTCATAGTACGTATGAAGGACAAGGGGTAACTTCGGAAAAATAGACCACTGAAAGGTCGACTATCTGGTTGATAACATCGGGGATGGTGGCGGAAAGTAACTCTCGAATGGAAACTTAAGACAATATTGAGAGCAAAGTAAGTATGTACCATGAGACGTTTCAAGCGGGTAGGCAATCGTTCATTGCCTGCAACAGGGCATGAAAGAGGTTCAGAGCAACGGAAATAAGTATTGTGTCTGATACTAGAATAGATCATCTCTAGGAAGGTGACCCATGAATACAAACGGAGTCAAGCGCGAGGAATAACTTTAGAAACCAGGGGTACAAGAGAGCCAGGTTTCAATCCTGTGGAATTGTGGGTTATGGGCCCACCATGTGGGTTAAAAGTAGGAAGGGCGGTGACATCTTGCACGATCATGTAAGCAAGGCAAGCCAGAGGATAGTCTGTCGGTTATGTCGGCAACAACACCGGTACCAAGGGCGAGGGACGAAGAGAACCATTTTCCTGCTCGTTGAACGAGGCAGACCAGTAGGCAAAGTTCTCGTCCATCGGTGGTTATCGGAATGTCATCAACAAAAGTAGCAGGGTCTTTCTGACAGAATTGTACATCGAGGTGCTTACAAAAGCAGGAGAATATTACTGCTTAGATCATATAGATCACAAGAAATTTTAAACCAAATAATGGGAAAGGAAATTGTATCATCAGTTTAAATAGAACAATGGAAAGGAAAATGTGTTTAAACACATATTTCAGGGGTATATCCTTCCCAAGGACATGTAGAGCATGCTATCCATGACAGTATAGAAAGTATAAAACCATTTAGGTAAGTGGAGAGGAATTTCATGACATTACCCATACAATGGCATTTGGATAATTGATAAGGAAAATTTTGCATTGTGCTTCAAATGTTCTTATTGAAGATCAGAGTACCACAGACATGCTTAGAGATAGCATTGACATGGTCTTCAGGCAAAGGTCAGACTCTGGATACATGAAGGATCCATCAGGAAACATCTTGTAGAATAAGTCTTACAATTTCCTCATGGAAGAAGGATAATCTTGCTGAAAGGAATCTATAACAATAGGGCCTCCGGCCAGGTGTGCTAGGCATGACATCACCTTATCGGGTCATATAATGACCGATTTTATAACCCTTGAAAATATGTTCCAACCATCATATCTGACCAAGATTCAGATCCGGTTGGTGTCAGGATACCTCAGACTTAGGATGCCTGAGAAGAAAAGGTGCAACACAAATTTACGAGATGACATTGTAAGATTCTCGGGAAATGAACTATGGAAGTGAGTTCCAAAACAAGAGTTCATCATTAAACCAAGGAGAGGATGAGGAGGTGGCTGAAGGACTCAACGATAATTCATTGAGATTTCCAAAAGATGGATTTCCACGATTATGTGAACAAGGAGATAATATTTGACAGATCAAATGATATAATGATGTATGCTTAAGAAAACATACACAATTTAAACATTGGTTGAAAAGTGCACCCGAAAATCTGGACTAGGTAGCACGATCAATGTTTGAATGATGACTAGTGAGCAATAGACTTAGAATGAAGCTATCGACCATTCACGTCAAAGCAATAGGGTTGCTAGAATTTTTGAATTTTACATATCACAGACCATTTGTCGGTATTCCGGTTATAAACAACACGAGAAAGAATGGCGATGGTGACAAGTATCACTATACCAAGAATTCTTAAGAGGTGGTGAAACTCTCACGACATTCTTGACATAAAATATGGTAATACTCCAAGGTAAAGAACAAATGCTAGATAGCAAGGATCTCAAGGTATAACACGAAACACAAACAAGTTTGTGTTGAACGGAAGGCAATAAAGTGATCGATGATAACACAAATCATTGAGGGCAAGGATGGTACTTCTCATTATGAATTTGATTGCTATTCTGGAAGGAATCAAAATGTTGATGATGACCACGACAAATTTTGTCGAGAGGATCCACGAAGAAGCAATCGAACAGTGATTGCATCAAGCAAAAGGAGTGTTATAGCAAAAGATTATTAGAACCACAGATACGTCTCCAACTCAGAATCAAGCTTGTTGTTCGAGGTGAAACGATATGACGAGGAAGAGCGACGTAAGCTTAGCTCACCGTCAAAAAATGTGCTCCATTAAGGACCAAGTAGCATGGATAAATTTAGCATGCTAATGATATAGCCGATCAAGCTAGAAATGACATGATCGAGTACAAACTCATAAGTAAAGGAGATTACTAAGAGTTGTTTAACCGTGGTGAGGACCCGGTTTAGTTATCGGTGTCCTCGAGTGACTAACAACTCGAAACCAGGAAACATTGGAATCGGTGAGGAATAATACTTGATGAAGGCTCCTAATAAGCAACACGGTTTGGTGATATTATTGAGATACCTGAGGGTAATACTCGGAGGAATATCAAAATAGAGGTTGCGGAGATGCGTTGATCTGCAAAAGTCAAGTGATTTAACTTGTCTGAGAAACGGAATTGAACGAGAACAATTTGGTCGGAACCACAATTGTAAATGATCAAACCACTGATACAAGATGTACTTGTAACAAGGGGGTAATTATTTTCATGAGAAGCTTCCATGAAAAGATCTGCATCGTGTCCATGGGCATGAATGCAAAGTTCAAGGTTGACTCCCACTTCTTCAATGCCTAACCTTTCATTCACTTCCCGTCTTCAAAGAAGTTATGGAGTTGAAAATTTATCTGGCAAAACACTAGTAGATATAACCCGCATAAACTTCAGGTTCACACAGACTAAAGAAGGCATAGGTTCAACCCATAGGGGCATCTTAGGAACATATACCACGAACTTCAAGAGTTAATAACACAAGCTCAAAAGCAGAGCATGGTTTACTAAAGTAGAGGATACAATTTACCAAAGGCATTATGTATCAGGGAAAGAACTCACAAGAATTTTGGATGTGAAAGACATTGTCAGATAATAACCCGACAATGGGTCTGGTTGTCCACAACGGGGCTGATGTGAGTATCGGTACTCATTCAGAGGAAGAGGGAATGCAAGGAGATAAGATTATAGAAACAACTAACTAACTCAAGGCTCAAATGCAAAGGAATTATTAGTTCCAAGTCAAGGGATCAGAAGCAATGCTCTGATTAGGGATGGATAAGTTGAATACTCTTAGAGGTACAATCGTCGGCAATTTGATTGGTCGAGAACCAACTCATGTTTAAAATGATGTCTAAGCCGGAAGGATAATCCTAGGATTCGACTGATGATGGTGAACATTTGCAACTTATTGAATCAATGGACTCAAAAATGATAGTGACCAAGGATGCCACTAAGATTTGTATACTTATGGGATTAACCATAGTGCAAGCAAGCAAGAATTTCAAGAACAACTGGCGGTTGAAGATTTTCGAAAGACCAATTAGTATTTCGAAGACTTTGGTGAAACACATGAACAACTGGGGAGAAACAAATCCTTGGTGTGTGTGAGGATTAATTTGTAGGTGTATTCGGGTGATAAGGAACTGCAAGGCAGTAGGCACAAGGATTCTCAGAACAACAACGAGTATTTCGGGGTATCTTGTAATAACAAGAGCAACTGGGGACTAAGGTAAGAATGGCAAGTGCATGTAGTTATCTATAGGGGTTGACGATGGAAGGGAGTTGCAAACGCAATGAGCACAAGTTCTCGGGATAACATCGGAGAGTATCTTCTGAATCTTTTGGTGCAGCAGGCGTTCATCTGTAATAAGGGGCTCTCCGAAAGGAAGTAATTACGAGAGCCTAGAGTTAGAGTTATCAAAATCTTTCTACCCGAATAGAAGAGAGATCAAAGTCCTAGAGTATAGACGAGGAATAAAATATTCTAGTACCACCCAATGGCGACGTGGGCCCGTAAGCCGCACAACAATGTTAGGAAAAGATTTTTTTCGCTAGACTCAACTTCGGCCAAGGAGTGTGGAAGGGGGATTCCTATAGGCAGTCGGCTCTGATACCAACTTCTGACGCCCTCGATTTGACCGTACACTAATCATACACGCAAACGTGTACGATCAAGATCAGGGACTCATGGTAAGATATCACAACACAAATCTACAAATAAAATAAGTCATACAAGCATCATATTACAAGCCAGGGGCCTCGAGGGCTCGAATACAAGAGTTCGATCGTAGACGAGTCAGCGGAAGCAACAATATCTGAGTACAAACATAAGCTAAACAAGTTTGCCTTAAGAAGGCTAGCACAAACTGGGATACAGATCGAAAGAGGCGCATGCCTCCTGCTTGGGATCCTCCTAAACTACTCCTAGTTGTCGTCAGCGGCCTACACGTAGTAGTAGACACCTCACGAGTAGTAGCAGTCATCGTCGACAGTGGCGTCTGGCTCCTGGACTCCAGCGTCTGGTCGCAACAATCAAATATAGAAAGGGGGAAAAGGGGGGAGCAAAGCAACCGTGAGTACTCATCCAAAGTACTCGCAAGCAAGGAGCTACACTACATATGCATTGGTATCAATAAAAGGGGGTAGTATATGTGGACTGAACTGCAAAATGCTAGAATAAGAGGGGGATAGCTAGTCCTGTCGAAGACTACGCTTCTGGCCGCCTCCATCTTGCAGCATGTAGAAGAGAGTAGATGGTAAGTCCACCAAGTATCATCGCATAGCATAATCCTACCCGGTGATCCTCCCCTCGTCACCCTGTGAGAGAGCGATCACCGGTTGTATCTGGCACTTGGAAGGGTTTGTTTTATGAAGTATCCGTTTCTAGTTGTCATAAGGTCAAGGTACAACTCCGGGTCATCCTTTTACCGAGGGACACGGCTATTCGAATAGATCAACTTCCCTGCAGGGGTGCACCACATCTCCCAACACGCTTGATCCCCTTTGGCCGGACACACTTTCCTAGGTCATGCCCGGCCTCGGAAGATCAACACGTCGCAACCCTACCTAGGCACAATAGAGAGGTCAGCACGCCGGTTTAAATCTTGTGGCGCAGGGGTCTGGGACCATCGCCCATTGCACACCTACATGTTGCGTACGCGGCCGGCAAGCAGACCTAGCCTCCCTTATACAAGAGCAGGTGTTCCAGTCCAACCCGGCGCGTGCTGCTCAGTCGCTGATGTCAAGAAGGCTTTGGCTGATACCACGATGTCGAGTGCCCATAACTGTTCCCGCGTAGTTGGTTAGTGCGTATAGGCCAGTGGCCAGACTCAGATCAAATACCAAGATCTCGTTAAGCGTGTTATTTTGAAATAACCACGGATGCCGACCAGGGCCAGGCCCACCTCTCTCATAGGTGGTCTCAACCTACCCTTTCGCTCCGCCACAAAGGTTCACTCAGAGCGCCATCCGGACAAACGTCCCTTCGGACCCAATCCATGAAACACAAGCGGGAACTCTATGAGCCGACGCGACTTTAGTCACCACATGTATCATGTATAAAGTATATAGTATATACCCGTGGTCACCTCCCGAGTGATCACGGCCCGATAGTATAGCATGGCAGACAGACAAGAATGTAGGGCCACTGATGATAAACTAGCATCATATACTAAGCATTAGGATTGCAGGTGAAGGTAACAATAGTAGTAGCAAGGACAAGCTATGCATCAGGATAGGATTAACGGAAAGCAGTAACATGCTACACTACTCTAATGCAAGAAGTAGAGAGAAGAGTAGACGATATCTGGTGATCAAAGGGGGGGCTCGCCTGGTTGCTCTGGCAAGAATGAGGGGTCATCTTCGATGTAGTCGAACACACGGACATCGGCAGCGGTCTCGGAGTCTACCGGAAAGGAGTAACGGAGGGGGAATACAATAAATAACAGAGCAATCAAATCTAACACAAAGCAAGATGCGGCAATACATTTTGCTAGGGGTGACCTAACGTAGGGATAGGCGATACCGGCGAAGGGGGGAAACATCTGGGAAAGTATTCCCGGTGTTTCGCATTTTCGGGCAGATGAACCGGAGAGGGGAAAGTTGTGTGTTCGCTATGCTAGGGAGGGGTGGCGAACGAACGGGCTGCGTATCCGGATTCGTCTCGTTGTTCTGAGCAACTGCTACCTCTTGAGCACTGCGTTGGTTTTCCCCGAAGAGGAAGGGATGATGCAGCAAAGTAGCGTAAGTATTTCCCTCAGGTTTTGAGAACCAAGGTATCAATCCAGTAGGAGGCTACGCGCAAGTCCCCCGCACCTGCACAAAACAAATAAATCATCGCAACCAACGCGATAAGGGGTTGTCAACCCTACACGGCCACTTACGAGAGTGAGATCTTATAGATATGCTAAGATAATATTTTTGGTATTTTTATGATAAAGATGCAAAGTAAAATAAAATAAAAGTAAAAAAGCAAAGGAAATAACTAAGTATTGGAAGATTAATATGATGAAGATAGACCCGGGGGCCATAGGTTTCACTAGTGGCTTCTCTCAAGAGCATAGGTATTTTACGGTGGGTGAACGAATTACTGTTGAGCAATTGATAGAATTGAGCATAGTTATGAGAATATCTAGGTATGATCATGTATATAGGCATCACGTCCGAGACAAGTAGACCGACTCCTGCCTGCATCTACTACTATTACTCCACTCATCGACCGCTATCCAGCATGCATCTAGAGTATCAAGTTCATGAAAACAGAGTAACGCCTTAAGCAAGATGACATGATGTAGAGGGATAAACTCATGCAATATGATGAAAACCCATCTTGTTATCCTCGATGGCAACGATACAATACGTGCCTTGCTGCCCCTACTGTCACTGGGAAAGGACACCGCAAGATTGAACCCAAAGCTAAGCACTTCTCCCATTGCAAGAAAGATCAATCTAGTAGGCCAAACCAAACTGATAATTCGAAGAGACTTGCAAAGATAACCAATCATGCATAAAAGAATTCAGAGAAGATTCAAATATTGTTCATAGATAGACTTGATCATAAACCCACAATTCATCGGTCTCAGCAAACACACCGCAAAAATAAGATTACATCTAATAGATCTCCGCAAGAGAGGGGGAGAACATTGTATTGAGATCCAAAAAGAGAGAAGAAGCCATCTAGCTATTAAATATGGACCCGTAGGTCTGAGGTAAACTACTCACACTTCATCGGAGGGGCTATGGTGATGATGTAGAAGCCCTCCGTGATCGATGCCCCCTCCGGCGGAGCTCCAGAACAGGCCCCAAGATGGGATCTTGTGGATACTGATAACCCACAAGTATTGGGGATCGCAACAGTTTTTGAGGGTAAAGTATTCAACCCAAATTTATTGATTCGACACAAGGGGAGCCAAAGAATACTCTCAAGTATTAGCAGCTGAGTTGTCAATTCAACCACACCTGGAAACTTAGTATCTGCAGCAAAGTATTTAGTAGCAAAGTAATATGATAGTAGTGGTAACAGTAGCAAAAGGTAACAGTAGTAAAAGTAATGTTTTTGGTATTTTGTAGTGATGATAGCAATAGCAACGGAAAAGTAAATAAGCGAAGAACAATATATGGAAAGCTCGTAGGCAATGGATCGGTGATGGAGAATTATGCCGGATGCGGTTCATCATGTAACAATCATAACCTAGGGTGACACAAAACTAGCTCTAGTTCATCAATGTAATGTAGGCATGTATTCCGAATATAGTCATACGTGCTTATGGAAAAGAACTTGCATGACATCTTTTGTCCTACCCTCCCGTGGCAGTGGGGTCCTTACGGAAACTAAGTGATATTAAGGCCTCCTTTTAATAGAGTACTGAAACAAAGCATTAACACATAGTGAATACATGAACTCCTCAAACTACGGTCATCACCGGTAAGTATCCCGATTATTGTCACTTCGGGGTTAACGGATCGTAACACATAATAGGTGACTATAGACTTGCAAGATAGGATCAAGAACTCTCATATATTGATGAAAACATAATAGGTTCAGATATGAAATCATGGCACTCGGGCCCTAGTGACAAGCATTAAGCATAGCAAAGTCATAGCAACATCAATCTCAGAACATAGTGGATACTAGGGATCAAACCCTAACAAAACTAACTCGATTACATGATAGATCCCATCCAACCCATCACCGTCCAGCAAGCCTACGATGGAATTACTCACGCACGGCGGTGAGCATCATGAAATTGATGATGGAGGATGGTTGATGATGACGATGGCGATGGATTCCCCTCTCCGGAGCCCCGAACAGACTCCAGATCAGCCCTCCCGAGAGGTGTTAGGGCTTGGCGGCGGCTCCGTATCGTAAAACGCGATGAATTCTTCTCTCTGATTTTTTTCTCCCCGAAACACAATGTATAGAGTTAGAGTTGGAGTCGGAGGAGCTCCAGGGGGCCCACGAGGTAGGGGCGCGCCCTAGGGGGGGCAGGTGCGCCCCCACCCTCGTGGATAGGTGGTGGGCCCCTTGGCCTTCATCTTTTGCAGGTATTTTTTATATTTTCCAAAAAGTTGCTCCGTGAAGTTTCAGGCCATTCCGGGAACGTTTGTTTCTGCACATAAATAACACCATGGTAATTCTGCTGAAAACAGCGTCAGTCCGGGTTAGTTCCATTCAAATCATGCAAGTTATAGTCCAAAACAAGGGCAAAAGTGTTTGGAAGAGTAGATACGACGGAGACATATCAACTCCCCCAAGCTTAAATCTTTGCTTGTCCTCAAGCAATTCAGTTGATAAACTGAAAGTGATAAAGAAAAACTTTTACAAACTCTGTTTGCTCTTGTTGTTGTAAATATGTAAAGCTAGCATTCAAGTTTTCAGCAAAGATTATAACTAACCACATTCGCAATAACGCTTAGGTCTCAAGTTTACTCATATCAATAGAATAATCAACTAGCGAGCAATAATAATAAATCTCGGATGACAACACTTTCTCAAAACAATCATAATATGATATAACAAGATGGTATCTCGCTAGCCCTTTCTAAGACCGCAAAACATAAATGCGGAGCACCTTTAAAGACCAAGAACTAACTAGACATTGTAATTCATGGTAAAAGAGATCCAGTCAAGTCATACTCAATGTAAACTAACAATAATGAATGCAAATGACAGCGGTGCTCTCCAACTGATGCTTTTTAATAAGAGGATGATGACTCAGCATAAAAGTAAATAGATAGGCTCTTTGCAGAGGGAAGCAGGGATTTATAGAGGTGCCAGAGCTCGGTTTTGAAATAGAGATGAATAATATCTTGAGCGGTATACTTTCATTGTCAACATAACAACCAAGAGATGGCAATATCTTCCATGCTACACACATTATAGGTGGTTCCCAAACAGAATGGTAAAGTTTATACTCCCCCTTCCACCAACAAGCATCAATCCATGGCTTGCTCGGAACAACGAGTGCCTCCAACTAACAAGAGTCCCAGGGGGGTTTTGTTTGCAATTATTTTGATTTAGTTTGCATAAAACATGGGACTGGGCATCCCAGTGACCAGCCATTTATCTCGTGAGTGAGGAGCGGAGTCCACTCCTCTTGACAATAACCTGCCTAACATGGAAGATACGGACAGCCCTAGTTGATACATGAGTTATTCGAGCATACAAAACAGGATATTTATTTGAAGGTTTAGAGTTTGGCACATACAAATTTACTTGGAACGGCAGGTAGATACCGTATATAGGTAGGTATAGTGGACTCATGTGGAATAACTTTGGGGTTTCAGGGATTGGATGCACAAGCAGTATTCCCGCTTAGTATAGGTGAAGGCTAGCAAAAGACTGGGGAGCGACCAGCTAGAGAGTGACAACAGTCATGATCATGCATTAAAATTAATCAACACCGAATGCAAGCATGAGTAGGATATAATCCACCATGAACATAAATATCGTGAAGGCTATGTTGATTTTGTTTCAACTACATGCGTGAACATGCGCCAAGTCAAGTCACTTAAATCATTCAGAGGAGGATACCACCCTATCATACCACATCATAACCATTTTAATATCATGTTGGCACGCAAGGTAAACCATTGTAACTCATATCTAATCAAGCATGGCACAAGAAACTATGATCTCTAGTTGTCATTGCAAACATGTTTATTCATAATAGGCTGAATCAGGAACGATGAACTAATCATATTTACAAAAACAAAAGAGGTCGAGCTCATACTAGCTTTTCTCATCTTAGTCAGTCCATCATATATCATCATAATTGCCTTTCACTTGCACGACCGAATGATGTGAATAATAATAATAGTGCACGTGCATTGGACTAAGCTGGAATCTACAAGCATTCAATAAACAGGAGAAGACAAGGCAGTATGGGCTCTTTTGTCAGATCAACAAGTATGCATACAAGAGCCACTTCAACAATTTAATTATGGTCTTCTCCTATCGACCCCCAAAGAAAAGAAAAGAAATAAAACTATTTACACGGGAGAGCTCCCAACAAGTAAAAGAAGAACATGAAATCTTTTTGGGTTTTCTTTTTTAATTACTACTACAAGCATGGAAAGTAAACTAATTAAAAGCTACAACTAATTTTTTTTGGTTTTTCTTAAGGTTTATCAAACACACAAGAAGAAAGCATAAAAACAAAATAAACTAGCATGGATGATACAATGAAAAAGTATGAGCACCGACATGTAGCAATGAGTGTGTGAACATAAATGTAATTTCAGTGGAAAATACGTACTCTCCAAGCTTAGGCTTTTGGCCTAAGTTGGTCTATCGCCATGCCTGGCCTGGCGGATATCCATAATAATAGTTAGGGTCGTACTGAGATGCAGCGGCTATCGCCTCCTGAGCTGCAGCGTGGCGACGAGCGGCCTCCGCTCTCCTCTCGTACTCATCTGCCTCCTCTCTGGTAATAACATATCTTCCTTTTGACTGATGATCAAAGAAGGCAGGAGTAGGGAGAGTAATATGGAAAGCACGGCGTCTGTCAAAGATTAGTCGATACTGGAGAGGTGATTCATTCCTCTCGACAAATGGTGGTGAACCATAGCATTAAAGTCTAGGTAAGCAGGTGGTAATTCAATATCATCTTCGCGTATGGCTACACCATGAAAATTAGCTATGCGGGTTGCATAAATTCCTCCAAAGAAATCTCCATTAAATCTATTAAGATGCAACCTATGTGCAACAATGGCCCCCAAATTATAAGATTTGTCTCCAGCACTCCTAAGAATACTGAGGTCAGGGACACACATGTGACATGCCTCATCTTTACCATTAATGCACCTACCTATGAAGAGAGCAAAATAATGTATAGCAGGAAAGTGAATGCTTGTGTTATATCTCTAGATTCTCCCACAGTTATGCTAGCAAGAAAATCTCTAAATTCAGATTTGCGAGGATCCCTTATACTACCCCATTGTGGAAGTTTGCAAGCAGTGGTAAAATCCTCTAAGTCCGTAGTATAAGAATTTTCATAAAGATCAAACATGACAGTTGGAGAATTATGTGAAGATGAAAATTCAAACCTCCTCACAAAGGTACTAGTGAAATTGTGATACTGGCTGCACTTCTCTTCCTCGAAGCTCACAAGATCGGCGTTACGCAAATATGCGTTGAATTCTTCCTTAATTCCTGCTCGATCCATAAAATTTTCAGAAGGCCACTCACAAGTACGCACTGGAGCATCTCTTGGTGGCTCTTCATCAGCATCACGCATTGCAAGCCTGGGTCCTTGCTTCCTTGAGGAACCACCTTGGAACATTTTCCTAAGCATTTCTCTTCCTCTGAAAAATTCTGAAAATTTTTAGTAACTTCAAAATGACAGTAAACCAAACTCAATAATATTGATAGCAACTACTCCTACAAGTGCCTAGGGCCTATATCATGCATCAAAACTACTTGGAACCATATAAATTTGACATGCAAGCTCAAGAATAGGGTCACCTAAGCAGCAAGAATTTGCAATGAATAAAGCACTAGAACAAAAACTAATTGGACCAATGGAGGAGTCACATACCAAGGAACAATCTCCCCAAGCAGTTTTGTGAGAGGTGCTTTGAGCAAGGAGATCGAAAATGGCAGCAAAACAAGCTTGGACTCGGGTTTGAGCTGGTTATTCGTGTTTGGGGGAGGAAGAAGGAGTGTGTGGGTGAAAGGATAAGTGGAGGAGGGCCACCATGGGCCCATGAGGCAGGGGCGTGCCCTCCACCCTCGTGGGCAGGTGGTTGAGCCCCCCTGTTGTGTTCTCAGTGCCAAATATTCTCAAATATTCTAGAAAAAATCATATTTAAATTTCAGGGCATTTGGAGAACTTTTATTTTCGGGGTATTTTTATATTGCACGGATAATCAGATAGTAGACAGAAAATACTTATTTTTATTTTATGTAATATAAATAACAGAAAGTAAAAGGAAGGTACAGAAGGTTGTGCCTTCTAGTTTCATCCATCTGATGCTCATCAAAAGGAATCCACTAACAAGGTTGATTAAGTCTTGTTAACGAACTCATTCCGAATAACATGGAACCAGAGAAATTTCGAATAACACTATGTTACCTCAACGGGGATATGCACATCCCCAATAATAAGAATATCATATTTCTTCTTGACAGTAGGAAGAGGAAATTCAAAAACCTCCAAATATAATCGATGGAATTTTTCGAATAGAGTTGATACTATTAACTTGAGGTTGTTTCCTCGGAAAGTGTACCGTATGCTCATTACCATTAACATGAAAAGTGACATTGCCTTTACTGCAATCAATAACAGCCCCTGCAGTATTCAAAAAGGGTCTTCCAAGAATAATAGACATACTATCGTCCTCGGGAATATCAAGAATAACAAAGTATGTTTAAATAGTAACGTTTGCAACTACAACAGGCACATCCTCACAAATACCGACAGGTATAGTAGTTGATTTATCAGCCATTTGCAAAGATATTTCAGTAGGTGTCAACTTATTCAGATCAAGTCTATGATATAAAGAGAGAGGCATAACACTAACACCGGCTCCAAGATCACATAAAGCAGTTTTAACATAGTTTCCTTTAATGGAGCATGGTATAGTTGGTACACCGGGATCTCCAAGTTTCTTAGGTATTCCACCCTTAAAAGTATAATTAGCAAGCATGGTGGAAATTTCAGCTTCCGGTATCTTTCTTTTATTTGTAACAATATCTTTCATATACTTAGCATAAGGATTCATTTTGAGCATATCAGTTAATCGCATACGCAAAAAGATAGGTCTAATCATTTCAGCAAAGCGCTCAAAATCCTCATCATCCTTGTTCTTGGATGGTTTGGGAGGAAAAGGCATGGGTTTCTGAACCCATGGTTCCCTTTCTTTACCGTGTTTCCTAGCAATAAAGTCTTTCTTATCATAACGTTGATTCTTTGGTTGTGGGTTATCAAGATCAACAGCAGGTTCAATTTCTATATCATTATCATTACTAGGTTGAGCATCATCATGAACATTATCATTAACCTTATCACTAGTTTCAGGTTCATTACCAGATTGTGTTTCAGGATCAGAAATAGAAATATCATTTGGATTCTCAGGTATTTTAGTAAAAGGTTCATTAGAAGCATGCAAAGTCCTATCATTTTTCTTTTTCTTCCTTTTAGAAGGACTAGGTGCATCTATATTATTTCTCTGAGAATCTTGCTCAATTATCTTAGGGTGGCCTTCAGGATACAAAGGTTCTCGAGTCATTTTGCCACCTCTAGTCATAACTCTAACAACATTATCATTATTCTTGCTATTTAATTCATTGAGAAAATCATTTTGATCTTTAAGTACTTGTTCTACTTGAGTGGTAACCATAGAAGCATGTTTACTAATAAGTTTAAGTTCACCTTTGACATTAGCCATATAATCACCCAAGTGTTCAAGTATATTTGAATTGTATTTCAATTGTCTACCAAAATAAGCATTAAAATCTTCTTGCTTAACCATAAATTTATCAAACTCATCTAAGCATGGGCTAGCAAACTTAGTAAATGGGATTTCAGCTTTATCATATCTATAGAGAGAATTTACCCTTACTACCTGTGTCGAGTTATCAAGACCATAAGTTTCTTCAATAGGTAATGGATTAAGATCATATGTTTATTCAACAGGTGGTAAATTAAGACCATGTATTTCTTCAATAGGAGGTAAATTCTTAACATCTTCAGCTTTAATACCTTTTTCTTTCATAGATTTCTTTGCCTCTTGCATATCTTCAGGACTGAGAAATAGAATACCCCTCTTTTTCGGAGTGGGTTTAGGAATAGGCTCAGGAATTGGCTCTGGAGGTGTCCAATTATTTTAATTTGTCAACATATTATTCAATAGAATTTTAGCTTCATTCGATGTTCTTTCCCTAAAAACAGAACCAGCACAACTATCCAGGTAATCTCTGGAGGCATCGGTTAGTCCATTATAAAAGATATCAAGTATTTCATTTTTCATAAGAGGATGATCAGGCAAAGCATTAAGTAATTGGAGAAGCCTCCCCCAAGCTTGTGGGAGACTCTCTTCTTCAATTTGCACAAAATTACATATATTGCTTAAAGCAACTTGTTTCTTATGAGCAGGGAAATATTTAGCAGAGAAGTAATAAATCATATCCTGGGGACTACGCACACAACCAGGATCAAGAGAATTAAACCATATCTTAGCATCACCCTTTAATGAGAACGGAAATATTTTAAGGATATAAAAGTAATGAGTTCTCTCATCAGTAGTAAAAAAGGTGGCTATATCATTTAATTTAGTAAGATGTGCCACAACAGTTTCAGATTCATGGCCATGAAAAGGATCAGATTCAACCAAAGTAATTATATCAGGATCAACAGAGAATTCATAATCCTTATCGGTAACACTGATAGGCGAAGTAGCAAAAGTAGGGTCAGGTTTCATTCTAGCATTTAGAGATTGCTTATTCCATTTAGCTAATAACCTCTTACATTCGTATCTATCTTTGCAAGTGAAAATAGCTAAAGAAGCTTCTTTATCAAAAACATAACCCGCGGGAATAACAGGCAAGTCTTCATCATCAATTTCATCAGTATTATCAGATTCAATATTTCCAATCTCTCTAGCCCTAGCAAGTTGTTCATCAAGAAATTCACCAAGTGGCACAGTAGTATCAAGCATAGAAGTAGTTTTGTCATAAGTATCATGTATAGCAGAAGTGGCATCATCAATAACATGCGACATATCAGAACGAATAGCAGAAGCAGGTTTAGGTGTCGCAAGCTTACTCAAAACAGAAGGTGAATCAAGTGCAGAGCTAGATGGCAGTTCCTTACCTCCCCTCGTAGTTGAGGGATAAATCTTGGTTCTTGGATCTTTCAAGTTATTCATAATGATAAGCAGATATAAATCCCAAGTGACTCAAAGAGTAGAGCTATTCTCCCTGGCAACGGTGCCAGAAAATAGTCTTGATAACCCACAAGTATAGGGGATCGCAATAGTTTTCGAGGTAAAGTATTCAACCCAAATTTATTGATTCGACACAAGGGGAGCCAAAGAATACTCTCAAGTATTAGCAGCTGAGTTGTAATTCAACCACACCTAGAAACTTAGTATTTGCAGCAAAGTATTTAGTAGCAAAGTAATATGATAGTAGTGGTAACGGTAGCAAAAGGTAACAGTAGTAAAAGTAATGTTTTTGGTATTTTGTAGTGATGATAGCAATAGCAACAGAAAAGTAAATAAGCGAAGAACAATATATGGAAAGCTCGTAGGCAATGGATCGGTGATGGAGACTTATGCCGGATGCGGTTCATCATGTAACAGTCATAACCTAGGGTGAAACAGAACTAGCTCCAGTTCATCAATGTAATGTAGGCATGTATTCCGAATATAGTCATACGTGCTTATGGAAAAGAACTTGCATGACATCTTTTGTCCTACCCTCCCGTGGCAGCGGGGTCCTTACGGAAACTAAGGGATATTAAGGCCTCCTTTTAATAGAGTACCGGAACAAAGCATTAACACATAGTGAATACATGAACTCCTCAAACTACGGTCATCACCGGTAAGTATCCCGATTATTGTCACTTCGGGGTTAACGGATCATAACACATAATAGGTGACTATAGACTTGCAATATATTGATGAAAACATAATAGGTTCAGATCTGAAATCATGGCACTCGGGCCCTAGTGACAAGCATTAAGCGTAGCAAAGTCATAGCAACATCAATCTCAGAACATAGTGGATACTAGGGATCAAACACTAACAAAACTAACTCGATTACATGATAGATCCCATCCAACCCATCACCGTCCAGTGATACATCTCCAACGTATCTATAATTTTTGATTGCTCCATGCTATATTATCTACTGTTTTGGACATTATTGGGCTTTATTATCCACTTTTATATTATTTTTGGGACTAACCTATTAACCGGAGGCCCAGCCCAGAATTGCTATTTTTTGCCTGTTTTAGGGTTTCTAAGAAAAGGAATACGAAACGGAGTCCAAACGGAATGAAACCTTCGGGAACGTGATTTTCTCAACAAACAAGACCCGGGAGACTTGGACCCTAAGTCAAGACACAAAAGAGGAGGCCACGAGGTAGGAGGGCGCGCCTACCCCCCAGGCACGCCCTCCACCCTCGTGGGCCCCCTTTTGCTCCACCGACGTACTCCTTCCTCCTATATATACCTACGTACCCCAAATGATCACATACGGGGCCGAAACCCTAATTCTACCACTGCAACTTTCTGTATCCATGAGATCCCATCTTGGGGCCTGTTCTAGAACTCCGCCAGAGGGGGCATAGATCACGGAGGGCGTCTACATCAACACCATAGCCCCTCCAATGAAGTGTGAGTAGTTTACCTCAGACCTACGGGTCCATAGTTATTAGCTAGATGGCTTCTTCTCTCTTTTTGGATCTCAATACAATGTTCTCCCCTCTCTTGTGGAGAACTATTCGATGTAATCTTCTTTTTGCGGTGTGTTTGTTGAGACCGATGAATTGTGGGTTTATGATCAAGTCTATCTATGAACAATATTTGAATCTTCTCTGAATTCTTTTATGTATGATTGGTTATCTTTGCAAGTCTCTTCGAATTATCAGTTTGGTTTGGCCTACTATATTGATCTTTCTTGCAATGGGAGAAGTGCTTAGCTTTGGGTTCAATCTTGCGGTGTCCTTTCCCTATGACAGTAGGGGCAGCAAGGCACGTACTGTACTATTGCCATCGAGGATAACAAGATGGGGTTTTCATCATATTGCATGAGTTTATCCCTCTACATCATGTCATCTTGCTTAAGGCGTTACTCTGTTTTTAACTTAATACTCTAGATGCATGCTGGATAGCGGTCGATGAGTGGAGTAATAGTAGTAGATGCAGGGAGGAGTCGGTCTACTTGTCTCGGACGTGATGCCTATATACATGATCATACCTAGATATTCTCATAACTATGCTCAAATCTGTCAATTGCTCAACAGTAATTTGTTCACCCACCGTAGAATACTTATGCTCTCGAGAGAAGCCACTAGTGAAACCTATGGCCCCCGGGTCTATCTTTATCATATTAATCTCCTACTACTTAGTTATTTACTTTTTTCTTTACTTTGCCTTTATTTTACTTTGCATCTTTATCACAAAAATACCAAAAATATTATCTTATCATATCAATCAGATCTCACTCTCGTAAGTGGCCGTGTAGGGATTGATAACCCCTATTCGCGTTGGTTGCGAGGATTTATTTTCTTTGTGCATGTACGAGGGACTCGCACGTAGCCTCCTACTAGATTGATACCTTGGTTCTCAAAAACTAAGGGAAATACTTACGCTACTTTGTTGCATCATCCCTTCCTCTTCGGGGAAAACCAACGCAATGCTCAAGAGGTAGCAAGAAGGATTTTTGGCGCCGTTGCCGGGGAGGTCTACGCAAAAGTCAACATACCAAGTACCCATCACATACCCTTATCTCCCGCATTACATTATTTGCCATTTGCCTCTCGTTTTCCTCTCCCCCACTTCACCCTTGCCGTTTTATTCGCCTCTCTCTCTCTATCCTCCCTCTCTTTCTCTATTTGCCTCTTTTTGCCTGCTTGCTTTTTGTTTGCTTGTGTGTTAGTTTGCTTGCTTGTCACGATGGCTCAAGATAATACTAAATTGTGTGACTTCACCAATACCAACAACAATGATTTTATTAGCACTCCGATTGCTCCTCTTACCGATGCTGAATCTTGTGCATTAATATTTCTTTGCTGAATCTTGTCATGAAAGATCCATTTTCCGGCCATCCTAGTGAAGATGCCGCTACCCATCTAAATAGCTTCGTTGATTTGTGTGATATGCAAAAGAAGAAAGATGTGGATAATGATAATGTTAAATTGAAGCTATTTCCTTTTTCACTTAGAGATCGTGCTAAAGCTTGGTTTTCGTCTTTGCCTAAAAATAGTATTGATTCATGGAATAAGTGCAAAGATGCTTTTATCTCTAAATATTTTCCTCCCGCTAAGATCATATCTCTTAGAAACGATATTATGAATTTTAAGCAACTTGATTATGAACATGTTGCACAAGCTTGGGAGAGAATGAAACTAATGATACGTAATTGCCCTACTCATGGTTTGAATTTGTGGATGATCATACAAAAAATTTATGCCGGATTGAATTTTGCTTCTAGAAATCTTTTAGATTCGGCCACGGGAGGCACTTTTATGGAAATCACTTTAGGAGAAGCATCTAAACTTCTAGATAATATTATGGTTAATTATTCTCAATGGCATATTGAAAGATCTACTAATAAAAAGGTGCATGCGATAGAAGAAATTAATGTTTTGAGTGGAAAGATGGATGAACTTATGAAATTATTTGCTAATAAGAGTGTTTCTTCTGATCCTAATGATATGCCCTTGTCTACTTTGATTGAGAATAATAATGAATTTATGGATGTGAATTTTGTTGGTAGGAACAATTTTTGTAACAACGTGTATAGAGGAAATTTTAATCCTAGGCCTTATCCTAGTAATCCCTCTAATAATTATGGTAATTCCTACAACAATTCTTATGGAAATTATAATAAGATGCCCTCTGATATTGAATCTAATATTAAAGAATTTATTACTTCTCAAAAGAATTTTAATGCTTTGATTGAAGAAAAATTGCTTAAGATTGATGAGTTGGCTAGGAACGTTGATAGAATTTCTCTTGATGTTGATTCTTTGAAACTTAGATCTATTCCAGCTAAGCATGATATCAATGAGTCTCTCAAAGCCATGATAATTTCCATTGATGAGTGCAAAGAAAGAACCGCTAGGATGCGTGCTAAGAAAGATGCCTTTATAAGAGCGTGTTCTTCTAGTTGCTATGAAAATAAAGATGAAGATCTAAAAGTTACTGATGTGTCCCCTATTAAATCTTTGTTTTGCAATATGAATCTTGATAATGATGGGACTGAATATGGTCCACCTTTACCTAGAAGGCGTTCCAAGAGTTCGGAATTTTTTGATCTTGATGCTAAAATTTATAAAAGTGGGATTGAAGAAATTAAAACCCTAGATGTTGCTAAACCCACTATTATGGATTTCAAGGAATTTAACTATGAAAATTGCTCTTTTATTGATTTTATTTCCTTGTTACAATCTGTGCTAAATTCTCCTCATGCTTATAGTCAAAATAAAGCGTTTACTAAACATATCGTTGATGCCTTAATGCAATCTTATGAAGAAAAACTTGAATTGGAAGTTTCTATCCCTACAAAGCTTTATGATGAGTGGGAATCAACTATTAAAATTAAAATTAAAGGTCATGAATACTATGCTTTATGTGATTTGGGTGCTAGTGTTTCCATGATTCCAAAGACTTTGTGTGATTTGTTAGGTTTCCGTGATTTTGATGATTGCTCTTTAAACTTGCACCTTGCAGATTTCACTATTAAGAAACCTATGGGAAGAATTAATGATGTTCTTATTGTTGAAAATAGGAATTATGTGCCCGTAGATTTTATTGTTCTTGACATAGATTGCAATCCTTCATGTCCTATTATTCTTGGTAGACCTTTCCTTAGAACGATTGGTGCAATTATTGATATGAAGGAAGGAAATATTAGATTCCAATTTCCATTAAGGAAAGGCATGGAACACTTTCCTATAAAGAAAATTAAATTACCTTATGAATCTATTATGAGATCCACTTATGGATTGCCTACCAAAGATGGCAATACCTAGATCTATCATTGCTTGTTATGCCTAGCTAGGGGCGTTAAACGATAGCGCTTGTTAGGAGGCAACCCAATTTTATTTTTATTCCTTGATTTTTGCTCCTGTTTATTAATAAATAATTTATATATCCTATGTTTTGGTTGTGTTTTTTGTGTTTAATTAGTGTTTGTGCCAAGTAGAACCGTTGGGAAGACTTGGGGAAAGTCTTGTTACACTTGCTGTAAAAAACAAAAACTTTAGCGCTCACGAGAACTGCTGCCATTTTTATTTGGAAAGTGATATTTAGTTAATTATTTTTGAAGATGATTAATAGATAAATTACTCACGTCCAGAAATTTATTTTAGAATTTTTGGGGTTCCAGATCTTGCGCTAGCTACAAATTACTACAGACTGTTCTGTTTTTGACAGATTCTGTTTTTCGTGTGTTGTTTGCTTATTTTGATGAATCTATGGCTAGTAAAATAGTTTGTAAACCATAGAGAAGTTGGAATACAGTAGGTATAACACCAATATAAATAAGGAATGAGTTCATTACAGTATCTTGAAGTGGTCTTTTGTTTTCTTTCGCTAACGGAGCTCACGAGATTTTCTACTTTAAGTTTTGTGTTGTGAAGTTTTCAAGTTTTGGGTAAAGATTTGATGGATTATGGAACAAGGAGTGGCAAGAGCCTAAGCTTGGGTATGCCCATGGCATCCCCAAGATAATCTAAGGACACCTAAAAGCCAAAACTTGGGGATTCCCCGGAAGGCATCCCCTTTTTCGTCTACTTCTATCGATAACTTTACTTGGAGCTATATTTTTATTCGCCACATGATATGTGTTAGCGTCTTGTATGATTTGAGTCTTTGCTTTTTAGTTTACCACAATCATCCTTTCTGTACACACCTTTTGAGGGAGCCATACATGATTTGGAATTTGTTAGAATACTCTATGTGCTTCGCTTATATCTTTTGAGTTATATAATTTTGCTCTAGTACTTCACTTATATCTTTTAGAGCACGGTGGTGGATTCATTTTATAGAAACTATTGATCTCTCATGCTTCACTTAGATCATTTTGAGAGTCTTAAATAGCATGGTAATTTGCTTAAAATCCTAATATGCTTGGTATACAAGATTAATAATAAAACTTTCTTATGAGTGTGATGAATACTATGAGAAGTTCGATGCTTGATAATTGTTTTGAGATATGAAGATGGTGATATTAAAGTTGTGCTAGTAGAGTAGTTGTGAATTTGAAGAATACTTGTGTTAAAGCTTGTGATTCCCGTAGCATGCACGTATGGTGAACCATTATGTGATGAAGTCGGGGCATGATTTATGTTTTGATTGTCTTCCTTAGGAGTGGCGGTCGGGGACGAGCGATGGTGTTTTCCTACAAATCTATCCCCCTAGGAGTATGCGCGTAATACTTTGCTTTGATAACTTGTAGATTTTTGCAATAACTATGTGAGCTCTTTATGACTAATGTTGATTCCATGGATTATACGCACTTTTCTCAACCTTCCACCTTTTCTAGCCTCTCTAATACCGCGCACCTTTCGTTGGTATCATACACCCACCATATACCTTCCTCAAAACAGCCACCATACCTACCTATTATGGCATTTCCATAGCCATTCCGAGATATATTGCCATGCAACTTTCCACTGTTTCGTTTATTATGACACACTCCATCATTGTAATATTGCTTAGCATGATCATGTAGTCGACATCGTATTTGTGGCAAAGCCACCGTTCATAATTCTTTCATACATGTCACTCATGAGTCATTGCATATCCCGGTACACCGCCAGAGGCATTCATGTAGAGTCATATTTTGTTCTAAGTATCGAGTTGTAATTGTTGAGTTGTAAGAAAAATAAAAGTTTGATGATCATCATTATTAGAGCATTGTCCAAGTGAGGAAAGGATGATGGAGACTATGATTCCCCCACAAGTCGGGATGAGACTCCAGACTAAAAATAAAAAAAGAGTCCATAAAAAAGGAAAAGGCCCAAATAAACAAATGAGAGAAAAAAGAGAGAAGGGACAATGCTACTATCCTTTTGCCACACTTGTGCTTCAAAGTAGCACCATGATATTCATAGTAGAGAGTCTCTCATTTCGTCACTTTCATATACTAGTGGGAATTTTTCATTATAGAACTTGGCTTGTATATTCCAATGATGGGCTTCCTCAAAATGCCCTAGGTCTTCATGAGCAAGCAAGTTGGATGCACACCCACTTAGTTTCTTTTTGAGCTTTCACATACTTATAGCTCTAGTGCATCCGTTGCATGGCAATCCCTACTCACTCACATTGATATCTATTGATGGTCATCTCCATAGCCCGTTGATACGCCTAGTTGATGTGAGACTATCTTCTCCCTTTTTGTCTTCTCCACAACCACCACTCTATTCCACCTATAATGCTATATCCATGGCTCACGCTCATGTATTGCATGAAGATTGAAAAAGTTAGAGAATGTCAAAAGTATGAAACAATTGCTTGGCTTGTCATCGGGGTTGTGCATGATTTAAATATTTTGTGTGGTGAAGATGGAGCATAGCCAGACTATATCATTTTGTAGGGATAACTTTCTTTGGCCATGTTATTTTGAGATGACATAATTGCTTTGTTAGTATGCTTGAAGTATTATTATTTTTATGTCAATATTAAACTTTTGTCTTGAATCTTTCGGATCTGAATATTCATACCACAATTAAGAAGAATTACATTAAAATTATGCCAAGTAGCACTCCGCATCAAAAATTCTATTTTCATCATTTACCTACTCGAGGATGAGCAGGAATTAAGCTTGGGGATGCTTGATACGTCTCCAACCTATCTATAATTTTTATTGCTCCATGCTATATTATCTACTATTTTGGACATTATTGGGCTTTATTATCCACTTTTATATTATTTTTGGGACTAACATATTAACCGGAGGCCCAGCCCAGAATTGTTGTTCTTTGCCTCTTTTAGGGTTTCGAAGAAAAGGAATATCAAACGGAGTCCAAACGGAATGAAACCTTCGGGAACGTGATTTTCTCAACAAACAAGACCCGAGAGACTTGGACCCTACGTCAAGACACAAAAGAGGAGGCGACGAGGTAGGGGGCGTGCCTACCCCCCCCCCCCAGGCGCGCCCTCCACCCTCGTGGGCCCCCTGTTGCTCCACCAACGTACTCCTTCCTCCTATATATACCTATGTACCCCCAAACGATCAGATACGGAGCCAAAAACCTAATTCCACCGCCGCAACTTTCTGTATCCACGAGATCCCATCTTGGGGCCTATTCCGGAGCTCTGCCGGAGGGGGCATCGATCACGGAGTGCTTCTACATCAACACCATAGCCCCTCCGATGAAGTGTGAGTAGTTTACCTCAAACCTACGGGTCCATAGTTATTAGCTAGATGGATTCTTCTCTCTTTTTGGATCTCAATACAATGTTCTCCCCCTCTCTTGTGGAGAACTATTTGATGTAATCTTCTTTTTGCGGTGTGTTTGTTGAGACCGATGAATTGTGGGTTTATGATCAAGTCTATCTATGAACAATATTTGAATCTTCTCTGAATTCTTTTATGTATGATTGGTTATCTTTGCAAGTCTCTTCGAATTATCAATTTGGTTTGGCCTACTAGATTGATCTTTCTTGCAATGGGAGAAGTGCTTAGCTTTGGGTTCAATCTTGCGGTGTCCTTTCCCAGTGACAGTAGGGGGAAGCAAGGCACGTATTGTATTGTTGCCATCGAGGATAACAAGATGGGGTTTTCATCATATTGAATGAGTTTATCCCTCTACATCACACTTTTATTTACTTACAACTCGATACTAGAACAAAGATATGACTCTATATGAATGCCTCCGGCGGTGTATCGGGATGTGCAATGATCTAGCGTAGCAATGACATAAAAACGGACAAGCCATGAAAACATCATGCTAGCTATATTACGATCATGCAAAGCAATGTGACAATGAATGCTCAAGTCATGTATATGATGATGATGAAAGTTGCATGGCAATATATCTCGGAATGGTTATGGAAATGCCATGATAGGTAGGTATGGTGGCTGTTTTAAGGAAGGTATATGGTGGGTTTATGGTACCGGCGAAAGTTGCGCGGTACTAGAGAGGCTAGTAATGGTGGAAGGGTGAGAGTGCGTATAATCCATGGACTCAACATTAGTCATAAAGAACTCACATACTTATTGCAAAAGTCTATTAGCTATCGAAACAAAGTACTACGTGCATGCTCCTAGGGGGATAGATTGGTAGGAAAAGACCATCGCTCGTCCCCAACCGCCACTCATAAGGAAGACAATCAATAAATAAATCATGCTCCGACTTCATCACATAACGGTTCACCATACGTGCATGCTACGGGAATCACAAACTTCAACACAAGTATTTCTACAATCCACAACTACCACACTAGCATGACTCTAATATCACCATCTTTATATCGCAAAACTATTGCAAGCAATCAAACACATCATATTCAGTGATCTACAAGTTTAATGTAGGATTTTATGACTAACCATGTGAATGACCAGTTCCTGTCATCTCTCTAAATAGATATAAGTGAAGCAAGAGAGTTTAATTCTTTCTAAAAAAGATATGCCCATGCTCTAACAAATATAAGTGAAGCAAAAGAGCATTTTACAAATGGCGGTTGTCTATGTAAAGAGAAACAGGCAATCCAAACTTCAAATGATATAAGTGAAGCACCTGAAGCATTCTATAAAGCCATACTCCAAAGATATAAGTGAAGTGCAAAGAGCATTCTATAAATCAACCAAGGACTATCTCATACCAGCATGGTGCATAAAAGGAAAGGTGAAAAATAAATGCAAAAGACGCTCCAAGATTTGCACATATTGCATGAACGAAACGAATCCGAAAACATACCGATATTTGTTGAAGAAAGAGGGGATGCCTCCCCAGCATCCCCAAGCTTAGACGCTTGAGTCTCCTTGAATATTTACTTGGGTTGCCTCGGGCATCCCCAAGCTTGAGCTCTTGCCTCTCTTACTTCTTCTCACATCGAGACCTTCTCGATCATCGAACACTTCATCCACACAAAACTTCAACAGAAAACTCGGTAAGATCCGTCAGTATAATAAAGCAAATCACTACTCTAAGTACTGTTGCAAACCAATTCATATTTTGTTTTTACATTTTGTCTACTGTAATATAACTTTTTCATGGCTTAATCCACTGATATGAATTGATAGTTTCATCAAAACAAGCAAACTATGCATCAAAAACAGAATCTGTCTAAAACAGAACAGTCTGTAGCAATCTGAACATTCATCATACTTCTGATACTTGAAAACTTCTGCAAAAATTACGAAAAATAAACAATTTGTATAGGAAGACAGTGCAAAAAGAATCAGAACCATTTGACGTTCCAGCTAAAAATGTAAAATCGCGCACTACAGCCAAAGTTTCTGTCCTGCACCGTACAAACCATCAAGCAAATATAAACATCCTAAAGGCAAACCTTGGCACATTATTTTTATAATACAATGGAATTGTACAAGGGGATAATTATTTTTGTTGAAAATTTTCTGTAATCAAGATTCACAAAGTTTCCGTGAGCATGAACAAAGTTCAAGGAGCTCTCCCACTTCAACAGAGCTTGTCTTTCTCACTTTCACTTTCCTTTTTGAAAAGTTTTGGGTTCCCCTCTTTATTTTTGTTGTTTTTAAACTATATGAAAGAACTCAACAGAAATAAATGACTCTCTAAAACTTCCGGGTTGTCTCCCTGGCAGCGCTTTCTTTAAAGCCATTAAGCTAGGCATATAGTGCTCAAGTAGTGAATCCACCCGGATCCCAATGTATATCAAAGCCAATTTTAATTGGCAATGATTTGGCATTTAGTGGTGAACACAAGGTAACATAAATCATGTAATGATGAAGTCTAACTCTCTTCCTATGCATCGGCATGTCATAAAAGAACAATTCATGCACACAAAGTAAAGGCCAATGCATAGTATAAACAGTTTCTTGCAATTTTATCATGTTGGAAACATAGAGAGGTGGGGATATAGTTCCTCTCTCATAATAATTGCAAGTAGGAGCAGCAAGCATATGCATATTATATTTATCAAAATCATCATGTGCAACTGAGGGAGTCCTGGATTAGGGGGTGTCCGGATGGCCGGACTATACCTTCAGCCGGACTCCTGGACTATGAAGATACAAGATTGAAGACTTCGTCCTGTGTCCGGAAGGGACTTTCCTTGGCGTGGAAGGCAAGCTTGGCGATACGGATATGTAGATCTCCTACCATTGTAACTGACTTTGTGTAACCCTAACCCTCTCCGGTGTCTATATAGACCGGAGGGTTTTAGTCTGTAGGACAACATACAGAACAACAATCATACCATAGGCTAGCTTCTAGGGTTTAGCCTCTCCGGTCTTGTGGTAGATCTACTCTTGTACTACCCATATCATCAATATTAATCAAGTAGGACGTAGGGTTTTACCTCCATCAAGAGGGCCCGAACCTAGGTAAAACTTTGTGTCCCTTGCCTCCTGTTACCATCCGGCCTAGACGCACAGTTCGGGACCCCCTACCCGAGATCCGCCGGTTTTGACACCGACATTGGTGCTTTCATTGAGAGTTCCTCTGTGTCGTCGCCGTTAGGCTTGATGGATCCTACGATCATCAATAGCGATGCAGTCCAGGGAGAGACCTTCCTCCCCGGACAGGTCTTCGTCTTTTGCGGCTTCGCACTGCGGGCCAATTCACTTGGCCATCTGGAGCAGATCGAAAGCTATGCCCCTGGCCGTCAGGTCAGATTTGGAAGTTTAAACTACACGACTGACATCCGCGAAGACTTGATCTTCGACGGATTCGAGCCACTGCCGAGCACGCCGCACTGTCATGACGAGCATGATCTAGCTCTGCCGCCGAACAGTGCCCTGGAGGCCGCACCCGCATCGGCTTCGACCCTTAATTCGGAGCCAACTGCGTTGATCGAGGATGGGTGGTTGGACGCCGCCTCGGGGGCTGCGATCCTAACAGCGATCGAGCCAAACACCAGCCCCGCACTCCGCGAGACTCGTGACTCCAAGGAGCCGGACTCCTCTCCGGACTCCGAACCCTCTGTGCCCCTGCCGATCGAATCCGATTGGGCGCCGATCATGGAGTTTACTGCCGTGGACATCTTTCAGCACTCGCCTTTCGGTGATATTCTGAAGACACTAAAGTCCCTCTCTTTATCAGGAGAGCCCTAGCCAGACTACGGTCAGCAAGGTTGGGATACGGACGATGAAGAAATTCAAAGCCCACCCACCACCCACTTTGTAGCCACTATCGACGATTTAACCGACATGCTCGACTTCGACTCTGAAGACATCGACGGTATGGACGCCAATGAAAGAGGCGATGAAGAACCAGCGCCTATTGGGCCCTGGAACGCCACCTCATCATATGACGTATACATGGTGGACGCACCAAAAGATGACGACGAGGAGCAGAATGGCGCACCGAAGGCTTGTTCCCTCGAGAAGCAGTCAAAGCAGCGACGCAAGCGCCGCCCCAAATCCCGCCTCGACAGAAATAATGATCACACAGACCCAGCGCTGGAGCAGGGCGAACCGCTGTCGGACAACGGCAATCCGGATAATCAAACCGAACAAACAAATTCTATCAAGGATAATGGTCCGGACGACATAACGCCAGACAGGCACACGGAGCAGCAGAATGCCCGTAAAAGCCTTGTTGCCACCGCGAGGAGTCTTAAAAAGCAGAAGCAAAGGCTCAAGGCTGCGCAAGACACACTCCAAATCAGATGGAGTAAAATACTCAACACAGCAGCGAGGTACGGCGACAATCGCCCCTCCAAGAGCTACCCAAAGCGGAAGCTACTACCTGAATTCGATGAGGAGGCCTCAGACCCCCCACAACCAAATATCAAAGCAGCCACCTGGCCAGATAGACGACCCCTCTACCACAATACAACACGCGACCCATGCGAGGGCTCGCACCCAAAGGATGGCGCAACAAGATCCATCTATGGACCACGCAAGCGCACCCCAGCATACAATGCAACACAACAAACATCCGAACAACGCGGTACACCCAGCTATAGGGGTGCCGCACACTCCCTATGTTTCACCAATGAGGTGCTGGACCATGAATTTCCAGAGGGATTCAAACCCGTAAACATAGAGACATGCGATGGAACAACAGACCCTGAGGTCTGGATTGAGGACTACATCCTTCATATCCATATGGCTCGAGGAGATGATCTCCACGCCATCAAGTACTTACCCCTCAAGCTCAAAGGGTCAGCTCGTCACTGGCTTAAAGGCCACCCCGAAAGCTCCATTGGAAGTTGGGAAGAACTCGAAGACGCCTTTCGGGCAAATTTTCAAGGGACTTATGTCCGACCTCCAGATGCGGACGATTTGAGTCATATAACTCAACAGCCCGAAGAGTCAGCCCGAAAGCTTTGGAACAGGTTTCTTACTAAAAAGAACCAGATTGTCGGATGTCCGGATGCCGAAGCCTTGGCAGCTTTTAAGCATAGCGTCCGTGTTGGATGGCTCGCCAGACACCTCGGTTAAAATAAGCCGAGAACGATGGCCGCATTAACAAGCCTCATGACCCGCTTTTGCGCGGGTGAGGACAGCTGGCTAGCCAGATGCAGCACCAGCGACCCCAGTACATCTGAAGCTAGAGATGGAAACGGGAAATCACGGCGCAACAGCAATAACAAATGCTGGAATAAAGAAGACAGCACGAAGGGCACGGTAGTAAACACCGGATTCAAAAGCTCTCGGCCAGGTCAGCAAAAGCCGCCCTCTAAAGGCACCAGGGATGAACTGTCCAGCCTTAACAAAATTCTGGACCAAGTATGTCAGATCCATAGTACCCCTGGTAAACCTGTTAATCATACCCATAGAGAATGTTGGGTCTTCAAGCAGTCCGGCAAGCTCAACGCCGTACACAAGGGGGAGGATACACCAAGTGAAGACGAGGACGAGCCTCCCAAGCAAGACACTGGGGAACAAAACAAATTTCCACCAGAAGTCAAAACAGTAAATGTGTTACACGTGATCAAGGGAAAAACAATGCGGCACTCCCAGGAAAACATACCCAAGTGCCTGTCACCGCGAAGTTCGGCCACTGGTCGTCTCAACCGATCACTTTCGACCATCGCGACTACTCAGCAAGTATCCGGCGCGCAGGATGGGCTGCCCTGGTATTAGACCCAGTAATCGGCGGATATCACTTCACTCAAGTCTTGATGGACGGTGGCAGCAATCTAAACCTAATATATCAGGATACAATCCGCGGGATGGGGTTAGACCCAACAAAAATTTGCCATAGCAATACTACCTTTAAAGGAGTAATGCCAGGCCCAGGGGCTCGTTGTACGGGCTCCCTCCTACTACAAGTTATATTCGGCTCCCCCGATAACTTCCGTCGCGAGCATTTAACCTTCCACATCGCTCCGTTCCAAAATGGCTATCAAGCACTGCTCGGACGTGAAGCTTTCGCTCGCTTTAATGCAATACCACACTACGCCTCCATCACACTCAAGATGCCCGGTCCACGTGGCATCATTTCAGTGAACAGAAATATCAAGCGATCTCTGCGCACCGAAGAGAGTGCGGCTGCCCTGGCAGCCGCACACTAAAGGCGCCCGGACCAGCGAAAGCATCCAATAGGTCGTCAAGACCTCAGACACAACTAATCAAGTCTGGCGCCGCTATTTATACCGAATAAATGGTCGCACCCCTATTTGTCAATACAAGGGGCTCAACGCGCGCAAACAAGTGGCAATTTTTTCTCATCTTGAATTATACATGGTTTCTTTAAAAACTATCCTTTTGCACGAAAACTTTTTCACCTAAATTCCTCTCTTTTATAGACGATCATCATGCTACACCCGTTCAGGATACGGCACAACGGAGACACAGGCGCAGACGTGCAGCAGGGACCCGCTCCAAGGATTCTTTTTAGATTAAGACCCTACGTAAACCTTTTTTACTGTCTCTTGTTGATACATATCCACCGTTGAGAAGGATGCTGACGTCTTGGCATGTGGCCACGCCAGAACAATGCACGTACCTAGACACAAGGGGCTTCTTACAAAGGCCATTATTTAGGCCCGGTTTATACCACAAAGACCGAATACCTTAGGGAGTGTTCGGCGTCGCGAGTTTGGCCCTATATGCATCAGCTCCAAATCATTGTCTTTGGTCAAATGTTGGGTTTGCCCGGCTCCTGTGTTTTGGTGCCTTACGTTCCGCTTTACCGGCTAAGGTAGCACCAGGAGAACTATTGCGATTGTGCCCTGGTTCATCCGGACGAGCACCTCAGTAGAGAAAGCCGAAAACTGACTGTCATGATATAGCGTGAGACTGGTCAACCACTCGATGACCTGTTGGAATGTTAGAATTCCTCTGCCTTAACGAAGGGCCGTTTTCCGGCCAGGCATGTACGCACCCCGGGATCGGGAGAGTGCGGAGCCACCAGGGGCTATCTAGTAGCCCCACTGTCAAACTCCTATGGCTAAGTGAAAGTGCTAAAGCATTATAGTCTGGTTGCCTCGCTCGCTCCGCTATCACCTCCTTAATAAGACCAAGACGTTGGGTTAAGTGTGAACACATGTTTTTTGCGAGCACCTCCGCATTATATGCGTGGGGGTTGAAGCCGACGGCTGCAATTTTTCAGGTTATACACATGTATACATAAACGGCCGCCCAGGAGGCATCATATTACTTTCAGGCAAAAGTATAAAAATAGCCTTATAAAATTTATAAAAGCATTTCGCTTACAATGAGATTACATGTCACTCAAACATAATATTTTTGAGCACTGGGTCTCTATCAAACGAGCACCCTCAAGAACTTCTTCAAAGTAGTGCTCAGCAGCCATTCGACCTATGGCCGAATCCCGCGCTGCAATAGTGGTAGCATCCATCTCCGCCCAGTACGCTTTAACGCGGGCAAAGGCCATCCGTGAGCCCTCTATGCACGCCGACCTCTTCATCACATTAATGCGCGGCACCACGTCAAGGAACTGCTGCACCAAGCTGAAATAGTTGTTCGGTTTTGGCCTTTCTGGCCATAGCTGATCCACAACAGACCTCATGGCGAGTCCGGACAACCTATTCAGTTTGGCCCATTCGGCTAATTGGTCAGTCAATGAAAGCGGACGTTCAGGAGAATGGAATTGTCTCCAAAACAGCTGGTCTACTTCACGGTCCATCTGACCCTGGAAGTACTTGGCCGCATCGGCAGCGTTCGCCGCCAAATCCATATACACATCCTCCGAACTCCACAGCCGATCCAGAGGGGCATACCGTGGATCTCCGAACTTCCTCCGCAACATAAAGGATTTCCCAGCTACAATATCCCCGGCTTCCCGCAGCTCCTCCTTCTTCGCCCTCATAGTAGAGCGGATGTCTTTTCTCGTCGCAGCAGCCTTCTCAAGGTCCGATGCCTTCGCTAGGTTTTCCTTTTCAAGAACCCGGCAATGGACGGCGGCAGCTTTTAATTCTATGGCCATCTTGGTCATCTTATCTCGGCTCTCGCCATGCGCGGCCTTCTCGGCCTTCAACTCTTCGGCCGCCTTCAAAGCAGCCGCATTACCAATCCTCGCTTGTTCCTTGGCTCGGGCAAGTTCTGCCGGCAAGGCTTCAACAGTGGCAGCTCCATCTGCAGTCACAACATATTAAAGATACTGGCATCATGCTGCTTTTACTATGTGGCGTTTACCAGATAATGACACTTACCCTGTGCCTCGTCAAGCCTTTTGTTAACAAGCTCGATGTCGGCGTCTGCCGCATCCAACCGCCGTTTTAAATGGGCAAACTCGCTAGTCCGGCTAGCCACCGGAGCTTCCATCACCTGCACATAGAGGCAGTATGGTTATTACCTGGGAATATGATCCTCTGTTCGTCGTCGTTTCCGACGACAACCAGAGTCTCAGGGGCTACTATCTACACAGGGCACACCTAGCATGTGCAGGACTATCATACATTATTTTACGTACCTCAAAGCCTGTCAGTAGACTCATAAAAGCTTCATGCAATCCACTTTCGGCGGACGAGATTCTCTCCATCACCGTATTCATCAGCACACGGTGTTCATCTGAGATGGCCGCTTGCCCCACCAACTCCCTCAGAACATCCGATCACACACTAGATGGTGCCGGACTCTTTTTTCCGCTCTCTTCGGGAGCCGGACACTGAGAGCTTCGGGGGTCAATGGGATTATCTTCTGGCCTCACTGGACTCGGAGAGCCCTCCGCGACGACACTTCAGGGTCGCCCGCTTCCAGAGCGGAGGAGTCCGGAGGAGGCGTTTCGCTCTCCATCATCTCTGGAAGAAGATCCCCTAAAGACGAGCTCATTTGAGAGGGGCTAAGGCCCGAACTGCAAAGATATATGTGGTGGTTGTTTTCTCAGAAGAAAAAGATGGCATGCCTGTACTATTAAAGTATGTCGGGTCACTTACGACTCGCTGGAGAATTGATCCCCCCGCGGACTTTGTGCGGTAGAAGCACCCCCCAAGGTAGGACCCTCTGTGGGAGACTTCTTCTCCCATTTGGAAGCTTCGGCTTTCGAATCCCCAGGCGCAGTCCTTTTCCTCCTCCGGTCGTCTTCCTTCATGGAGATGCTCGCTCCCTCGGTTAGAATGGGCAGCGTTGGGGCCCCGCGTCCGCCCGTATTTTCCTCCCCAGTATCTTCCTTCAAGGGCTCCGGGCAAGGTGCGACCTGGAGCATATTTTCCAATACCGGATTCTCCAAACCCTCAGGGAGGGGGGCCGAACACCAAATCAATTTCGCCTTTGTTAGCCAGTCCTGGTCAAAAAGTGAACTCTCAGAAATAACTTCATAACAAATGAGAGATAGTATGTTCGGCCGGAAGATTCCTTACCTGTTCGGCGGCGCGGTTACTGCTCAGGCCCACGTCCTCGGTGATTTCCGGACACTCTGCCTGAGGTCCGAAGTATGACTTGTACATCTCCTCGTGCGTCAGGCCGAGGAAATTTTGAATGACACGCGGTCCCTCGGGATTGAGCTCCCACAAGCGAAGGGGCCAGCGTTTGCAAGGCTGGACTTGACGAACCAGCATAACTTGTATTACTGCAACCAAACTAAAATCTCCATTGAAGAGATCTCGAATGCGGCTTTGCTGGACCCCCGCTCAAACCTTTGCTGATCCATGACATCAGTTGTGGTGGAGGGCTTGAGCGGAAAACGGGGGAGGCCGCCCACTTGGCACTTCTAGGAGCCGTGATGTAGAACCACTCCTGTTGCCACAATTCAGACACCTCTGGAATGGAATCTTTGGGCCATGGAGCTCCTGTCATCTTGCATATTGAGGCACCTCCACACGCTGCATGTTGCCCCTCAATCATCTTCAGCTTTACTTCAAAGGTCTTGAGCCACAGGCCAAAGTGAGGGGTAACCCGGAGGAAGGCCTCACACACGACAATAAATGTAGTGATATGAAGAAAGGAGTCTGGAGCTAGATCATGGAAATCTAGCCCGTAATAAAACATCAAACCCCTGACGAAAGGATCCAGAGCAAGGCCTAGACCTCGGAGGAAGTGGGAGACGAACACGACATTCTCGTTGGGTTCGGGGAAGGGGACGGCCTGCTCTCGGGTAGGCAGCCGATGCAAAACCTCGGCGGTCAGATATCTGGCCTCCCTCAACTTTTTGATGTCTTCTTCCGTGACGGAGGAAGGCACCCATCGGCCTTGAAGGCTAGATCCGGACATGATTGAAGGTTCGGAGAACCTGACCTGAACTTTGGGTGTTTGAGCTTGAGGTGGGGGAAGGATTCGATTGAGCACGGGAGGGAAAAAAGTAAAAGTCTTGTCCTTTTATAAAGAGGGTGAATATCAAGCGTCCTCTCCGTGGCCGTTTGGACTTGCCTATAGTCTAGGAGTCCTAGAAACGGTTGGGTTACCCACGCCCGTATTGATGAGAATCCCGGAATAAGGGGACACGATCTCTGCTTTAACAAGACGTGCCAAGGAAACCGCCTCGCATGACACGCTGAGGTGGGACAATAAAACGATTCGAATAAAGGCTTGGCCGTGGTGTGATGTCACACTACGGAATATGTCAGCAGATTAGATTTGTGTAAATATTATTATCTCTATGGCAATATGTGGAAACTTATTTTGCAGAGCCGGACACTATCATTGTGTTCAAAATCTTCTATGAAGTACTTGGAGGAGGAACCCGCCTTGCAATGCCGAAGACAATCTACGCGCCGGACTCGTCGTCATCGAAGCCTGGTTCAGGGGCTACTAAGGGAGTCCTGGATTAGGGGGTGTCCGGATGGCCGGACTATACCTTCAGCCGGACTCCTAGACTATGAAGATACAAGATTGAACACTTCGTCCTGTGTTTGGAAGGGACTTTCCTTGGCGTGGAAGGCAAGCTTGGCGATACGGATATGTAGATCTTCTACCATTGTAACCGACTTTGTGTAACCCTAACCCTCTCTGGTGTCTATATAAACCAGAGGGTTTTAGTCCGTAGGATAACATACAGAACAACAATCATACCATAGGCTAGCTTCTAGGGTTTAGCCTCTCCAATCTCGTGGTAGATCTACTCTTGTACTACCCATATCATCAATATTAATCAAGCAGGACGTAGGGTTCTACCTCCATCAAGAGGGCCTGAACCTGGGTAAAACTTTGTGTCCCTTGCCTCCTATTACCATCCGGCCTAGACGCACAGTTCGGGACCCCCTACCCGAGATCCACCGGTTTTGACACAGACAGCAACGGTAAAAGGCAACCCATCAATATAATCCTTAATAAGTGCAAACTTCTCCGATATAGAATAATTGCGAGAATTCAAAAAGATAATAGGACTATCATGCGTGGGTGCAATAGCAACAATTTCATGTTTAACATAAGGAACTATAGCAAGTTCATCTCCATAAGCATAATTCATATTGGCATCTTGGCCATAAGCATAGCAAGCATCATCAAAAAGGGATATTTCAAAAGAATCATAGGGATCATAATAGTCATCATAGCAATCATCCTTCGGTAAGCACGAAGGGGAATTAAACAATGTATGAGTTGAAGAGTTACTCTCATTAGAAGGTGGGCACGGGTGATCAATCCGCTCTTCCTCCTTTTGTTCTTCACTCTCCTCCTCATCTTTTTCATCCAATGAGCTCACGGTGTCATCAACTTCTTCTTCCATAGATTCCTGCAAAATATTAGTCTCTTCTTGGACAGCGGAGACTTTCTTAATAAGTGCATTAATTTCATAATTGTATTCATAATTCTCATAGCAATATTTGAGGATAGCTAAATTTTCAGATCTATAACAAGCATCATCAATATCATCAAACTCTTTAAACATAGATTCAATTTCATAAGCACCCATAAAAGCAACAAATTCTTCTATTTGTTCCACATCATAGTAATCATATATACCTCTAGCATAAGAAGCCAAGGTTTCATTATCATTAAATTTGCATGAAAAGGGGAGGTGTGGAGAATTCATCCTAGAGCAACAAGTATAATCATATTCCGAGCATAGTTGTCTAGCATACCACTTCAATATATAAATTTGATCCCATAAAAGTTTCCCTTTTTGTGTCAAGCGATAATCCTTAAAGTATTCACGTTGATCCAACGTTACTCCCATTACATAATTGAATGGGGTTTTCTCAGGATTATTAAAGTAGTACATAATATTTTTCACATAACCAGCATTGAGGGTTTTAGGAGGTTCCCCATCTCCATGAGTAGCAAGTACACCTAATCTTTTTGGTATTTCGTGTTCCATATCCATAACTAAAGATAAAGAACAACTAAGAACAGCAAATAAAAATTACTTAGTGATAAAGCAAACAAGCACACACGAGAATATTCACCCCACGCTATTGCTCCCCGGCAACGGCGCCAGAAAAAGGTCTTGATAACCCACAAGTATAGGGGATCGCAACAGTTTTCAATAAGTAAGAGTGTCGAACCCAACGAGGAGCTAAAGGTAGAACAAATATTCCCTTAAGTTCTATCGACCACCGATACAACTCTACGCACGCTTGATGTTCGCTTTACCTAGAACAAGTATGAAACTAGAAGTACTTTGTAGGTGTTGTTGGATAGGTTTGCAAGATAATAAAGAACAAGTAAATAAAAGGTAGGGGCTGTTTAGGTTAAGAAACAATAAAGTAAATATAGCGAGTGTGGAAAAGTGGTGGTAGGAGTTGCGAAATTGTCCCTAAGCAATTGACTACCTTACTAGACCGATAGCAAGTATTATGTGGGAGAGGCCACTGCTAGCATGTCATCCCTGACTTGGAATTCTATGCACTTATGATTGGAACAATTAGCAAGCATCCGCAACTACAAATGTTCATTAAGGTAAAACCCAACCATAGCATTAAGATATATTGGTCCCCCTTCAATCCCGTATGCATCAATTTCTATGCTAGGTTGAAGCTTCTGTCACTCTTGCCATCCAATACGTAGTCCTATCAACATACAACTAACCCTAGGGTGTGATCCATGCGCGCAATCATATGATGGGCACCAAAGGACAGCAACATAACCACAAGCAAATTAAATCAATCATAGCAATTCATCAACCACCGATAGGACAACGAAAATCTACTCAGACATCATAGGATGGCAACACATCATTGGATAATAATATGAAGCATAAAGCACCATGTTCAAGTAGAGGGTACAGCGGGTTGCGGGAGAGTGGACCACTGTAGATAGAGGGGGTAAGGTGATGGAGATGTTGGTGAAGATGGCGGAGGTGTTGGTGTAGATCGCGGTGATGATGATGGCCCCCGGTGGCACTCCGGTGCCACCGGAAGCGAGGGGGAGAGAGGGCCCCTCCTTCTTCTTCTTCCTTGACCTTCTCCCTAGATGGGAGAAGGGTTTCCCCTCTAGTCCATGGCCTCCATGCCACGGGAGGGGCGAGAGCCCCTCCAAGATTGCATATGTCTCTCTGTCTCTATCTGTTTCTGCGTTCTGTTCTGGCTCTGTTTCACCGTTTCATATATATATGGAGATCCGTAACTCCGATTGGCCTGAAACCTTCGCCGTGATTTTTTCCCGAATATTAGCTTTCTTGTGGAAAAAGAAGAGCGTCAACCGCCTTACGGTGGGCTCACGAGGGTAGGGGCGCGCCCTACGGGGTCGCGCCCCCGGCCTCGTGACCACCTCGGGCACTGGTTCGCGTTGATTTTCCTTCCGAATTTTCCATATTTTCCAAAAATAAGCTCCGTCCGTTTTTATCCCGTTTGGACTCCGTTTGATATGGATATTCTGCGAAACCAAAAACATGCAACAGACAGGAACTGGCACTGGGCACTGGATCAATATGTTAGTCCCAAAAATAATATAAAAAGTTGCCAAAAAGTATATGAAAGTTGAATAATATTGGCATGGAACAATCAAAAAATATATATACGATGAAGACGTATCAAGTATTCTAACAAATTCCAAATCATGTATGGCTCTCTCAAAATGTGTGTACAGCAAGGATGATTGTGGTAAACTAAAAAGAAAAGACTCAAATCATACAAGACACTCCAAGCAAAACACATATCATGTAGTGAATAAGAATATAGCTCCAAGTAAAGTTACCGTTAGAAGTAGACGACAAGAGGGGATGCCTTTCGGGGCATCGCCAAGCTTTGGCTTTTAGGTGTCCTTAGATTATCTTGGGGGCGCCATGGGCATCCCCAAGCTTAGGCTCTTGCCACTCCTTGTTCCATAATCCATCAAATCTTTACCCAAAACTTGAAAACTTCACAACACAAAACTTAAAGTAGAAAATCTCGTGAGCTCCATTAGCGAGAGAAAACAAAAGACCACTTCAAGGTACTGTCATGAACTCATTCTTTATTTATATTGGTGTTAAACCTACTGTATTCCAACTTCTCTATGGTTTATAAACTATTTTACTAGCCATAGATTCATCAAAATAAGCAAACAACACACGAAAAACAGAATCTGTCAAAAACAGAACAGTCTGTAGTAATCTGTATCTAGCGCAAGATCTGGAACCCCAAAAATTCTAAAATAAATTGTTGGATGTGAGGAATTTATCTATTAATCATCTGCAAAAAGAATTAACTAAATAGCTGTGACGCCCCGAGACCGATGCGCCAGGTGTCTTCCAGTTATTCGTTGTTGTTGCCTTGTCTTCCGCTTGTGTGTTGCATCTTGCCGTGTCATAATCCACATTGCATCATCATGTTTTTGAAACTTGCTTCCGTCAGGGTCTCCCCGTTCCTTCCGTTGTCCGTTCTGAGCCCAGACACACTTCCACGCGCCCGTGGCACCTCCGAAATATTATTTTATAAGTGGTCGGAAAATGTTCTCGGAATGGGTTGAAAGTTGGCGTGCGGTGTTGTTATGTTGTCAGTAGAACGCCTGCCAAGTTTCATCGCATTCGGAGTTCGTTTGACGCCCCAACGTTTAACTATAGCGGCAATATAGTCGGTCTATCGTCGGACGTTTTCGGTCTCCGAAAACTGTTGTCGGGCTTTCCCTCTCTTTCCTCCCTAGTCCATCGACACAGGCCATCACCTATCGCTAGGCCCAACCTAACCTCTCTCGTCATCCCGCGGCCCTCCTCACGCACGCGTCCAAAAGTTGTCACGGACCCGACCCGGGTAGTCGTTACCGTTGTGTCCAGATCATCCCCAAACATCTACAAAACATCTCCGTTTTGTTATTTGGGCTCCCTAACCTATTTATCCGAGACCGTCCGATTTTGATCGGATGATCTAAACTCCCTCCTTTCCTTATATATAAAGCACCCCCTAACCTATTTTAGACTAACCCTAGAATCTAGCCCATTGTCCCATCCACCTGACCCGCCGCCGCACTAAAACATCCCAAATTTTCAATTTGGAATGTTATACACTAGATCATCATTGCATATCATATTTCATTGCATTTTCGTTGATCCTAGAAATTTCCCGCAACTCAAGGACCCTCGGAGAGAGTTGGGGATTTCGTTATTTTCATATTTGAGTTTTCTCAAATTTTGAAAATAGGATCATTTGATTTTATTTATTTTAGCTTCAATTATTTCTCTTACAAAAATATGGGAGAGGGAATAAAATGACTTTCCCAAAATAAAGCAATATTGAGGATTTAATAAAAAAATCAAATAAGATTTTATTTTGGTTTTATTTGCTATTTTTATTTGAATTTAGGAAAAATGCGCGTTTTTCAAAATTGCATTTAGGCCCCAAATAAATGTTCATCCGGTGCGGCTTGATTTTAGAAGCCGGGGAAAATTTATTTCGGGATTTTTGGAATCCATTTAGTATTCCTTTTGTTTTTTTTCGAGCGTAATTATTTAAAAAAAAAGAGTCCGAACTAACCTTGGGCCGTAACCGGCGAGGACTCCGCCTGGCCGGGCCTTCTTATAGCGCCCTGAGGCCCGAGGCCAGCCCCAAGCCGCCCCGCCCCGCCGCCGCCGTACCGCCGCCGCGTCGCCTTGTCGGACCGCCGCCGGAGGTAGTTTCCGCCGCCGGTTTTTTTTAAAACCGATCGGTTTTCCGTCGGTTTTGTTTGTCTTTTTGTTTCGGTTTTTTTAAATAGATCAGTTTTTCCAGTTTATTTATTTAGCGCGTGTTCGTCCGTTCGTTCGTTTTAACGAACGTTCGTCGTTTTTCTTTTTCTCGGATTAAATCCGCGATTTTTCTGATCGTGATTCCTGATCCGATTTTTGTTTTAGTCTAACTTTTCGCTCGTTTATCAGAATCAGGCGATTCAAGCGCCTGGAGTTTCGTCTCGAAACCCTCTTTCCATTTAACCAACTCAAACAATTTTTTGCCACTGTAAAAATTGCCCTAGATCCAGAATAGTAAACGAAGCCTGTTTCTTTTGCCGTTTGTCTTTCGTTGCTTCGTTCGTTTTGATTCTTTTTGCCAACTGGAGTTCTTAAGTTGAACTTTCTGGTTAGATCTCTTATTGGAGTTTTACCTATGCATTAGTTGAGTACTTATTGTATGCTTGTTTGTTTGCGATAGAGTATCCGGAGTGCGCCGCTTGCTACTTCGAATCGCTAGGTTTCCCGGATCATCAGCAAGGCAAGTAACACTTTGATCATGTTTTCCCTCTACCTAGTTTTATTGCATTAGATCAATCCTCACACATTGCATGATCAGGATCTAATTAAATTGTGGGTTTGGGAAGTAGTTGAGGTAGTACCTACCTGTTATTATCAAACCTTTGGGAGTTACTTTTGCATTTGCTTAATGTCGTGCTATGCTAGTAGACGTGGATTGGGTCAGTGTATCCATGACAGATGTGAGATTGTTAATTAATGGTTTATTTAAGGTGGCAACTTAAATACACATCTGGGTGGATTGAGGCACCTGGGTATTCCAGCGATTGCCTGTTTTCTTTATGGACCGCCACCCAGGCTCAAAGGGATCATGAGATTTTTCATGCTAGAAACTTCCGTGTGCAGCCACAAGCTATTATGGGCTCTAGCATAGTTGATTAAGTTGTGAGAACTCTTACAGTGGTAGACTAACAGATGTATGGGAAAGTAGGTGTAATGGTCTACCCGATCGTAAGGTGCTAGCGCTTCTGAAAGACTATGTCTTGGTCATCCGTTTTCTCAAACACCATGTAGTGCGAGAAACCAAACGGAGGCGATCGAGTCTTGTGGGGAAAAGTGCGCAAACCTCTGCAGAGTGTATAAACTAATCATGATTAGCCGTGTCCCCAGTTATGGACATCTTGAGTATCTAGTACCTGGATTATCATGTGAATCTCAACATGTTACTCTAAAATTAATTTTTTTGGATTTTGTTTAATGATGATGCTTAATTGGGATTGAGAATGCTGTCCATTCTCAATGTTTAACAACTACCATGATAGTTAAATAAAATGTATTCCTTTGCAGTAGGGAAAATTTGGCTTTACGCAAAACTGTAACCATAGAGCTTTCCACCAGCCAAATATGCATATAGAATAGCCTATTTCATTCCATTACTCTCTATGTGTTATTTTGCCAGCATATTCCATGTGCTGACCCGTTTCGGGCTGCAACGTTAATGTTGCAGACTTTTCAGACGATGATTAAGGTGTCTTTAGATCGTGGTTCTATACTCAGTGATGCCGTTGGAGTTGATGGACTCACTTATCTTCCAAGCCCTCCGTTGTTATCGTTATTAGATGGCCTTAAGCCATATTTATTGTAATAAGTTCTCTTTTGAGACACTCGATGTAATAAGTGTGTGATTGCTACTCTGTTATAAATCCTTCAAGTACTGTGTGGTGTTAGCATTACTGATCCAAGGATGACACATGAGCATAGAGATTGGACCGTTTGAGGTCTGGTCGTTACACGCACTCCCACCAAATCCCCTCGGGATCCATCCCCAACCTACCAGGCTCCTCCTTCCTTGGGATCATGCCCGTTCCAATCCAGCCACACCGAACCATCCATCTCCTCCATCCAATCAAGCCAACCCATCGTCGTTGTCTCCTACTCCTCCTGCCGAGCTACCACGTCCGCAGCAACGCCGTGCCCGAGCCCCGCTGCCTCCTCTGCTTCCTGAGCGCCACCGCAGCAACAGATGCAGACTCCTTCCTCGTCTCCTTGTTCCGCCAAGCCACCGGAGCGCAGTCGCCCTTCCGCCGCCGTCGAGCGCCACTTCAGGAGGCAAGCTCCACGCCATGGCCTCCCCTGCTCGCCGTTTCCGCTGCTCGCCCCGCCATCTAGATCAGGCCGGGAACCGCCTCCCCGCCGCCCTCTCGTCCGGACCCTGCCACCGTCAGAACTTCGGAGCGCGACGCCAGGGACCTCCCCGTCACGCCAAGTTCCTGCGACCGTGGCCGCCTGCCTCGACCGCCTCCTGCTCGTCAGGAGACGACGAGCGCCTCGAGCTTTGCCCGCCTCGTCTCCATCCGTCGTCGGTTGCCTCCCCGACCCGCCGCTTCTCGCGCCCTGCCTCACGCCCGAGCGTCGCGAGCGAGCGCGAGCTCCTGTGCCTTCCGCGTCGTCCCGACCTCCTCCAACCGTCGCCCTCTGCTTCGAGCTGCCGTCCGCGCCTTGATCTCCTCCAAGACCGGCCGGATCCATCTTCCCGCGCCTGGGCCCGCCCGTCCGATCCATCCCGCCGCTTGCCAGAGACCCAGGCGCCCCCGTCGTCGTCGTTGACTGCGTGCGAGCTCGACCCCTACCTTCTGTCGCATCCACGTTCGAGCGCTCGAGCACCGCCCCGCATTGAACGGTCCAACGCCAGCGTGGAAAAGTGTCGCGTCGCCGTGCGAGCCCTCCTCTGCTTCGCCGTGGGCCGCCAGATCCGCCCCGCTGGGCCTCCTCTCCGACGTTGGGCCTTAGCCCATGGGTGAGATGCCCCAGCGCCCCTCTTGTTTTTTTCCCTCCTATTGGGCTAGCCAGTTTCGGCCCATGTAGTGTTTTTTTCCTCGAGACGAATTTAGCTATTTTCCCAGGTTTTGCTATTTTGCAGAACAACCCTCATACTTCATGCATTTAATATCTCCACAACCATGCATCGGATTAAAATAACTTATATATGTAAAATGCTTAGAATTTTGTCTAGTTTCATAATATGCCACTTTCATCCATGTTAAAATGTTTAAACTGATGTTTGCATTAATTTGCTCATATGCCATGCTAAAATGCTTTATTTCATAACTAAATAACCGTAGCTCCAAACTTAACAAACTTTATATGTAAATGGGGTAGAAAATTGCCTAGTTTAACATGGTGCACTCATCTTGCATGTTTAACAGCTCTAAAATATGCTTTAGGGCAGAACAGTACCAAATCCATAATTATGCTCATGAGGATATTCCGGACTTGTTGCTTGTTGTTCCGGCCTCATTTAAACTTGCCTAGATATGTAGTTTTACTTTGCTTCACCCCTTGCCATGCTAAACAACATTTAATATTGTTGAGTGCATAAACGGGAGAGACTAAATAAGTCATGTGGTGTTCTGTCAATATGCAACTCGTTGCATATTGTGCTCCAATTAATTTGTAGGATTGTTTGTGCATTTTGCCATGCCATGCTTCATTAAACCGGACATGCATCATACTTGATTGTGCATCATGCCATGTTTATGTGATGGTTGTTTACCATGTTGTTTGCTTCTTTCCGGTGTTGCTTCTTCGGGTTGGTTCCATTAACATCGCGTTTGTGAGGATTCGTTCGACTACGTCCGTTTGTCTTCTTCATGGACTCGTTCTTCTTCTTTGTGGGATCTCAGGCAAGATGATCATACCCTCGAAATCACTTCTATATTTTCTTGCTAGTTGCTCGATCTATTGCATTTGGGGTTGTCTTTATTTTGGTTCTGTAGTCAGACCTTGATTGTATTCTGGATGATGTAATGCTATATTTATGTATTGTGTGAAGTGGCGGTTGTAAGCCAGCTCTTTATCCCTTTCTTATTCAGTACATGGGATGTGTAAAGATTACCCCTGTTGCGACATGCCTACCATCCGGTTATGCCTCTAAGTCGTGCCTCGACACGTGGGAGATATAGCCGCATCGTGGGTGTTACAAGTTGGTAATCAGAGCCTTGCCCGACTTAGGAGCCCCCTGCTTGATCGAATCGCTGGCGTTGTTGAGTCTAGAAAAATGTTTTGAGTCTTTTAGGATTATATATATCGGAGAGTAGGATTCTTTTTACTCCTCAGTCCCTTCGTCGCTCTGGTGAGGCCTCCTGACGTAGAGTTTTGACTCTTCTCTTCTCAAATTTCATGAAAAAAAATTAGGATCACGCGGGTGTCTTGGAATCGTTCTGATGGTTTTGTGACGAGAACATTGTTCTTGGTGCCTCCTGACATTTAGGGTTGTGGCAGTGTCCCAGGAAGTTGAGCTCTGAGGTGTTGTCGTCACAATTTTATCGTTGCGGTTCTGGAATATCTGAGTTTCGCCGACATCGAAAATCTCCTTTATGCAGTTGTTGGTGAGATAACCTCGACGCCACCCAGTACTGGGGCGGGAGTTCGGGAGTATTGCCATAACTCGTATAATGGATGCTTTTCGAAGGTTGAGGTAAATGATTTCCGAAGGTTTCTTGGTTATGTGTTGAAGGATGGATACAGCTGGATGTAGGATTTGCTAGTTTTGGGTGCGATATTATGCTTCCCCTGTATCCCCAACACCTGATTGCATAACCAGAAAGTTTCGGGAGTTTATAAGTGGGAATTCAAGTAGCTCCTAGGATATCTTTCCGAGAGATGCATGATATGAGATTGGGGTTCGACATCTAGTGGTCCGCCTATCCACGGTTGGTTTTACAGTGGTCTCATTGTGTCTTAAAGAGTCCTTGGCTATGCTAACTCGGGGACGCTTTGTATGTCATGTGCACTGCCTTGTACATGATGGTGTTGTACGATCGAGCCTGTGTGGGCCCCACCACGAAAACTTCGGATGAAATCTCTATCATATGTTTGTTCTGGCTTATTTTGCAAGCCAAATCCTTTGTTTTGTTTTTCAGTTGTGGTATTCGAGTTGCTTCGAAGTCAAATGTTGATTCCATACCTTCCCTAAGTGGTGTTCTCATATTCCTATGTGAATACAAATCCTTCTTGATCTTCGAGTTTGCTATCTCAATTTCTTCTAAACCGGTGTGTCTCTCTTCAAGTGGATCCGATCTTTTTCAACATCGACAAGACCAACTCGTCTTCTCAATGTTGTTTGTTTCATCCGCCCCAAATTGCCTTTGTTTTCCTGCCCTCCCACCCTTTTGTTTCTTCAAGGACTCAGATTTCTTTTTGAAGTACCCTTTTACTGATGGGAAGTCTCTCCATTCCTTTCCGTCAATGTTCTTATCCGGTGATTCTCAGGAAGATTCTAACGGAGCTTCAAGTTCGTCACTCTTCATTTGTTTTATTCTCGGGTGGATTCAAATCAAGCTTTCGGTGTTGATCATATCTTTTTCATTGGTTCACATGCTTTCCATGTTGGAAATTCTTATCGAAGACTTTCTTATTTATTCACCTCTCGCTATTCATTTGTTCCGTTGTCCTGAAGATATCTCAGAAGATTCAAGTTTCCATTCTCAATTCGCTCAAATTCTTTCGAGGTTGTAATCTCATTCAAGTCATTTAATTCAATCGGCGCATGCTCTCTTTTAAATTGTTCAACGGTGTTTCTCTTGAGTGGGCCCTAACCCACAGGTCTTTTCCCAAGATCTTACCTGACTCTTCTAATCTTCCCGGAGTTACTCTCAAATTCTTTTCGAAATTTGACGTAAGAATGAATTATCATCAGTCAGTTGGTTTCTCCAAGATCTTTCAAATTCTATCATCGCTGGTTCAACCTTTCTAATTTCCATCCTGAAGTATCTCAACAATTCATGGTGGTGTATATCATCATCATTCTCAACATTTGAAGACCGAAGAAGAGTTTCTCTCAAATTTTGGTTCGTTCTCTCAGAGATGCGTGGTCCTAGATTGATGCCATCCTCTCAAAATTGTTTTCGGTTGTGAGAATTCTTTTCACCCATCTGGAGCAATTCAAGAGTCTTTTCAGTCTGTTTCTCCGGAGCCCATCATCTCAGAATTATTCATTCTCAGCTTTCAGCTCTCATTCTCTAAATCTTACCGGTGCATCGTTCAAATATCCTCTAATCAGTTCATGATCTCTTCGTTCTCATGTATTTAAATCCTAGCAAGCATCTTCGTTCATTTGCTAATTCTTCCTGGTGTTTCTTTATCTTTTCTACGTTTATTTTCAATTCTTATTGTGGTTCTTCCAAGATTCTTCTCCCTTCATTTATCATATCAATTCATTCATTGTTTCCAAATCTTACCGGTGGTTCGTTGAAGACCTTCCCAAGTTTGCGCCATATCTATCTTAATCCGTTCTGCGAGAATAAGTAGTTTGTCAAATCTGTTGCTTGTCATCAATTTAAATTGGTGAAGGATACGCATAACATAATTCTTATTCTTGCTTCATCCAAATGATGGATTCTTTCTTCCGGAGTTTGTTCACGATGATTAAAATTCTCGGTTCAAGTGCTACATACTTTTCCCGGAGTTCCAAGATCTCTCAACTATATCACCACGAAGATCCATCTAAATCATTGCAAGGTTTCACCTTGTGTTTTCAACTTCTCTTTCTTTCTATCATCCTTGTTTACCGGAGTTCTTCATGGAGACTCTACATGCTTAATCAAGGATTTAATTCCTTCTCGAAGTGTTGATCGAGATTCTTTTCAAAGGAGCTCAAGTATTCTTCATCTTGCATTCCGAAGTGAAATTCTTTCTATCTTATCTTTTTCAGGTGGTGTTATGTCTTTCTTGACAATTTCCCTTCATGTTTCATGATTCACAAGTTTTCAAAGAGTGACGTATTTAAATCCATCAATCTCTTCACTAGAGTTATCTGGGTATAGATTTCACCTAAAGCCTTCCATTGGGAATGTTGCCATTATGGTGCTTATCTATGATCCAATTTCCGCTTCTCATCTCGATGAAGGAGTTTTCATCTCCTTGTTGATCTCAATCCAACAGATTGATTTCGTTAGTGGATGGTCTTCACCTCATAATTTGGGGATGTTTTCCTTAAGACCATTGGAAATCATATCTTTTGTTGTTGGTTTTCCAACAACTCCGTTCGACCCTTCTCCTAAAGATGCTTCTTCAAGCTCATTTGTGGCAGAAGTTGGCATTTTCTTCTCCATTTTGTTATTCCAATGATATATCTTCTATTCTTCCTTCCGGAGGCATTGTGATGTTGCACTCTTCACTCATCATCTAGTTTTGTGAAGATCATGTTCTTTCTTTTGCTTATCCATTTAATCGGAGTGTCGTGTCCTCTTTTCAAGTTCTTCCATCTTATCAAGTTTTGCCTCCCTTCTCTACCGGAGTGCTGTCTGAAATCTTTCTTACCTCTTGTGCCATTTTTTTCAATAGCTCTGGAGGCAGTGTGTTGTTGATTTTATCAAGTATCCTCTCATCTTGTCAATCCATGTTCAATTCCTACCATTTACAGTCGGAGTGCTGCCCAAATTATATCATTCTTATTCCTTCTCTATCTTGTTTTAACCGGTGTGTTGTGTCTATCATTCCTCTTCTAACCGGAGTCTCATCCAAGTGCTTTCATTTTGCCTATCTCATATTATTTACCTTCAATTTCTAACCAGAGTGTTGTCGTAATTGATCCTTATCATTCCTTGTACATCTCATTTCATCCGGAGTGCTTGCATGTACTTCTTGCCCATTGCAACCCTTTTCTCATGTCTTCAACCACAAGGTTCTAGTAATGTTCCTTGTTCCTCTTTTCTAACGGAGGGTTTTCGACTTTGTTCACCTTCGTTTTATTCTTTCTCGAATTTGTTCAACCTCGCAAGGTCCTTTGGTTTCACTCATTCGTCAAAGAAGCAACTTAGTTTTACCTCTTATCTTCCTTTTCTGTTTCTTTCCGGTGCCATCCTAGATCTCGGGATGAGATCCTCTCGTAGTGGTGGAGTGTTGTGATGCCCCGAGACCGATGCACCAGGTGTCTTCCAGTTATTCGTTGTTGTTGCCTTGTCTTCCGCTTGCGTGTTGCATCTTGCCATGTCATCATCCGCATTGCATCATCATGTTTTCGAAACTTGCTTCCGTCAGGGTCTCCCCGTTCCTTCCGTTGTCCGTTCTGAGCCCAGACACACTTGCACGCGCCCGTGGCACCTCCAAAATATTATTTTATAAGTGGTCGGAAAATGTTCTTGGAATGGGTTGAAAGTTGGCGTGTGGTGTTGTGTTGTCAGTAGAACGCCTGCCAAGTTTCATCGCATTCGGAGTTCGTTTGACGCCTCAACGTTTAACTATAGCGGCAATATAGTCGGTCTATCATCGGACGTTTTTGGTCTCCGAAAACTGTTGCCAGTCTTTCCCTCTCTTTCCTCCCTAGTCCGTCTACACAGGCCATCACCTACCGCCAGGCCCAACCTAACCTCTCTCGTTAGCCCGCGGCCCTCCTCGCGCGCGCGTCCGAAAGCTGTCCCGGACCCGACCCGGGCAGTCGTTACCGTTGTGTCCGGATCATCCCCAAACATCTACAAAACATCTCCGTTTTGTTATTTGGGCTCCCTAACCTATTTATCCGAGACCGTCCGATTCGATCGGATGATCTAAACTCCCTCCTTTCCTTATATATAAAGCAGTCCCTAACCTATTTTAGACTAACCCTAGAATCTAGCCCATTGTCCCATCCACCCGACCCGCCGCCGCACTCCCACCAAATCCCCTCGGGATCCATCCCCAACCTACCAGGCTCCTCCTTCCTTGGGATCATGCCCGTTCCAATCCAGCCACACCGAACCATCCATCTCCTCCATCCAATCAAGCCAACCCATCGCCGAAGTTTCCTACTCCTCCTGCCGAGCTACCACGTCCGCAGCGACGCCGTGCCCGAGCCCCGCTGCCTCCTCTGCTTCCTGAGCGCCACCACAGCAACAGATGCATGCCCCTTCCTCGTCCCCTTGTTCCGCCAAGCCACCGGAGTGCAGTCACCCTTCCGCCGCTGTCGAGCGCCACTGCAGGAGGCAAGCTCCACGCCATGGCCTCCCCTGCTCGTCGTTGCCGCTGCTCACCCCGCCGTCCAGATCAGGCCGGGAACCGCCTCCCCGCCGCCCTCTCATCCGGACCCTGCCACCGTCAGAACTCCGGAGCGCGACGCCAGGGACCTCCCCATCGCGCCAAGTTCCTACGCCCGCGGCCCCCTGCCTCGACCTCCTCCTGTTCGTCAGGAGACGACGAACGCCTCGAGCTTTGCCTGCCTCGTCTCCATCCGTCGCCAGTTGCCTCCCCGGCCCACCGCTTCTCGCGCCCTGCCTCATGCCCGAGCGTCACGAGCGAGCGCGAGCTCATGTGCCTTCCGCGTCGTCCCGACCTCCTCCAACCATCACCCTTTGCTTCGAGCTGCCGTCCGCGCCTCGATCTCCTCCAAGACCGGCCGGATCCATCTTCCCGCGCCTGGGCCCGCCCGTCCGCTCCATCCCACCGCTCGCCGGAGACCCAGGCGTCCCCGTGTTGCCGTTGACTACGTGCGAGCTCGACCCCTGCCTTCTGTCGCGTCCTCGTTCGAGCGCTCGAGCACCGCCCCACGTTAACCGGTCCAGCGCCAGCATGGACAAGTGCCGCGTCGCTGTGCGAGCCCTCCTCTGCGTCGTCGTGGGCCGCCAAATCCGCCCCGCTAGGCCTCCTCTCCGACGTTGGGCCTTAGCCCATGGTGAGCTGCCCCAACGCCCCTCTTGTTTTTTTTCCTCCTGTTGGATAGCCAGTTTCGGCCCATATAGTGTTTTTTTCCTCGGGACAAATTTATCTATTTTCCCAGGTTTTGTTGTTTTGCAAAACAACCCTCATACTTCATGCATTTAATATCTCCACAACCATGCATCGGATTAAAATAACTTTTATATGTAAAATACTTAGAATTTTGTCTAGTTTCATAATATGCCACTCCATGTTTAAAATGTTTAAACTGCTGTTTGCATTAATTTGCTCATATGCCATGCTAAAATGCTTTATTTCATAACTAAATAACCGTAGCTCCAAACTTAACAAACTTTATATGTAAATGGGGTAGAAAATTGCCTAGTTTAACATGGTGCACTCATCTTGCTTGTTTGACAACTCTAAAATATGCTTTAGGGCAGAACAGTACCAAATCCATAATTATGCTCATGAGGATATTCTGGACTTGTTGCTTGTTGTTCCGGCCTCATTTAAACTTGCCTAGATAGGTAGTTTTACTTTGCTTCACCCCTTGCCATGCTAAAAAATATTTAATATTTTTGAGTACATAAACGGGAGAGAGCTAAATAAGTCATGTGGTGTTCTGTCAATATGCAACTCGTTGCATATTGTGCTCCACTTAATTTGTAGGATTGTTTGTGCATTTTGCCATGCCATGCTTCATTAAACCGGACATGCATCATACTTGATTGTGCATCATGCCATGTTTATGTGATGGTTGTTTACCATGTTGTTTGCTTCTTTCTAGTGTTGCTTCTTCGGGTTGGTTCCATTAATGTGGCGTTTGTGAGGATTCGTTTGACTACGTCTGTTTGTCTTCTTCATGGACTCGTTCTTCTTCCTTGCGGGATCTCAGGCAAGATGACCATACCCTCGAAATCACTTCTATCTTTGCTTGCTAGTTTCTTGATCTATTGCATTTGGGGTTGTATTTATTTTGGTTCCGTAGTTGGACCTTGATTGTATTCTGGATGATGTAATGTCATATTTATGTATTATGTGAAGTGGCGATTGTAAGCCAGCTCTTTATCCCTTTCTTATTCAGTACATGGGATGTGTAAAGATTACCCCTCTTGCGACATGCCTACCATGCGGTTATGCCTCTAAGTCGTGCCCCGACACGTGGGAGATATAGCCGCATCATGGGTGTTACAATAGCACTTTCCAAATAAAAATGGCAGCAGTTCTCGTGAGCGCTAAAGTTTCTATTTTTTACAACAAGATATCAAGTCTTTCCCCAAGTCTTCCCAACGGTTCTACTTGGCACAAATACTAATTAAACACAAAAACACAACCTAAATAGAGGCTAGATAAATTATTTATTACTAAATAGGAGCAAAAATCAAGGAATAAAAAAATTGGTTGCCTCCTAACAAGCGCTATCGTTTAACGCCCCTAGCTAGGCATAAAAAGCAAGGATAGATCTAGGTATTGCCATAATAGTAAGATAGATCATTAAAACTCATTTCATATTCTCTACGTTCGGCAGCAAGTTTTCTTTAAGGCAAACAAAAGTAATCAAAAGGGCTAAATTTAATGGGACAAAAGTCCCCAAGATCAACCTTGGGAGGTATAGGTTCCTCCTTTGGTCCTTTGTATTGCACAACCAATTCATCATTATAAGCATTCTTTTGACAAAACTTTGTAAGCCTATATTTGAGAGAATATCTTAGTTCATTATTTCGAATGGCCAAATCATCATTAAGTTCAGAAATTCTATCAACTAAAACATTGGTAGGAGCCCTTTTTCTAAGATTTTCATTGAAAGCAACATAGTCTAGAGATTAAAAACGCATTATTTCTTCTTGATCAAAAAGGATAGCCTCTATAGGAGGATGGCAAGCGTCCACCCTATAATATGCAAAGATTTCTTTGGCCTCTTTTATTATGAATCTAAACTCATGAGCCAAAAAGATAGTAGCGGCACGCTTAATAGAAGAATGCTCAATATTAGAAAATTCTAGGAAAATCCTTTGTATGCAAGGATGCATGTGCATGAATTTTCTTTCAAGTTCAACTACAAGCATGGCAATAGCGTCCGCAAGACTACTAGTTCTATGAAGGGTAGAACTACCCATAGAAGGTAAAGCACCGACACAAGTAAAGAAATCTGAATAACTCCTTTTCCAATAATATTACCACTACCAGCGCGGAATTTTTTTGTATGTAAGATGGGGGTTCTTTAGCAGGAGCATCAGAATTTTTCATGATATTATTATTGTCCATATCGACAATAATTTCCCCAATTTCAGACATAACGGCAGAAGGTGCAAAGGGCAAAAAGAGGCAAAAAGAGAAAGAGAGGCAGGATAGAGAGAGAGAGGGCGAATAAAACGGCAAGGGTGAAGTGGGGGGAGGAAAACGAGAGGCAAATGGCAAATAATGTAATGCGGGAGATAAGGATTGTGAAAGGTACTTGGTATATTGACTTTTGCGTAGACTCCCCGGCAACGGCGCCAAAAATCCTTCTTGCTACCTCTTGAGCACTGCGTTGGTTTTCCCCGAAGAGGAAGGGATGATGCAGCAAAGTAGTGTAAGTATTTCCCTCGGGTTTTGAGAACCAAGGTATCAATCCAGTAGGAGGCTACACGTGAGTCCCTCGCACCTGCACAAAACAAATAAATCCTCGCAACCAACGCGATAAGGGGTTGTCAATCCCTACACGGCCACTTACGAGAGTGAGATCTGATAGATATGATAAGATAATATTTTTGGTATTTTTATGATAAAGATGCAAAGTAAAATAAAAGCAAAGGAAATAACTAAGTATTGGAAGATTAATATGATGAAGATAGACCCGGGGGGCATAGGTTTCACTAGTGGCTTCTCTCAAGAGCATAGATATTTTATGGTGGGTGAACGAATTATTGTTGAGCAATTGACAGAATTGAGCATAGTTATGAGAATATCTAGGTATGATCATGTATATAGGCATCACGTCCGAGACAAGTAGACCGACTCCTGCCTGCATCTACTACTATTACTCCACTCATCGACCGCTATCCAGCATGCATCTAGAGTATTAAGTTCATGAAAACAGAGTAACGCCTTAAGCAAGATGACATGATGTAGAGGGATAAACTCATGCAATATGATGAAAACCCCATCTTGTTATCCTCGATGACAACAATACAATACGTGCCTTGCTGCCCCTACTGTCACTGGGAAAGGACACCGCAAGATTGAACCCAAAGCTAAGCACTTCTCCCATTGCAAGAAGATCAATCTAGTAGGCCAAACCAAACTGATAATTCGAAGAGACTTGCAAAGATAACCAATCATACATAAAAGAATTCAGAGAAGATTCAAATATTGTTCATAGATAAACTTGATCATAAACCCACAATTCATCGGTCTCAACAAACACACCGCAAAAAGAAGATTACATCGAATAGTTCTCCACAAGAGAGGGGGAGAACATTGTATTGAGATCCAAAAAGAGAGAGGAATCCATCTAGCTAATAACTATGGACATGTAGGTCTGAGGTAAACTACTCACACTTCATCGGAGGGGCTATGGTGTTTATGTAGAAGCCCTCCATGATCGATGCCCCCTCCGGCGGAGCTCCGGAACAGGCCCCAAGATGGGATCTCGTGGATACAGAAAGTTGCGGCGGTGGAATTAGGTTTTTGGCTCCGTATCTAATCGTTTGGGGGTACGTAGGTATATATAGGAGGAAGGAGTACGTCGGTGGAGCAACAGGGGGCCCACGAGGGTGGAGGGCGCGCCTGGAGGGGTAGGCGCGCCCCCCTACCTCGTGGCCTCCTCTTTTGTGTCTTGACGTTGGGTCCAAGTCTCTTGGGTCTTGTTTGTTGAGAAAATCACATTCCCGAAGGTTTCATTCCGTTTGGACTCCCTTTGACATTCCTTTTCTTCAAAACCCTAAAATAGGCAAAAAAAAAACAGCAATTCTGGGCTAGGCCTCCAGTTAATAGGTTAGTCCCAAAAATAATATAAAAGTGGATAATAAAGCCCAATAATGTCCAAAACAGTAGATAATATAGCATGGAGCAATCAAAAATTATAGATACGTTGGAGACGTATCAGCAACTTTCATATATAAATTATTTGCATCCGAGCCATGGTTTAAAAGATATGATTTTCTAAAGTTTTATTAATTTCCTGAATTTATTTATTTAAATCAAACATTATCCAGAACAATGGATGATGACGCAAGCATGACATCAGCGTGATGTCAGCAGGTCAACTTGTCGGTTGACCAGTCAAACCAGACAAGTGGGTCCATTGGGACCCACATGTCAGTGACAGTGCTAACTAACAGCGTTATTTTAACCTAACTAACCTAATTAGAGAGAGGGGCCCAATAGTCAATGAGAGATTAGGGTTTTAATTAACTAAACTATTAATTAACTAATTATTCTTTTTATTTATTTTGTTTATTGAGGTGGGGCCCATAGGGCAGTGGGACAGGGGTGTCCCAGTCAGGAGTTGACTCAGTCAACTAGTCAGCAGGGGCCTCGGGCCCACCAGTCAGTGGCACGGGGCGATGCCACGTGGGTGCCAGCTCGACACCGGACGGAGAGGCGTCGGAGCTAACTCCGGCGACCAATCCAACGGCGGAGCGATCGGGAGAGCTGCGGGATTCGTCCACACCACATCATTTTGGGCGCGGCCGGGCTCGTTCGAACGGCAAGACGACGGCGGAGCGATCTGTGACGGTGGCGGAGGTTGGGGTGGCCCGAGCTAAGCGCATCGAGCTCATCGGCGGCGAGGTTCTTCGGGCGAGGTACGGGACCGGGGCTACGAGGCGCAAAGCGAGCTGCACGAAGTGCCCACGGTGCCTACTCGACGCGAGAAGCGGAACGGTGGCACGCATGGGTTCAAATGGTCACCGTGGCCACGCCGGCGACGAGGCCAGGTGGCGGCGCGTTCGGGTGAGCATGGAACAGGCGCTACAGGCGATCAGAGGAGGCAGGGGAGGGCACATCCGGCGCAGAGGCTCACCGGGGGAGCGTGGGGTCTGGGCAGAGGGCTCGGGGAGGACCGGTGGCGTAGATCAAGGACGAGGACGATGCGGTGGCCGAGCCGGAGAAGAAGAAGAATGCGGCGACGCGAGGGGCTCCGGGGCTCGATCCAGCGGTGTAGTGGAAGCAGAGGACCACGGCGGAGCTGTTGGACTTGCCGGGGCGACGAACGGACGACGGTGGCCATGGCTACGGCGATCGACGGCGACGGGGGCGCTCGGGCATCTCGAACAGAGGCGAGGAAGGAGATGAGAAGGGGATTGTGGGCCCGCTAGGGTTCTGGGAAGAGAGCGAGGCGCGCGGGCGAGTTATTAAGGGCGTCGGGGAACCATGGGATTGGCGACACGGCGTTGAACGCCGGTCGGATGCGCGCGCGTGCCGTTGCGTGCGCGAGGAGGGAGACGGGCGCTAGGTGGGCTGGGACGGGGACTGTAGCAGTAGGCTTAAGTGCACAGTAGTTCTTTAGGCCTTTTTCATTTTTCCTTTTTCTGTTTCTTTCCTTTTTTGTTTTTGCTAATTGTTTGGGCACCAAATGAGTTTTTTAAAATATGAGAGCTGGCCCACAAATGACAGCACAATATATCCTACCACCAAAAACTAGTTTGGGGTAAATATCATTTCATATTTATTTTGTATTAATAAAAAGGTTATTAAATAATGTTTTCAGCTACTGTTTGAGGTTGTTTAAGTCACTTATCAAATTTCAATAATGTTGATTGCAATTTTATCATAGCCTATGATTTATCTCCCATTTATTGAACATTTTAGTTTTAATATTTGAAAACTTTTATTGTTTGCTTGATTTTGAATTTGAATTTGAATCGGTTACGATCTAACGCGAGATTAGCAACAATAACCAAAGTGACGTGGCATCGTTAACGTGGGATTACTGTAGCCTAATTATCCAGGCGTCACAGTGACACTCGGGCTCTAGTGATAAGCATTAAACATAGCAAAGTCATAGCAATCTCAGAACATAGCGTATACTAGGGATCAAACCCTAACAAATTAACATGACTACATATGAAATCTCATACATCTTCATCTACCTCTAGTGTGCCTAAAGGGAATTACTCACTCATGATTGTGAGCATCAATAAATTGTTCATGGAGAAGGGATGGTGATGACGACGACGAATCACTCTCTCCGAAGCCACGAACGGACTATATATTAGGGCTCTCAACGAAGAACATGAGATGGCGGCGGCTTCATATCATAAAACGTGATGAAATTTTTTCTCGGTTATTTTCTCAGGAAGACGGGATATATAGCACTGGAATTAGGTCAGGAGGCGGTACGAGGGCCCACAAGCCCCATGGCACACCCTGCAGGCATGCCCCTGGCTTGTGGGCCATGGTGCCCCTCTGGTGCTTCTTTGCTCCAGTATTTTTTTATTCCCTAGAAAATATTCGTAAAGTTTCATCCAACTCCGAGAACTTTTTATTTCTGCACAAATAAGCGGTTTCCCACACGCCACCACGTTGGCTGCCACAAGCGTCGCCGGTGGGGATTCTGATGTGCCCTTAATGGCAGTGTTTTCTCCTCCACCGGTGCCCATCCACCTCCCCCTCCTCACACATATTCTGGTGGCCTCGGTGATGTGGAACCCAACCTTGTGCTCCATGATGCTGACACTAAACGTGGTCTTCTTTCCCTCCTTCAGCTCATCTTTCATGGTACTTACGCTACCAAAATCAGCACCCACGAGGCCACAACATCATGCATTCATCGTGGCGGCGTTGGCATTGAATAGAAGGTGGTGAACCTCACAAGCTCGAAGGCCTTGCTGAAACATTTGAGGTCCAACACGGAGGAGCAGATGACACCCACACTTTGCCCAATCTCGTTGATGCAATAGCCGTGGAAGAGTGTGGACTCGAAGAGCAGCTAGAGCAATATCTTGCGGCTCGCCTCGCTTTAGCGACTGAGGGGTTTTGAAGGGGGGTGGGGTCGCAAGACCAGCAATCGAAAGACATATCGGGGCGCAAAGACACAACCTTCGAATGAACTAACAATGCAGTCTCCAGTCGCACTCACAAAAGTAGCAAATCACCCCTTCTCGTCTCTCACTAGGACCCCAACTAAGCAATACATGCGAAGGAGGCACACACTGTCGAAAAGGGCAACTAGGTGACATGAGGATATCAGACCGGGATAGGTGTAACAAGCGTTTGACCAATGGGTGGGCATAGAACCGCGAACCGAAAACTAGATCGAAAAATCCAGGACCGATGTGAAAAAAGGTTAGCCCTAATGTGTTTCATTCTTCATTGCAGCGTCGCCGCCTCCATTCGCCTACCTCTCATAGTCACGACAACCACTGGTGCCCATGACTTGTATGCAGTGGTGACCATGGCGCCTTCATGGCCGAAGGTTGTGGTTGTATCTCCCGGTCGCTGTGCGGCCGGTTGTTCACATGGCTTCCATGGCCCACATGGCTTCCATGTGCGACGGACATGGCTCCTTCAACAGTTCTTTCCTCCTACCATTTCTGCCTGTGCTTGATTCCTGCTCGTATATTCCATCGTTTCTTGCTAAATATTTGACTCCTGATTTGGTCCTCCCATAAAATATCTGCCCTCTTCGGTCATGACCGGGACCGAACCGAGTTCATGGTGGAAAAAACAATTGGTTTTTCATTTGTGGAATAACCGACCAGTCATCACATATATGAAGAACCAAACAGTTAGACCGAATGCCTAGACTAAAATCCCATGCAGTGACAAAATAAATTAACATGCAGTGACCAAAGGGACACACCGAGAACATGACCAAGTTAAAATTATGGGGCAAGATCTCAAATTATACACCTCAATTAATTGTGAGAGCTTTAACCCCTAGGGAGCTTTGTAAATTAAAGGATTATGCACTCTATAGCCAATCCCCTTTCTTAGAGCATCTCCAGCCGCGGCCCCAACAGGCTCTCCCCAGACATTTTGTCGCGTCGGCGTCCAAAATTCGACCCAGTCACGCCCCCAGGAACCCGTTTTTCGCCGGGTTGGGCCGAAATCGGCGCCGGCGGCCCCAGGCTGAACCCGGTGCACTCGGGGGTGCCGGGTTGAGGGGTTTTGGCGCGAAAACTCGGCGGGCCCGCCAAGTCAGCGGCACGTGCCTCGTCCTCCCCAGAACGCCTAAGTTTCCCGCGCGGAATCAATGGCAAGGCTGCCGTCGGTCAGCCTTGCCATTGATTCCTCATGGGCGACACGTCACGGGCGGGCAGGCGCGGCGACGCCTCCACTTCTGTCATGCATTCACACGACCTGAGGCTATATAAACAGAGGCTTCCCTCGCCGCTGGCCACACCAGCCGATGTCCCTCCCTTCCACCGCCGAGCACAAACCAGCCGCTGTCCCTCCCTTCTGTCACCGAGCTCTGCCGCTCTCCCCTTCTGAGGGAGTCCTGGATTAGGGGGTGTCCGGATGGCCGGACTATACCTTCAGCCGGACTCCTGGACTATGAAGATACAAGATTGAAGACTCTGTCCCGCGTCCGGAAGGGACTTTCCTTGGCGTGGAAGGCAAGCTTGGCGATACGGATATGCAGATCTCCTACCATTGTAACCGACTCTATGTAACCCTAACCCTACCCGGTGTCTATATAAACCGGAGGGTTTTAGTCCGTAGGACAACATACACATCAACAATCATACCATAGGCTAGCTTCTAGGGTTTAGCCTCCTCGATCTCGTGGTAGATCTACTCTTGTACTACCCATATCATCAATATTAATCAAGCAGGATGTAGGGTTTTACCTCCATCGAGAGGGCCCGAACATGGGTAAAACTTCGTGTCCCTTGTCTCCTGTTACCATCCAGCCTAGACGCACAGTTTGGGACCCCCTACCCGAGATCCGCCGGTTTTGACACCGACATTGGAGCTTTCATTGAGAGTTCCTCTGTGTCGTCGCCATCAGGCTCGATGGCTCCTACGATCATCAATAGCGATGCAGTCCAGGGTGAGACCTTCCTCCCTGGACAGATCTTCTTCTTCGGCGGCTTCGCATTGCAGGCCAATTCGCTTGGCCGTCTGGAGCAGATCGAAAGCTACGCCCCTGGCTGTCAGGTCAGATTTGGAAATTTAAACTACACGGCTGACATCCGCGGGGACTTGATCTTCGACGGATTCGAGCCACTGCCGAGCGCGCCGCACTGTCACGACGAGCATGATCTAGCTCTGCCACCGAACAGTGCCCCGGAGGCTGCACCTGCATCGGCTCCGACCCTTGATTCGGAGCCAACTGCACCGATCGAGGATGGGCGGTTGGACACCACCTCAGGGGCTGCGACCCCAACGGCGATTGTGAAGGAAATATGCCCTAGAGGCAATAATAAAGTTATTATTTATTTGCTTATATCATGATAAAAGTTTATTATTCATGCTAGAATTGTATTAACCGGAAACATAATACATATGTGAATACATAGACAAACAGAGTGTCACTAGTATGCCTCTACTTAACTAGCTCGTTAATCAAAGATGGTTATGTTTCCTAACCATGGATAAAGAGTTGTTATTTGATTAATGGGATCACATCATTAGTTGAATGATCTGATTGACATGACCCATTCCATTAGCTTAGCACCCGATCGTTTAGTATGTTGCTATTGCTTTCTTCATGACTTATACATGTTCCTATGACTATGAGATTATGCAACTCCCGTTTGCCAGAGGAACACTTTGTATGCTACCAAACGTCACAACGTAACTGGGTGATTATAAAGGAGCTCTACAGGTGTATCCAACGATACATGTTGGGTTGGCGTATTTCGAGATTAGGATTTGTCACTCCGATTGTCAGAGAGGTATCTCTGGGCCCTCTCGGTAATGCACATCACTTAAGCCTTGCAAGCATTGCAACTAATGAGTTAGTTGCAAGATGATGTATTACAGAACGAGTAAAGAGACTTGCCAGTAACGAGATTGAACTAGGTATAGGATACCGACGATCGAATCTCGGGCAAGTAAGATACCGATGACAAAGGGAACAACGTATGTTGTTATGCGGTCTGACCGATAAAAGATCTTCGTAGAATATGTAGGAGCCAATATGAGCATCTAGGTTCCACTATTGGTTATTGACCGGAGACGTGTCTCGGTCATGTCTACATTGTTCTCGAACCCGTAGGGTCCGCACGCTTAAGGTTACGATGACAGTTATATTATGAGTTTATGCATTTTGATGTACCGAAGGTTGTTCAGAGTCCCGGATGTGATCACGGACATGACGAGGAGTCTCGAAATGGTCGAGACATAAATATTGATATATTGGAAGCCTATGTTTGGATATCGGAAGTGTTCTGGGTGAAATCGGGATTTCACCGGAGTACCGGGAGGTTACCGGAACCCCCCGGGAGGTATATGGGCCTTGGTGGGCCTTAGTGGAAGAGAGGAGAGGTGGCCAGAGATGGGCCATGCGCCCCTCCCCCCTGGTCCGAATAGGACAAGGAGAGGGGGCCGGCCCCCCTTCCTCCTCTCTCTCCTCTTCCCCCCCCCCCCCCCCCCTCCGCGAATCCTATTCCAACTAGGAAAGGGGGGGAGTCCTACTCCCGGAGGGAGTAGGACTCCTCCTGGCGCGCCCTATGATGGCCGGCCGGCCCCCCTCCCTTGAGCCTTTATATACGGAGGCAGGGGCACCCCCTAGAGACACAAGTTGATCCACGTGATCATATTCTTAGCCGTGTGCGGTGCCCCCTTCCACGATAGTCCTCGATAATATTGTAGCGGTGCTTAGGCGAAGCCCTGCGACAGTAGCACATCAAGATCGTCACCACGCCGTCGTGCTGACGGAACTCTTCCCCGACACTTTGCTGGATCAGAGTCTGGGGATCATCATCGAGCTGAACGTGTGCTAGAACTCGGAGGTGCCGTAGTTTCGGTGCTTGATCGGTCGGGCCGTGAAGACGTACGACTACATCAACCAAGTTAACGCTTCCGTTGTCGATCTACAAGGGTACGTAGATCACACTCTCCCCTCTCGTTGCTATGCATCACCATGATCTTGCGTGTGCGTAGGAAATTTTTTGAAATTACTACATTCCCCAACAGTGGCATCCGAGCCTAGGTTTTATATGTTGATGTTGTATGCACGAGTAGAACACAAGTGAGTTGTGGGCGATATAAGTCATACTGCTTACCAGCATGTCATACTTTGGTTCGGCGGTATTGTTGGACGAAGCGGCCCGGACCGACATTACGCGTACGCTTACGCGAGACCGGTTCTCCCGACGTGCTTTGCACATAGGTGGCTTGCGGGTGACAGTTTCTCCAACTTTAGTTGAACTGAGTGTGGCTACGCCCGGTCCTTGTGAAGGTTAAAACAGCACCAACTTGACAAACTATCATTGTGGTTTTGATGCGTAGGTAAGATTGGTTCTTGCTTAAGCCCGTAGCAGCCACGTAAAACATGCAACAACAAAGTAGAGGACGTCTAACTTGTTTTTGCAGGGCATGTTGTGATGTGATATGGTCAAGACATGATGCTAAATTTTATTGTATGAGATGATCATGTTTTGTAACCGAGTTATCGGCAACTGGCAGGAGCCATATGGTTGTCGCTTTATTATATGCAATGCAATCGCGCTGTAATGCTTTACTTTATCACTAAGCGGTAGCGATAGTCGTGGAAGCATAAGATTGGCGAGACGACAACGATGCTACGATGGAGATCAAGGTGTCGCGCCGGTGACGATGGTGATCATGACGGTGCTTCGGAGATGGAGATCACAAGCACAAGATGATGATGGCCATATCATATCACTTATATTGATTGCATGTGATGTTTATCTTTTATGCATCTTATCTTGCTTTGATTGACGGTAGCATTATAAGATGATCTCTCACTAATTATCAAGAAGTGTTCTCCCTGAGTATGCACCGTTGCGAAAGTTCTTCGTGCTGAGACACCACGTGATGATCGGGTGTGATAGGCTCTACGTTCAAATTTAACGGGTGCAAAATAGTTGCACACGCGGAATACTCAGGTTATACTTGACGAGCCAAGCATATACAGATATGGCCTCGGAACACGGAGACCGAAAGGTCGAGCGTGAATCATATAGTAGATATGATCAACATAGTGATGTTCACCAATGAAACTACTCCATCTCACGTGATGATCGGAACATGGTTTAGTTGATTTGGATCACGTAATCACTTAGAGGATTAGAGGGATGTCTATCTAAGTGGGAGTTCTTTAAGTAATATGATTAATTGAACCTAAACTTATCATGAACTTAGTACCTGATAGTATCTTGCTTGTTTATGTATGATTGTAGATAAATGGCCCGTGCTGTTGTTCCGTTGAATTTAATGCGTTCCTTGAGAAAGCAAAGTTGAAAGATGATGGTAGCAATTACACGGACTGGGTCCGTAACTTGAGGATTATCCTCATTGCTGCACAGAAGAATTACGTCCTGGAAGCACCGCTGGGTGCCAGGCCTGCTGCTGGAGCAACACCAGATGTTGTGAACGTCTGGCAGAGCAAAGCTGATGACTACTCGATAGTTCAGTGTGCCATGCTTTACGGCTTAGAACCAGGACTTCAACGACGTTTTGAACGTCATGGAGCATATGAGATGTTCCAGGAGTTGAAGTTAATATTTCAAGCAAATGCCCGGATTGAGAGATATGAAGTCTCCAATAAGTTCTATAGCTGCAAGATGGAGGAGAACAGTTCTGTCAGTGAGCATATACTCAAAATGTCTGGGTATAATAATCACTTGATTCAAATGGGAGTTAATCTTCCAGATGATTGCGTCATTGACAGAATTCTCCAATCACTGCCACCAAGCTACAAGAGCTTCGTGATGAACTATAATATGCAAGGGATGAATAAGACTATTCCCGAGCTCTTCGCAATGCTGAAAGCTGCGGAGGTAGAAATCAAAAAGGAGCATCAAGTGTTGATGGTCAACAAGACCACTAGTTTCAAGAAAAAGGGCAAAGGGAAGAAGAAAGGGAACTTCAAGAAGAACAGCAAGCAAGTTGCTGCTCAAGAGAAGAAACCCAAGTCTGGACCTAAGCCTGAAACTGAGTGCTTCTACTGCAAGCAGACTGGTCACTGGAAGCGGAACTGCCCCAAGTATTTGGCGGATAAGAAGGATGGCAAGGTGAACAAAGGTATATGTGATATACATGTTATTGATATGTACCTTACTAATGCTCGCAGTAGCACCTGGGTATTTGGTACTGGTTCTGTTGCTAATATTTGCAACTCGAAACAGGGACTACGGATTAAGCGAAGATTGGCTAAGGACGAGGTGACGATGCGCGTGGGAAACGGTTCCAAAGTCGATGTGATCGCGGTCGGCACGCTACCTCTACATCTACCTTCGCGATTAATATTAGACCTAAATAATTGTTATTTGGTGCCAGCGTTAAGCATGAACATTATATCTGGATCTTGTTTGATGCGAGATGGTTATTCATTTAAATCAGAGAATAATGGTTGTTCTATTTATATGAGTAATATCTTTTATGGTCATGCACCCTTGAAGAGTGGTCTATTCTTATTGAATCTCGATAGTAGTAACACACATATTCATAATGTTGAAGCCAAAAGATGCAGAGTTGATAATGATAGTGCAACTTATTTGTGGCACTGCCGTTTAGGTCATATCGGTGTAAAGCGCATGAAGAAACTCCATACTGATGGACTTTTGGAACCACTTGATTATGAATCACTTGGTACTTGCGAACCGTGCCTCATGGGCAAGATGACTAAAACGCCGTTCTCCGGTACTATGGAGAGAGCAACAGATTTGTTGGAAATCATACATACAGATGTATGTGGTCCGATGAATATTGAGGCTTGTGGCGGATATCGTTATTTTCTCACCTTCACAGATGACTTAAGCAGATATGGGTATATCTACTTAATGAAACATAAGTCTGAAATGTTTGAAAAGTTCAAAGAATTTCAGAGTGAAGTTGAAAATCATCGTAACAAGAAAATAAAGTTTCTACGATCTGATCATGGAGGAGAATATTTGAGTTACGAGTTTGGTGTACATTTGAAACAATGCGGAATAGTTTCGCAACTCACGCCACCCAGAACACCACAGCGTAATGGTGTGTACGAACGTCGTAATCGTACTTTACTAGATGTGGTGCGATCTATGATGTCTCTTACTGATTTACCGCTATCGTTTTGGGGTTATGCTTTGGAGACGGCCGCATTCACGTTAAATAGGGCACCATCAAAATCCGTTGAGACGACGCCTTATGAACTATGGTTTGGCAAGAAACCAAAGTTGTCGTTTCTGAAAGTTTGGGGTTGCGATGCTTATGTGAAAAAGCTTCAACCTGATAAGCTCGAACCCAAATCGGAGAAATGTGTCTTCATAGGATATCCAAAGGAGACTATTGGATACACCTTCTATCACAGATCTGAAGGCAAGACTTTTGTTGCTAAGTTCGGAAACTTTCTGGAGAAGGAGTTTCTCTCGAAAGAAGTGAGTGGGAGGAAAGTAGAACTTGACGAGGTAAATGTACCTGCTCCCTTATTGGAAAGTAGTGCATCACAGAAAACTGTTTCTGTGACACCTACACCAATTAGTGAGGAAGATGATGATAATGATCATGAAACTTCAGAACAAGATACTACTGAACCTCGTAGATCAACCAGAGTGAGATCCGCGCCAGAGTGGTACGGTAATCCAATTCTGGAAGTCATGCTACTAGATCATGATGAACCTACGAACTATGAAGAAGCGATGGTGAGCCCAGATTCCGCAAAATGGCTTGAAGCCATGAAATCTGAGATGGGATCCATGTATGAGAACAAAGTATGGACGTTGGTTGACTTGCCCAATGATCGGCAAGCAATTGAGAGTAAATGGATCTTCAAGAAGAAGACTGACGCCGACGGTAATATTACTGTCTACAAAGCTCGACTTGTTGCAAAAGGGTTTCGGCAAGTTCAAGGGGTTGACTACGATGAGACCTTCTCACCCGTAGCGATGCTTAAGTCTGTCTGAATCATGTTAGCAATTGCCGCATTTTATGATTATGAAATTTGGTAGATGGATGTCAAAACTGCATTCCTGAATGGATTTCTGGAAGAAGAGTTGTATATGATGCAACAGGAAGGTTTTGTCGATCCAAAGGGAGCTAACAAAGTGTGCAAGCTCCAGCGATCCATTTATGGACTGGTGCAAGCCTCTCGGAGTTGGAATAAACGCTTTGATAGTGTGATCAAAGCATTTGGTTTTACACAGACTTTTGGAGAAGCCTGTATTTACAAGAAAGTGAGTGGGAGCTCTGTAGCATTTCTGATATTATATGTGGATGACATATTACTGATTGGAAATGATATAGAATTTCTGGATAGCATAAAGGGATACTTGAATAAGAGTTTTTCAATGAAAGACCTCGGTGAAGCTGCTTACATATTAGGCATAAAGATCTATAGAGATAGATCAAGACGTTTAATTGGACTTTCACAAAGCACATACCTTGACAAGATTTTGAAGAAGTTCAAAATGGATCAAGCAAAGAAAGGGTTCTTGCCTGTGTTACAAGGTGTGAAGTTGAGTTAGACTCAATGCCCGACCACTGCAGAAGATAGAGAAAATGAAAGATGTTCCCTATGCTTCAGCCATAGGCTCTATCATGTATGCAATGCTGTGTACCAGACCTGATGTGTGCCTTGCTATAAGTCTAGCAGGGAGGTACCAAAGTAATCCAGGAGTGGATCACTGGACAGCGGTCAAGAACATCCTGAAGTACCTGAAAAGGACTAAGGATATGTTTCTCGTATATGGAGGTGACAAAGAGCTCATCGTAAACGGTTACGTTGATGCAAGCTTTGACACTGATCCGGACGATTCTAAATCGCAAACCGGATACGTGTTTACATTAAACGGTGGAGCTGTCAGTTGGTGCAGTTCTAAACAGAGCGTCGTGGCGGGATCTACGTGTGAAGCGGAATACATAGCTGCTTCGGAAGCAGCAAGAGGATGAAGGAGTTCATATCCGATCTAGGTGTCATACCTAGTGCATCGGGTCCAATGAAAATCTTTTGTGACAATACTGGTGCAATTGCCTTGGCGAAGGAATCCAGATTTCACAAGAGAACCAAGCACATCAAGAGACGCTTCAATTCCATCCGGGATCTAGTCCAGGTGGGAGACATAGAGATTTGCAAGATACATACGGATCTGAATGTTGCAGACCCGTTGACTAAGCCTCTTCCACGAGCAAAACATGATCAGCACCAAGGCTCCATGGGTGTTAGAATCATTACTGTGTAATCTAGATTATTGACTCTAGTGCAAGTGGGAGACTGAAGGAAATATGCCCTAGAGGCAATAATAAAGTTATTATTTATTTCCTTATATCATGATAAAAGTTTATTATTCATGCTAGAATTGTATTAACCGGAAACATAATACATGTGTGAATACATAGACAAACAGAGTGTCACTAGTATGCCTCTACTTGACTAGCTCGTTAATCAAAGATGGTTATGTTTCCTAACCATGGACAAAGAGTTGTTATTTGATTAACGGGATCACATCATTAGTTGAATGATCTGATTGACATGACCCATTCCATTAGCTTAGCACCCGATCGTTTAGTATGTTGCTATTGCTTTCTTCATGACTTATACATGTTCCTATGACTATGAGATTATGCAACTCCCGTTTGCCAGAGGAACACTTTGTGTGCTACCAAACGTCACAACGTAACTGGGTGATTATAAAGGAGCTCTACAGGTGTCTCCAAAGGTACATGTTGGGTTGGCGTATTTCGAGATTAGGATTTGTCACTCCGATTGTCGGAGAGGTATCTCTGGGCCCTCTCGGTAATGCACATCACTTAAGCCTTGCAAGCATTGCAACTAATGAGTTAGTTGCGGGATGATGTATTACAGAACGAGTAAAGAGACTTGCCGGTAACGAGATTGAACTAGGTATAGGATACCGACGATCGAATCTCGGGCAAGTAACATACCGATGACAAAGGGAACAACGTATGTTGTTATGCGGTCTGACCGATAAAAGATCTTCGTAGAATATGTAGGAGCCAATATGAGCATCTAGGTTCCGCTATTGGTTATTGACCGGAGACGTGTCTCGGTCATGTCTACATTGTTCTCGAACCCGTAGGGTCCGCACGCTTAAGGTTACGATGACAGTTATATTATGAGTTTATGCATTTTGATGTACCGAAGGTTGTTCAGAGTCCCGGATGTGATCACGGACATGACGAGGAGTCTCGAAATGGTCGAGACATAAAGATTGATATATTGGAAGCCTATGTTTGGATATCGGAAGTGTTCCGGGTGAAATCGGGATTTTACCGGAGTATCGGGAGGTTACCGGAACCCCCCGGGAGATATATGGGCCTTAGTGGGCCTTAGTGGAAGAGAGGAGAGGTGGCCAGAGATGGGCCGCGCGCCCCTCCCCCCTGGTCCGAATAGGACAAGGAGAGGGGGCCGGCCCCCCTTCCTCCTCTCTCTCCTCTTCCCTCCCCCCCCCCCCTCCGTGAATCCTATTCCAACTAGGAAAGGGGGGAGTCCTACTCCCAGAGGGAGTAGGACTCCTCCTAGCGTGCCCTATGATGGTCGGCCGGCCCCCCTCCCTTGAGCCTTTATATACGGAGGCAGGGGCACCCCCTAGAGACACAAGTTGATCCACGTGATCATATTCTTAGCCGTGTGCGGTGCCCCCTTCCACGATAGTCCTCGATAATATTGTAGCGGTGCTTAGGCGAAGCCCTGCGACAGTAGCACATCAAGATCGTCACCACGCCGTCGTGCTGAAGGAACTCTTCCTCGACACTTTGCTGGATCGGAGTCCGGGGATCGTCATCGAGCTGGACGTGTGCTAGGACTCGGAGGTGCCGTAGTTTCGGTGCTTGATCGGTCGGGCCATGAAGATGTACGACTACATCAACCAAGTTAACGCTTCCGTTGTCGGTCTACAAGGGTACGTAGATCACACTCTCCCCTCTTGTTGCTATGCATCACCATGATCTTGCGTGTGCGTAGGAAATTTTTTGAAATTACTACGTTCCCCAACAGATTGAGCCAAGCACCAGCCCCGTACTCTACGAGACTCATGACTCCAAGGAGCCGGACTCCCCTCCGGACTCCGAACCCTCCGCGCCCTACCGATCGAATCCGATTGGGCGCCGATCATGGAGTTCACTGCCACGGACATCTTTCAACACTCGCCTTTCGGCGATATCCTGAAATCACTGAAGTCTCTCTCTTTATCAGGAGAGCCCTAGCCGGACTACGGTCAGCAAGGTTCGGGTACGGACGATGAAGAAATTCAAAGCCCACCAACCACCCACTTTATAGCCACTGTCGACGACTTAACCGACATGCTCGACTTCAACTCCGAGGACATCGACGGTATGGACGCCGATGAAGGAGATGATGAAGAACCAGTGCCTACTAGGCCCTGGAAAGCCACCTCATCGTATGACATATACATGGTGGACACCCCAAAAGAGGGAGATGGTGATGGAACAGCGGAGGATGACCCCTCCAAGAAACAGCCTAAGCGCCGGCGTCAGCAGCGCCGCTCAAAATCCCGCCAAAACAAACACGGTGATTCCAGCACGGGAGATAATAATACTCCGGAAAGCGACGAAGAAAACCCCCTCCAACAAGAATTAGCACAGGAGGATGGAGAAACCAGCCCTCATGAGAGAGCGGCAGACAGAGAGGTCGAAGACGATAATTATATGCCTCCCTCCGAAGACGAGGCAAGCCTCGACGACGATGAATTCATCGTGCCAGAGGATCCCGTCGAGCAAAAGCGTTTTCAACGCAGGCTTATGGCCACGGCAAGAGACCTCAAGAAAAAATAGCAATAGCTTAGAGCTGATCAAGATTTGCTAGTCGACAAATGGACTGAAGTCCTTGCGGCCGAAGAGCATAAACTCGAACGCCCCTCCAAGAGCTACCCAAAGCGCAGATTGCTACCCCGATTAGAGGAGGAAGCACTTGATGCGGCCGACGGGCCACCTCGTGGTCGCGACAAAGAGGCCTCTCGGCCCTCCACTCAAGCCGCACCCCGTACCAAGGCACGGGAATATGCGCCGGACTTACGAGACATGTTGGAGGAAAAGGCAAGGCAAACAAGATCGATCTACGGATCGCGTGGGCGCCCCACGGCTCGAGACGGTAACCGTCACGCCGGCCACAAATTCGGCGGGGCTGAACACAGTAGACAAGGCTCATTGGAGCTACGTCATGATATAGCCCAGCACAGAGGCGCCGCACATCCACTCTGCTTTACAGACGAAATAATGGATCATCAAATCCCCGAGGGTTTCAAACCCGTAAACATCGAATCATATGATGACACAACAGATCCTGCGTTATGGATAGAGGATTATCTCCTTCATATCCACATGGCCCGCGGCGATGATTTCCACGCCATCAAATACCTCCCACTCAAGCTTAAAGGACCAGCTCGGCATTGGCTTAACAGCTTGCCAACAGGATCAATCAGTTGTTGGGAGGACCTGGAAGCCGCATTCCTCGACAATTTTCAGGGCACTTACGTGCGACCCCCAGACGCCGATGACCTAAGTCACATAATTCAGCAGCCAGAGGAATCGGCCAGGCAATTCTGGACACGGTTCCTAACAAACAAAAATCAAATAGTCGACTGTCCGGACGCTGAGGCCCTAGCAGCCTTCAAACACAATATCCATGACGAGTGGCTGGCCCGGCACCTTGGGCAGGAAAAGCCGAAATCTATGGCAGCACTCACGACACTCATGACCCACTTTTGCGTGGGAGAAGACAGCTGGCTTGCTCATAGCAACAATATGACCAAGAACCCTGGTAATTCGAACACCAGGGACAGTAGTGGCAGGTCGCGTCGCAACAAGCAGAAGCACCGCATTAACAGCGACAATGCTGAGGATACTGCAGTTAATGTCGGATTCAGAGGCTCTAAATCCGGTCAGCGGAAAAAGCCATTCAAAAGGAATCCTTGGGGCCCGTCCAGTTTGGACCGAATACTCGACCGCTCGTGCCAGATACATGGCACCCCCAAAAAGCCAGCCAATCACACCAACAGGGATTGTTGGGTGTTCAAGCAGGCAGGCAAGTTAAACACCGAAAATGAAGACAAGGGGCTGCATAGCGATGACGACGAGGAGCCCCGGCCGCCGAACAATAGTGGACAGAAGGGTTTTCCCCCACAAGTGCGGACGGTGAACATGATATACACAACCCATGTCCCCAAAAGGGAGCGGAAGCGTGCGTTAAGGGACGTATACGCGGTAGAGCCAGTCGCCCCAAAGTTCAACCCATGGTCCTCCTGCCCGATCACCTTTGATCGAAGGGACCATCCCACTAGCATCCGTCATGGCGGATTCGCCGCATTGGTTCTAGACCCAATTATTGACGGATTTCATCTCACTAGAGTCCTTATGGACGGCGGCAGTAATCTGAACTTGCTTTACCATGATACAGTGCGGAAAATGGGCATAGATCCCTTGAGGATTAAGCCCACCAAAACGACCTTTAAAGGCGTAATACCAGGTGTAGAGGCCAACTGTACAGGCTCGGTCACACATGAAGTGGTCTTCGGATCTCCGGATAATTTCCAAAGCGAGGAGTTAATCTTTGACATAGTCCCATTTCGCAGTGGCTATCACGCACTGCTCAGGCAAACCGCATTCGCTAAGTTCAATGCGGTACCGCATTACGCATACCTTAAGCTCAAGATGCCAGGCCCTCGAGGAGTAATTACGGTCAATGGAAACACCGAATGCTCCCTCCGAACGGAGGAGCACACAGCGGCCCTTGCGGCGGAAGTTCAAAACAGCCTCTCCAGGCAGTTCTCCAGTCCGGCCACTAAACGACTGGACACCGTCAAGCGCACCCGGAGTAACCTACAACAAGACCGCCTGGCACGATCCGAGCAGGCGTAGCAATGCGGCCCCAACCCCAACCCTCGCAAAAAGGCGACGCCAGTACTTCGCGTACATAACTACGCTCTAGAGATACCATGGGAACAGGGGGAGGGGCACCATCACGGCACGCCCAAAACACGGCTTAAACCGTACCAGGGGCTGTCGATTTCTTAATTTTCTCTTACTTTTAGGACTTCATCCTTCGGAAGGCCTGTTCGGCGGTTCAATTGCCGCACAAACGATGCAAGAACCAGGGAAGCAGACAAGCCACGCCGCACTACGGAACTCCCAGGTGGTCTCTATCACGAGCAGTATACCCGTTCCGCATACTATTCCGCAGCTTGCCCCTGGAATGGACATGTTAACTAGTCCAACCTTCCACTTATCGCATTATTTGTATCGTTCTGCTTTGATCGCAGCCCTTTTTAATAAACAATGCATAGCTTTCGTCTATTTTTGCATTACCTTTTTTTCTTTATATATGTTCCTTAACGACATGTTGCACCCGTACACGTTGGTACAGCCAAAATACGCCAGGGGCTTTAGTACCCCTCAATATGGTGTGAGAAGTCCGAACACTTTAACAAGTGCGGCACCCCGAACTTATAGCATTATATGCATCGGCTCTGAATCATGTCTTGGGTCAATAGTTGGGTTTGCCCGGCTCCTATGTTTTGGTGCCTTACGTTCCGCTATATCGGCTAAGGTAGCACTAGGAGAACCACATCGATTGTGCCCCGATTGAGCTGGGTCGAGCACCTCAGTGGAGAAAGCTAAAACTGACTATCATGATGAAGCGAGAGCTGGTCGCTGTTCGAGAGGTTTTTTCGAGTCCCTAAAGACTTATGTCGCTTAGGGCGAGGAGCCAGTTCTGTCCGTCCAAGGCGTGGATAGCGCCCAGAACTCGGTCTTCCGAATACCAGGGGCTTCGCCGAAATTTAAAATTATAGAATTCTATGGCTAAGTGAGAGTGTTCATGCATTATAGTCTGATTGCCTTGTTCGTTGGGCTGAGCGCCTCCCTCGAAGGACCCAAACATGGGAAAAAGAGCGCTCAGGTTTATCCCCGAACACCCCAGCACTAGCGGCACAGGGGCAGAAGCCGACGACTCGCCATCTCTCAGAACTGATAAACAGCCGCACAGAAGGTAATATTTTAAATTCCAACAGCATTGCTTAGCGCATATAAACAAGTTTTCAGCGCACAGGACAAAACGAGCAAGTTTCACTCAAAAATTACATCCCTAGAACATTCATCCGCCACAAGGCGGGCACCCTTCAGAACATCCTTATAGTAATTCTCGGGCTCGCGATGCTCTTTTCCCGGCGGTGGCCCGTCCTTCACTAGCTTCTCAGCATCCATCTTGCCCCAGTGCACCTTAGCACGGGCAAGGGCCCTACGGGCACCTTCAATGCAGATGGAGCGCTTGATGACTTCAAGCCTTGGACAGGCCTCCACCAACCACCGCACCAGCACGAAATAGCTCCCAGGCAGAGCCCCTCCAGGCCACAGCCGAACAATGAGGCCCTTCATGGCCTGTTCGGCCGCCTTGTGGAGCTCGACCAGTTGCTTCAGCTAGTCGCTCAGGGGCACGGGGTGTCCGGCCTCAGCGTATTGAGACCAGAACACCTTCTCCGTCGAGCTGCCCTCCTCGGCTCGATAGAATGCGGCGGCATCGGATACACTCTGGGGAAGATCTGCAAACGCTCCTGGAGAGCTCCGGATTCGGGTAAGTAACAAGTAACTCACGTTTACGTGCTTGCTTTGCATAAAGAATGCCTTACCCGCCGCTATCTTCTTCACCTCATCCAACTCCTGGAGGGTCTTCTGGGATTCGGCCTTGGCAGACTTGGCATTTTCGACAGCCACAGCGAGCTCGGACGCTTGCGTCTTCGAGTCAAGCTCCAAACTCTCATGTTTTTCCATGAGAGCCTGGAGCTCTTGTCGCACCTTGCCAACCTTGGCCTCATATTTCTCCCGCTCGGTGCGCTCCGAGGCCGCACTCTTCTCAGCCTCGACCAGTGCTTGCTTAAGGGTCGCCACTTCAGACGTGGCCCCTACAATAGCCATGATAATCCTGTCATTCTTTGCAATTGCACCTTTTTATATATATTTTTAACAAGGCATTTCTTACCTTCATTGTCCTCGAGCTGCTTCTTGGCACGTTCGAGCTCTTGCTCGGACCACTCGAGGTTCTGCTTTAGCGTGTCCACTTCCGCAGTCAGTGCAGCGGACGCAAGCAGGGAAGCCTGCATATGCATATTGACTCATTTTTTTAGACTCCTGCGAATTCTATTTGATCCTCTATTCGGCTTTTCTTCCCGAACGCCAAACAGAGCATCAGGGGCTACTGTCTATGCGGTACTATTATTTACACTTTACTTACCTCAAAGCCTGTCAAAAGGCTAGTACAAGCTTCAGTCAGTCCGTCTTTGACGGACTGAACCTTCTGAACCACCGCACTCATAATAGCGCGGTGCTCCTCGTCGATGGAGGCGCCTTGGAGCGCCTCCAACATATTGTCCGGCGCCTCCGGTTGGACGGGGGCCGCCGGCACGGTGGACTTGCTCCACTTGGAAGGAGGTCCCCCGCCGGACTCTAGAACCTTTGAAGGTTCCGAAGCGGTGTCCGGCCTAGAGCCGGACTTGGAACCCTGAGGGGTTCCATCCCCTTTACTCCTGGAGTCCGGGAGGTCGCCTTGCGGTGCCTCCAGGACCACCTCCTCCCGGCTTGGAACCTGTTGAGACAACACTTCTGTGTCGTCCGTAGGGCGGGGGGAGGAAGCCGTCGGAAGCGAGTTCACATCCGACGAGTCCAATGAGCCGCTCGATGACGCGTCGAGCCGGTCTTTGGGTGGGCTGCATAAACATATTCGACGTTAGGGAAAGCTGTGCAATAAACGAATGCTATGAATTACTCCGGTATCCGGATACTTACAATTTTACCAGGGGCTTGGCCCTAGGCGCCCACTCCTCTCCGCCGCCGTCGACGTCGATGGAGCAGTCCGGAGGAAGGGTTTTCCCCTTCTTGGACCCTTCGGCCTCCCCAGTTGGGGTGGCCTTCCTTTTCTTCCCTTCCCCTGCTGGAGGGGGAGGGGTCTCTTCTTCCTCCTCCTCGTCTTCACGGGAGGAGTGCGTCTTGGATTCGGATGATGAATCCGACACCTCCGGGCGTCGGGCACTCTTTCAAGTCCCCGTGGCCTTCTTCTTGACCTTCTTCTCCGGCACCACATAGGGTGCCGGAACCAGCAGCTTCGCCAAGCGAGCATCCGCTGGGCCTTCGGGCAAAGGAGTCGGACAGTTGATCTGTCCGGAGGTCACCTGCCAATCCTGTCAAAGGTAAGGGAGTTTAGATCCCGCATGGATTCAAACTATGAAAAACTGATACCCTGTAAAAGGAAAAAACAGCTTACCGCGAGAGCGTGACACTGTGCATTGAATCCGCGATCCTCAGTAGCGGATGCGGGAGCCTCGGAGCCCTTGAAAAGCACCTTCCAGGCATCTTCGTACATCGTGTCGAAGAGCCTGCTCAGAGTTTGGTGCCGCGTCGGGTCGAACTCCCACAGGTTGAAAGCTCGTTGTTGGCACGGGAGGATCAAGCGGATGAGCATAACCTGGACTACGTTGACAAGTTTGAGCTTCTTGTCCACCAGGGTTTTGACGCATGTTTGGAGTCTGGTTAGCTCTCCTTTTTTACCCCATGACAGGCCCGTCTCTTTCCAGGACGTGAGCCGCGTTGGGGGTCCGGACCGGAACTCGGGGGGTGCGACCCATTCGGCGTCGCGCGGCTCGGTGATGTAAAACCACCCCGATTGCCACCCCTTCAGGGTCTCCACAAAGGAGCCCTCGAGCCAGAGGACGTTGCCATCTTGCCCACCATGGCGCCTCCGCACTCCGCCTGGCTGCCGCGCACCACCTTCGGCTTGACGTTGAAAGTCTTGAGCCAAAGCCCGAAATGGGGGCGAATGCGGAGGAAGGCCTCGCACACGACGATAAACGCCGAGATGTTGAGGACGAAGTTCGGGGCCAGATCGTGGAAATCCAGGCCATAGTAGAACATGAGCCCCCGGACAAATGGGTGGAGAGGGAAGCCCAGTCCGCGGAGGAAATGGGGGAGGAACACCACCCTCTCATGGGGCCTAGGGGTGGGGATGAGCTGCCCCTTTTCGGGGAGCCGGTACGCGATGTCGTTAGACAGGTATCCGGCCTTCCTCAGCTTTTTGATATGTCCCTCCGTGACGGAGGAGACCATCCACTTGCCTCCCGCTCCGGACATGGCTGGAGAAGGTTGAGGTTGGGAGTGCGGACTTGGGCGCTGGAGCTCGAGTGCGCAAGAATGGATAGGCAAAGGAGGAAGAAGGCGTAGGTGAAAAGGTGGATCTTTATCCCCTTATATGGGTGGACGCGGCTACATGTCCCCACCACCCTGATAAAACTCGCTTATCTCCAAGCGCCGTAATCGATGGCGCGGTTGGGTTACCCACGCCCATATTGATGAGAATCCCGGAATAAGGGGACACGATCTCTGCTTTAACAAGACGTGCCAAGGAAACCGCCTCGCATAATGCGCTGAGATGGGATAGTAAAACAGTTCGAATAAAAGCTTGGCCGTGGTGTGATGTCGCACCACGGAATACGTCAGCAGATTAGATTTGTGTAAATATTATTCTCTCTATAGCAATATGTGGAAACTTATTTTGCAGAGCCGGACACTATCTTTGTGTTCAAAATCTTCTATGAAGTACTTGGAGGAGGAACCCGCCTTGCAATGCCGAAGACAATATGCGCGCCGGACTCGTCGTCATTGAAGCCTGGTTTAGGGGCTACTGAGGGAGTCCTGGATTAGGGGGTGTCCGGATGGCCGGACTATACCTTCAGCCGGACTCCTGGACTATGAAGATACAAGATTGAAGACTCCGTTCCGCGTCCGGAAGGGACTTTCCTTGGCGTGGAAGGCAAGCTTGGCGATATGGATATGCAGATCTCCTACCATTGTAACCGACTCTATGTAACCCTAACCCTACTCGGTGTCTATATAAACCGGAGGGTTTTAGTCCGTAGGACAACATACACATCAACAATCATACCATAGGCTAGCTTCTAGGGTTTAGCCTCCTCGATCTCGTGGTAGATCTACTCTTGTACTACCCATATCATCAATATTAATCAAGCAGGACGTAGGGTTTTACCTCCATCGAGAGGGCCCGAACCTGGGTAAAACTTCGTGTCCCTTGTCTCTTGTTACCATCCGACCTAGACGCACAGTTCGGGACCCCCTACCCGAGATCCACCGGTTTTGACACCGACACCTTCCCTCCCCTTCCCCTTCTCTCTCCATGGTCGAACGCTTCCCCGGCGACGCCGCAGCGGCCAATGGCTTCGCCCGCCCCACGCTCCAGGAGTGCGAGTTGTGGCTTCTCTTTGAGGCAAACATCCCGACGTCGCCGGACATGCGCACCGGGCCGACGGGGTGGAAGCTCAGCAACACCGGCGTCCCCATCCTCCTTGTACCCGACGTCGACGCGCGCCCCGGCCTCTTCGCCGCCGAGGTCGACCGTGTGCGGGCGTCTCTGTCGGAGGAGGAGCGCGCCCTCCACCAGTACGTCGCCGACAACCACGCGGCCTGGGCGGGATATTTCCAGCGGTGGCAGGCGCAGAGGCTGGCGTCCACGAACGGGGCGACGGTGGTCGGCGGCACGAAGAACAACGACGGCCGCCACATGTAACGCCCGGGTAATTAAGCTACAGTAATCCCCACTAATGATGCCACGTCACCTCTGTCACTGTAGTTAATCTCGGGTTAAATCAAAACGGTTTCGAAATTCAATTCAAAATTATGATGGCAATAAAAGTTTTTCAAAAAATGAAACTAAAATGTTCGGGGGTTGTCAAAAATTACAAGGTTAATTATGGTGGGGTGCACACATTTTTATAAAGTGCCTGAATATTTTAAAATGAAATAAAACAGAAGAGAAAATAAATTAAGAAAAGAAAAAGAAAACAAAGGAGAGAAACCCCCCCCCTGGCCAAACTGGGCCAAGCCCACCTGGCCCAGCCGGCCAGCCCCTGGCCCGGCCCACCCCCCTCACTCCCATAACCCCCCCCCCCCCGGTCGGCGGAAACCCTAGCCGACACCCCATTCCCCCCCCCCCCGATCCCCTTCTCCTCCCTCCCCCGCCGATCTGGATCGGGATCCGCCCGATCCCGTCGTCCCACCCCACCGGCGCTCGTCCTCCTCCCCTCCTCCCCGACCGGCCGCGCAAGACGCCCGAACCCCCCCTCGTCGCCTCGGGACCGTCCCCGACTCCCACCTCGCCGGATCCGCATCACCGGACGGCCGCCGCCTCGACCTCCTCCCCGCCGGACGCCCCCGACCGCCCCCGAGCCCGCTTCCGAGACCCCACGCGTCCCCCCCCCCCGTGAGCTCTTCCCTCCCCTGCTTCGCTCTGTAGCCGTAGGGGTCGACCCCCGTGCTCGGTCGCCATGGCCAGAGCTCGCTCCGGCGCCGCGCACGTCGCGCTCCGGCTCGCGCCGGCTCACCGCGCCCCACGTACCCCCCTCCCCTCGCGCCTCCTCCGCTCGGTCGAGGCCCCCCTCCTCTTCCCCCTCGTTCCCCTCCGTACCCGAGCGCCCCCGTCGCGGATCTCGTCGTCGGCGCCCCTCCGGTGACCAAATGGTCACGGGGCCGAGCCCCTTGTGCTCAGCGCGTCGCGCAACCCCCCCTGGCCTTCCCGTTAGCCCCGTAGCGCGATCCCGACGCGGTCCCGAATCCCACCGCCGCCTCCGCCGCTCGCCGGCGTCGTTTCCGGCCAAGTCCGGCCGTGCCTCTGCCACCGTTGGACGCGGCATCCTCTCCACGTTCGAACGCACCCGCCCGCGGCCATTTTGGCCGCCGGACGGCGAATCCCGGCGAGGTCCGGCGCCCCTCCGCCGCGGGAACGCTCCCCGGAGCTCCCCAACACCGGCCGCCGACGTGGCCGACCTGGGGCCACCCCCGGGTCACTGACCCGTGGGCCCTAGGGGCCCGGCCGGCCTGTTGACCGGGTCAGCCTCGCTGACTGGACCGGCCATGCCACTGACCGCAGGGCCCCCCCCCAGAATGTTAAAAATAAAAATAAATGATAATTAAAATATTAATTAATTAATTAATTAAATACTTAATTTAATTAATCCTAATTAATTAACCTAATGGCTAATTAACCTAATTAACTATTGTTAATTAACTAACAGAGTATGACGAACGGGACCCACCTGTCAGGTTGACCAAGTCAACCCTGTTGACTGCTGACGTCAGCATGACATCATGCTGACGTCATAAATTCATTTTTCGAATTAAATAATTAATTAATTAAATTCCAGAAATTAATAAAATCTTTAGAAAATCATATCTTTTAATCCGTAACTCGGATGAAAATACTTTCTACATGAAAGTTGCTCAGAACGACGTGACGAATCCGGATACGCAGTCCGTTCATTCGCCGCACACCCCTAACCTATCGAACCCGCAACTTTCCCCCTCCGGCTCCTCTGCCCGAAAACACGGAACACCGGGAATACTTTCCCGGATGTCTTCCCCCTTCGTCGATATCACCTACTACCGCGTTAGGGCACACCGAACACCGCGTATTGCCTTGTTATATTTTGTGATGCTTTGTTTGCTCTGTATTCATTATTTCTTCCCCCCTCTTCTCTCCGGTAGACTACGAGACCGACACTGCTGCTGCCCAGTTCGACTACGGAGTTGACGACCCCTCTCTCTTGCCAGAGCAACCAGGCAAGCCCCCCCTTTGATCACCAGATATCGCCTACTCTTCTCTATACTGCTTGCATTAGAGTAGTGTAGCATGTTACTGCTTTCAGTTAATCCTATACTGCTGCATAGCCTGTCCTTGCTACTACTGTTGTTACCTTTACCTGCTATCCTACTGCTTAGTATAGGATGCTAGCGTTCCATCAGTGGCCCTACACTCTTGTTCGTCTGCCATGCTATACTACTGGGCTGTGATCACTTCGGGAGGTGATCATGGGTATATATGATACATACTTACATACTATACAGATGGTGACTAAAGTCGGGTCAGCTCGAAGAGTACCCGCGAGTGATTCACGGATTGGGGGCTGAAAGGACCTTTGTCCCGACGGCCCTCTGTGTGGATCTTTGTGGCGAAGCGACAGGGCAGGTTGAGACCGCCTAGGAGAGAGGTGGGCCTGGCCCTGTTCGGCGTTCGCGGATACTTAACACGCTTAACGAGATCTTGGTATTTGATCTAAGTTGGCTACGAGCCTATACGCACTAACCATCTACGCGGGAGTAGTTATGGGTATCCCGACGTCGTGGTATCAGCCGAAGCACTTCAGACATCAGCGACGGAGCGGCGCGCGCCGAATTGGACTGGAACGCCACTAGGCTAGGTCTGCTTTCGGCCGCCCACACAACGTGCAGGTGTGCTCAGGGCGATGGGCCCAGACCCCTGCGCGCTTAGGTTTAGACCGGCGTGCTGGCCTCTCTGTTGTGCCTAGGTGGGGCTGTGACGTGTTGATCTTCCGCGGCCGGGCATGACCCAGGAAAGTGTGTCCGGCCAAATGGGATCGAGCATGCTGGGTAAGTTGGTGCACCCCTGCAGGGAAGTTAATCTATTCGAATAGTCGTGATCTTCGGTAACAGGACGACTTGGAGTTGTACCTTGACCTTATGACAACTAGAACCGGATACTTAATAAAACACACCCTTCCAAGTTCCACAGACAACCCGGTGATCGCTTTTCCACAGGGCGACGAGGGGAGGATCGCCGGGTAGGATTATGCTACTGCGTTGCTACTGGAGATGCTACTTGGGGATGCTACTTGGAGATGCTACTTGGAGATACTACTTGGAGGACTTCAATCTACTCTCTTCTACATGCTGCAAGACGGAGGCTGCTAGAAGCGTAGTCTTCGACAGAATTAGCTATCCCCCTCTTATTCTGGCATTCTGCAGTTCAGTCCACCGATATGGCCCTTTACACATATCCCCATGCATATGTAGTGTAGCTCCTTGCTTGCGAGTACTTTGGATGAGTACTCACAGTTGCTTTTCTCCCTCTTTTCCCCTTTCCCTTCTACCTGGTTGTCGCAACCAGATGCTGGAGCCCTGGAGCCAGACGCCACCGTCGACGACGACCCCTACTACACCGGAGGTGCCTACTACTACGTGCAGCCCGCTGACGACGTCCAGGAGTAGTTAGGAGGATCCCAGGCAGGAGGCCTGCGCCTCTTTCGATCTGTATCCCAGTTTGTGCTAGCCATCTTATGGCAACTTGTTTAACTTACGTCTGTACTCAGATATTGTTGCTTCCGCTGACTTGTCTATGATCGAGCACTTGTATTCGAGCCCTCGAGGCCCCTGGCTTGTATTATGATGCTTGTATGACTTATTTATGTTTTAGAGTTGTGTTGTGATATCTTCCTGTGAGTCCCTGATCTTGATCGTACACATTTGCGTGCATGGTTAGTGTACGATTGAATCGGGGGCGTCACACCACATCTGGTGGGGGGTCCCCGGCCGCACCCTACACGAGGTGATCGCACACCTCGAGGGCAGAAACAACCCGCCGCTGGCGTACCCCGCCACGGTGTCCGTGTCGGCCCCTCGCCGGAGCGCTGGGCCGTGGGTGCCCAGGAGGTTTGCCGCCTCCTACTCCTCCCACTCTTCCTCCTCCTCCCGCTCCTCCTCCCACTCTTCCGGCTCGCCGGCACTCTTCGGCGTCAAGGCAGAGCCCGTCGCGGAGACGCCGCTCGACCGCGCAACCACAGCGCCGGCATCATCATCAACGAGGGCGGCCGACGTGCCACCTCCTCGGCTCCTCCGCGTTTCGTCAAGCCAAAGACGGAGCCGGGGCTCCCCGTCATGAAGACGGAGCCCGTCAAGGAGGAGGCGCTCGATGACGAAGCCGTCCTCAAATGGGCGCGCGACGACTAGGTGTAGATGGAGAGGGAGCGCCAGTGCGCCGCCTTCGCGTGGTTCGAAGCTCGTCGCCGTGGCCGGGACGAGGGAGGCATCGTCGTCCTCGACGACAGCAACGACGACGACGACGCGCCGCCACCGCCTGTCCGCCATGGAGACGCCGGGCAGCGGTCCAGCAGGGGCAGCCACACCATCAAGAATGAGGAGGCCGACGACGATGACGAGGACGGTGGTGACTTCGCCGTGCTGATCGAGTTCTTCGCCCCGTAGATTACTTTTTTTAAAATAATTTATGTAAAACGCCGAACATGTTGAATATGAATATCAAGTTTGCCAAATTTTAGCCAAACTTTGCCGAATTCAGTTTTTTTAAAATAAAAAAACGCGTCCGGGGCGAGCGGCTGGGAACCCGCTCGCCCCCGCGCCGATTTTAGCGCCGACTTGCCCCGGGGGCGCGTAAAATCGCCACCTGGGGGGCCAACGGCTGGAGATGCTCTTAGGCTGGCCTAATTGCCTTAGTCTAGAAAGAATGCACTGCATCATATGGCAGCTGTTTACCTCTTTGGACGATGATGCTTAGTCGGGCTGTGGATTCTCTGACTTACATCACCTGCCTTTACAGTGGCTGACATGTGCGCCCAGGAACAAAATGGGCCACATGTCAGCAAGCCAAAGGCAGGTAACTTACCTCAAAGAATCTGCGCCCTTAGTTGTGCGACATCCATAATGTAAAGCCAACCACGATTCTTTTTATCTATAGGCCATTGTGTGGTGTATTTTATTCAAAGAACATTTACTTGGAAATTCACAACATAAAAGAGTGAATATGTAGATTTCAACATTGGGTAAAGTCAGACCATGGAAACTTGATCAAAAGGTGTTTACTGATTTATTTTTATATTTATACAACATATACAGAAAAGAAGGGAAAGGGCATCGACTTCGTCTGCTTAGACCCAATTGATTCAAAATTAAGCCCTCTTATTTATCAAGGGATCCGCGATGATCTGAGGCTTAAAATCTGGCTTCAAGTACTCTGAAAGCAAGTCAGCATACATGTCATACCGAGCAGTCATGCGGAAGGCCCACTTGTCTTTGATCTGGCGGCATAAGTTCAGGTCCATGTCAGATATCATCAAGCCATCTCGGTAGCGCGATAGCGATGGGGTGCAGGAAGCATCAGGCGCTGAGAAATGGCTGGATCCATAGAAATGACCAAAGTCGGCATGCTGAGGTTTCCCATCACCAGAAGTGAATGGGTTCGGGAATACCTCTGTGCCTACCCGGTTAATTGATCCGACAAAGTAGCTATTTGCAATTGCAGCATTCCTTGCCTGAAATGGACCAGCTTAGCATCAGGGTTGCTCCAGCATGAATAACAGCAAAAATAATAACAAATGTCATGTGAATAGTTTTATCTGACCTCAATAGGCCACATTGGTTCACTAAGTTCACCGACAGTTGCAGATGGGTTGAAAACTATTTCAGCTCCATTGAGGCCAAATGCAAGCCAATTCAGAGGATGATGCCTGCCGTAGCAGATGTTTACAGCAATTTTGCCATAAGCTGTTTCAAACACCGGATGCCCAGTGTTACCTTCCATATAGTACGTGCTCTCATTGAAGTCGCCAACTCTTGGGATGTGATTCTGCAGTAGTGTTCAGTTAGAGACAAAAAATACTTTCAGGTAGAAGGAAGAAAAAGGGAAATGCAACCAAAGGAAAGAAAAATGTACTGGTATGCATACCTTTCGATGAATGCCAATTATGTTGCCATTATTTCCAATTACAACAACAGTATTCCATATAGTCTCTCCATGGTTTATATCCCTTTCAAGGATAGGGCTAACAATTACCATGTTATATTTCTGTGCAAGCTCTTGAAGAAACTGAGTAGATTCTCCATCAACAGGCTCAGCAAACTCACACCATCGTTTTTCACGCGTGCAGAAGGCAAATGGCATTGTCCAGGCTTCCTGAAATTTGAGGGTATGAATCACAACAAATGATCTGCTTCTGTGGAAATATAAGCAAACATGTCTCAATATTATAGCTAGTTTGGACTGGCTTAAGCTTTTCTAAGAAGCTAGTTTTCAACATTCAAAAAAGAAGCTAGTTTTCGGTGCTTATAAGCCCAAAAAGGTAGCATCTCATAGAAGGTGGCAAACCTGTTTGGTAAGAAGTATCGGCCTATAAGGCTCGTTTGGATAAAAGGTTTTTTTTTTTGAGTAATCGCAAATGGAAGGACTTTTTTTCCTTCAGTGATGCTTGGAACAGGAGACCAGAGAGATTCTGAAGCCACAGAAGCGGCTACTCAACAGCTTCTGGCTTATTTAAACAGGTGGTTTTCAGTTTCTCAAGATGATGGGCAGAGAAAGCGACTGTTTATTTAAGGCTCGAACTTTTCTTAGCTGGCAGAAGTTGAAGCACAGGATATGCCAAGCAGAGTCTCATATACTTAGACTAATAGGACACCAGGTTTGAAAACAAAGATGCAGATAAGAGTCGCAAGAGAACACCAGAACTAAATCACCAATGTTAGAAGTACCTGTAAGCACAAAATATTGACACCAGAAGCACCAGCTGCGTCTATGATGGGTTTTACTTTCTCCATGATAGACTTCTTTTGATCAGCAAAATGACAAGTCGTTGGAACAGCAATTGAGTTCTGAATTAAGCCAACTCGAACAATCCGCGGCTGTCTCATATGCTCTTTGTCAGCGTTAAAACGGAATGCCTGTAATACAAGTAGCTAACAGTTTAAAATTTTCAAAAAAGAGAGAGCAAACAAATGGTTTCAGTTGTTAGGTGCTGCCTTGTTTTCAAACTATGATGTCTAGAAATTACAAGATCAGTTCATAATCTACCATAGCTATTTAAAATCAAGGCAATTTATTCGTAGATAACCTGCACATCGAAATTATGCGCTCCAGCAAGATCAGTGGTGGCCCCAGGCAGGGAAATAGCCTCAAGAGGGTGTGCACAATTCAACCCCAAAAGCAACCGGCTTGCCTCCTGTCACCAAATGGAGAACATAAGTTAAAGTAAACTCGGTATAAGCAAATTGAGCCTAAATAGATTCCTAAAACAAATATGAATCTAGATACCATCAATATATCGGAAATAAAGTACAGGTGAAGAAATACAGGTACCTGAACAACAGATCACAAACACAGACTACTAACATCATTGCACGATAATTTGGATACAAATTCGTTGAATGATTTTACAGAAAACAGATCCCGAACACAGGTCGGATAGACAGACATGCAAATTCTCGCACTGAATCAATTATTTCGCTGCTAGAAGAAGATTGTAGCTGTCTGTTTGTGTTGGGAAACAACCAACTGAATCTGCTCACATAGTTCATCAGGTTCCTCGATACATATCGACTGAACCACGCATGCAGTGCGATTACCTCGAGATCTTCTTCATTTGTACAAATATTTCACCCAACCAACCAGGCGGAGCGAGCGACTGACTCTGAGGAGCTAGCGAGCGAGGGCCGAGGATACGAACCTTGAAGAGCTCGGGAGGGAGATTGGACTCGAGGAGCCTGTGCAGCGACTCGTGGCCTCCGATCGACCCCGCCGCCTTCCCCTCTTCCTCTCCCCGCGGCGGCTTGCCGTTGGAGCTCTCCATCCCTATCCTCGCGATTGGACTCGCAAGAGGAGATAGGAGCGGGTAGGACTCTCTTCTCTCTCGAATTTAGAAACCGCACTCCACAAGAGAGACCACGACGAGCAGATTTCTCCTTGCTTAACGGATCCGGCGGGGATTAGAAAACAAGGGCCGGTGACGGGGACGGCACACGACAGCGGGATGGGGGCGGCGGGCGAGCTCGATGGATGCGGTGGGGATTAGAAAACAAACACACATGGAGTATCCGACGGAGTAAACTGTATTTTTACTCCACTAAGATTTCACCGGACCTAGCCCATCCTCTGTATATAACGGAGTAAAACTTACTTTTGGCTCATACATTTCGTCGAACACCTGCTATGCGCCCCCACGACGATGGTGACCAAGCCGACATGGCTAGTGAGCATGCCGGACGTTGCCGATCATTGTGCTCGCCGCCGTCCTATGGGTCGGGGTGTTCGACGAGAGGGCGCCAGCAGCGTCAAGGACCTCGCCGCACCGCTGCCCAAGGCTGTGCAGGTGTCAAGGACGGGACCACTAGCCACGTTGGCCCTGGACATGTACTCGAAGTGCTTCCCGGTATCTTCTTGCATGGCGTCGGTGAGGATCTGGGCGCGCACGTCGACCATGGACATGTAGAGCTCCCCGGTGCGCACAGATGCGATGGCGGCCGTGTCGTGGAGGCTGTGCGCGGCAATGTGCTCCGCGGCGTTGGCCGTGTCTTCGAAGGCCTGGTGCGTGACGTTGAGGCCCATGCTTGTCAGTGTGTGCTCACACTGCGTCAGCGCCTGCGGGTGCAAGATGACCCGGGCCAGCAGCTCCCGGCGGACCCCCGGAAGGGCGAGCATGCAGTGCTGGACGGGGAGACGGTGCCGGAGGAGCAGGTCGTAGTTGCGGTGGATACTGCTGCCCAGGAAGTTCTCGACGGGGAGCACGGGAGGAGGCGACGAGGAGAATGCAATGCATTGGGATGAAGAGTTGCTCTGCCGCCCATCTCCGACGAGCCGCTCTTCCCACACCCGGGGCTGGCGTCGTCTGTCCTCGGCGAGCTGCTTTGCCTGCCCGTCACCGCGATGCGAGCGCGGGGGGTCCTGAAAGAAATATGCCCTAGAGGCAATAATAAAGTTGTTATTTATATTTCCTTATATCATGATAAATGTTTATTATTCATGCTAGAATTGTATTAACCGGAAACTTAGTACATGTGTGAATACATAGACAACACAGAGTGTCCCTAGTATGCCTCTACTTGACTAGCTCGTTAATCAAAGATGATTAAGTTTCCTGACCATAGACATGTGTTGTCATTTGATAAACGGGATCACATCATTAGGAGAATGATGTGATGGACAAGACCCATCCGTTAGCTTAGCGTAATGATCATTTAGTTTTATTGCTATTGCTTTCTTCATGGCTTATACATGTTCCTCTGACTATGACATTATGCAACTCCCGAATACCGGAGGAACACCTTGTGTGCTATCAAACATCACAACGTAATTGGGTGATTATAAAGATGCTCTACAGGTGTCTCCGATGGTGTTTGTTGAGTTGACGTAGATCGAGATTAGGATTTGACACTTCGTGTATCGGAGAGGTATCTCTGGGCCCTCTCGGTAATGCACATCACTATAAGCCTTGCAAGCAATGTGACTAATGAGTTAGTTATGGGATGATGCATTACGGAACGAGTAAAGAGACTTGCCGGTAACGAGATTGAACTAGGTATGGTGATACCAACGATCGAATCTCGGTCAAGTAACATGCCGATGACAAAGGGAACAACGTATGTTGTTATGCGGTTTGACCGATAAAGATCTTTGTAGAATATGTAGGAGCCAATATGAGCATCCAGGTTCCGCTATTGGTTATTGACCGAAGATGTGTCTCGGTCATGTACACATAGTTCTCGAACCCGTAGGGTCCGCACGCTTAATGTTCGATGACTATTTGTATTATGAGTTATGTGATTTGATGACCGAAGTTTGTTCGGAGTCCCAGATGAGATCACAGACATGACGAGGAGTCTCGAAATGGCCGAGAGGTAAAGATTCATATATTGAAAGGTTGCATTTAAATATCGGAATGGTTCCGAGTGGTTCGGGCATTTTCCGGAGTACCGGGAAGTTACCGAAACCCCCCGGGAGAAGTTATGGGCCTTATGGGCCATAAGAGGGAAGCACACCAGCCCATAAGGGGCTGGTGCACCCCCACTTGGGTAGGAGGCCGATTAGGACTAGGAGAAGGGGGCCAACCCCCCCCCCCCCCCCCTTTCCTTCTCCTTCTCCCTTCCCCCTTTCCTACTCCGTGTGGGAGGTGGAATCCTACTAGGACTAGGGAGTCCTAGTAGGACTCCACACCTTGGCACGCCCTCCTAGGGTTGGCGGCCTCTCCCTCTCCCCCCTTTATATACGGAGGCAGGGGCACCCCATAGACACACAAGTTGATCTTTTAGCCGTGTGTGGTGCCCTCTCCACAGTTACACACCTCGATCATATCGTCGTAGTGCTTAGGCGAGACCCTGCGCCGATAACTTCATCATCACCTTCACCACGCCATCGTGCTGACAAAACTCTCCCTCGTCCTCAACTGGATCAAGAGATCGAGGGACGTCATCGAGCTGAACGTGTGCAGAACGCGGAGGTGTCGTACGTTCTGTGCTTGAATCGGTTGGATCGCGAAGACGTTTGACTACATCAACCGCGTTACTAAACGCTTCCGCTTTCGGTCTACAAGGGTACGTGGACATACTCTCCCCGCTCGTTGCTATGCTTCTCCTAGATAGATCTTGCGTGATCGTAGAAATTTTTTTAAAACACTACATTCCCCAACAGGTTTGTCGCTGACCCATTCATTGTCGCTATCTTTCGCAGGAGTCATGGCCGCGTGTGGAAAGCGAGGGGAAAGGGGTCGGCGGCGCTCTGAGGGAGAAGGCAGTGACACAGAGGGAGGAGGTTGGCGAGCGATCTAGTCGGGGTAGATGACGTGCCCGGAGCGAATTTAGGTTCGGAGGGGAGCCACGAGAGATAGGAGATTTTACTTGGTCGCCTCCGGCCAGAGTCCTTGGTCGCCTCCGGCCGGAGTAAATATACTTGCAGGATAGGGGTTGGAGTAAATTTTTACTCCACTAACCGGTTTAAGGGATCGTCTAGGTGCGGCATAGAGGAGGAAAAATGAAATTATCCTCCCTTATAGCCAGATAGGGGAGCGGTTAGAAATTCCCTAAGAGCATCTCACCCAATAAATTCGGTTTTCCTCCTCTAATTGACACCTAACCAACCCTCAAAAGCTCTAGAGGAGGATAGTTTTTACTCCAACCAACTCTATTCCTAAATATACTCCCCTGTAGCTGGCTGGAGTAAAAAAATTGCTCTGAAGACGCCTTCGCACCCCCCGTTTCGTTCGTGTCATCGCGACACAACCTCGGACTACCGCCGCTGCACCCCCATCGCAGTCCGCCACTCGCCCGTTACCCTCGAGCAGCTCCAAGCTCCGTGCACGCACGCATGGAAGCTCCACTGCAGCTTGCCGACGGGCATGTGGAGCGTGCGTGCATCTACGGCGAGGGTCATGTGCGTGGTGTGGAGAACATGTGGGTGTTGTTGTAGTGAGTGTGAGGGTGCAGCCAAGGGCGTGTGAGACCAAGCCTGGCTTGGCCACGGCGGCCGGCTGGAACAACATCGTCACAGGCTTGTGCAACGAGGGGTTGCAAGAGCTTTTGCGCGTGTTGTGGGGGCGCAAGGCTGCCGCAGTGTGTGTGTGGGCTCATATAGGAGCGGGTGAGGCGCCGGTCTACCGAGCTTTGAAGCTCCGGCTATGGCAGCCATGTACAAATTCAAGTGGGGCAGTGGGAAACGGAGCTGGAGAGGCAGGAAGAGACGCGACTCATCTTGGGAAGGTCGATAGTGAGTTGGGTGAGGGCCCGGGAAGTGGAATGATGATGAGAGCGAGATGCATATATTGGTCGGAGCTTGAGATGCAGCGAACAAAAGGGATGTAGAGGGGGCGACCCATGCGTTGTTGCCTCCGGGGCGGAGAAGCCAACGTCGGGGAAGAACAGGGACATGGTCGCACGTCCTATGGTCACCGATGACGCATCCTCCTCGTCGGTACCGGTGCTGCTCGTCCTAACGTGGTCATCATCATCGTCGCTCGTTGCCGAGATATATGCTCTAACCAATGCATCAGTGTTTGAACTAGAGTATTTGAGAGAACCAACTGCCGAGGACAGATACAAGTTATTAGCAATTGATGCAATAACAAATTTTCTATGTATACTTGATTCAGTTGGTTGCATGCATCGGCAATAGAAAAATGTCCGACATGTTTGCGCGAGCACTACTAAGGTCACACCAAAGAGGTCACCATCATATTTGAAGCAGTGACATCTGTTCAAGATACTTTCTGATGGGATGCTTCAACATGCAACTATACTATCAACGAGCATGACTACACCATGGGATACGACCTTGCCAATGATATCTTTCCTCGGTGGGCAGGATTTGTGAAAACTATACCCATCCCCAAGGTAACAAACAACGTCTCTTTACACAAATGCAAGAAGGTGTTACGAGGATATGAAGAAAGCATGTAGAGCGCTACAAACTCGTTGATGTATTGTTTGTGGAGCGGCAATGAGTAGTATTCGGAGACACCGGGGGAAGTGCTGACCCATTGTGTAATCTTGAACAATATAATTGTCGATGATGAGAGCGAAGGGGCAACTTACCCACATGATTTTAAGTAGTCCGGAGTATATGTCCGCCTCCCGGGACAAGATGCAAAGCATGTTGTTGTGCCAACTTTAAGATAAACAAGCGCACATGCAACTATTCAATGATCTTGTGGAGCATATGTGTAGATTCACATGGTAGATCATTGAAGAAAGACACTATACATCATTGAATATTACTAGCAAACGGGCCCGTGCGTTGCGACGGAAAAGAAATCCCATGCCCCTAAGCACAGTTGTGTCTGCATCTTGGAAGGAATTGTAGTAGGGCAATGTACATGCTTCTTGCCAAATCGACACTGATTGATCACCGATGCACTTGCTAGGTTGGTTGCTCGGAAAAGCACCACCTTGCGCCATGGACGTTGGCATTTGACATTCTGGACCAGATTGACCAGTGACTGATGGTTTCTCTGTCTCGCACATGATTCCTACTCCGCCTTATCTATATTGCCCATGCCCACATAGATGGACTTCTTAGGGTCGAGTGAGCATCGACAAAATAAATAAACATGTGCTTGGAAACCTATAAAACAAATTAACACTTGAACAAAAAAAAAATTGTGCATACAAGTATGAAATTATTCAAAAGTACCAAGGTCCATTCTTGGAAACAATCCATTACCAGATAGAACAGTGTCCAGTCCTTTCCTATCACAACAGCACATGTGATATAAAATCGGATTTTTCAAGTTGTAGGTTTAATACAATTTTAATTCATAATTTTACATGTCTAGAACTAACTCATTGTCTTGATTATAGATTCAACTTTCAGTAAATTAATCAATGGCAGTGAGCTACATATGCGCATGGTTTTTATTCCCCTCATCCAATATCATTAATGAAACGATGTACTAACAAAATATACATCATAAAACTCCCACAAAAAGTTACATCATAAGCCAATGTGCTTTGAGTGGATATTTTTTGTTTATGCAGAAATGTACTGACCAAACCGAATTACTAAATTACCTCGTGAAGTCTCAGGGTGTCTTCACTTTTTGTGTGTGTGGAATGTCTCCCCCACCAGCAAGTTTCAAGTGAACATTACACTCTTGCACATATGTATTGTTCGAACTCTAAATTTCTATATGTACATTTATTCAAACCTTCAAGCTGCTCTTTGTTAGCGGCTGCTTGTTCCAGAGGCGCAGCAAGCCCCATCAAGTTGCGATTCTGCGAGGAAGCATCAGGAGCATTAGTCTCTTTTGATGGCATCTTGCATGCAATGCTTCTTCACAAAGTAACAAAAAACAACATCTATTTAGTAACAGAGCTCAATAACACACCTCAAGATCAATAATACTTGGTCACTAAAACATCAGAAAGTACTCTCCTGTTGAAAACTTGAAATGCATCAGTACATTGATCTTTTACTTCCATAAGCAAACTCCCATTGATCTTTTGAATTCTGATTCTCTAGGGGGAACAGAAGCGTCAGGCTACTCATAAAATCCCGGCATTCAAGGCCACACCTACGTCAAGCTGCTACCATGAGGCACCTTCTCCCGCAAGGCTGAATACTGAAAGGTAGACATGGAAACAAATCAACTATCTTCGTAGTTTTCTAGCCCATTGGCTTTAACATTCAGAAGACGTTTCTAGTACTGATTATTCAAAACTGCTATTGCCGCAAGCCATCCTAAGTGGGGAGAAAAAAATCACCCAACTATGGATTGTTGTGTGCTTTGGCCGTTGCAAACCCATGCATATGATGGAGGTCCGCAAGCATCCTAGCAGCTAGGTTAGCAGCAATGGTAGCTCTCGCCGTTTCTTGTCTTGCTCCTCCTGGTCCAAGCTATTACTGTTTCTGCCTGAAACACCTGCGCATGCAGCAAAAAAAATTCAGAGATATAAGATGACAGAGTAGAGAGCTTGTAGGCCGTGCCACCCTTAGGCTACACCCTGAACAAATTTCAGACCACCGCATGCCTTAGTTGCTCCTGCAACGCCTCCCAGCAGAGATGCGAGAGAGAGGGAGACAGAGGAGAGGGAGGAAAAATAGAGAGTCGGTTCAGCTCCTTTTCTGCTCTGTTTCCGGTCCTAGCTATAGGAGGCGCGCTTCAGTTCGACGGCGGTTCACACAACGTTGTTGTAGATAACAAGATCTTCTCCCCCTCGGCCCCTCCGACGATGCGCCTGACCCGCTGCTCTAGGGAGGTCGCATCCCGCTGCGGAGGACCAAAGTCTCTGAACAATATTGCTGGTCTATTAAAATAGTTTTGGCAAACTGGAATATTTATAGTTCCCTAGGTTGGTAATCCATGAATTTATGATGGGATCCTGACCAGGCATATCAACAAAAAGATCGTGATCACATATTATTTGCAGGAACGAAAATTTGCAATCATGGAGGTCCGACTGGCAAACCCCTGCAGACTTGTCCATATACAATGAAACCTGAAGAACAGATCCTTAGTTATGCACATCAGTACTTGGAATGAAGCTCCTCACGAGCTTTACTCCAGCAAACCAAATCAACAGTAAAAAGATCAAATAAGCTCAAATGAACCCAAATATGAGATTAGATTATCGTACCTGAAAAGAAACAGTTCAATCTTCAGGCAAAGCAACACTTATTTTGCAGGGATATTTCAGGAATTCAAAAAAGATAACAAAGAACCAAGGGGAGGGACAAAATTAAATGTGGCAGGCTACATTACAATCTCAAAAACTTGGCGTGGCTCAACGATTGATAAAAGATCGTAATAGAAGAACTCAAGAGTGTTGTTCAAGAGCTTCGCCAAGTTTAAACCCTTTTTACACGGACCAGCGACGCCACCTGGCTTACGTCGTCCTCGTTCTCGCGATAACCACCACCGGGCTGAGGGATTCTCAACAAAAACGCCGGGCTCAGGCAGCGGCCATCGCCGTTCCTCACATCTGGCGTTGGCCAGCAGCAGGATCATTGCCCTCTTCAAAATCGCTGGCGGCGAGCCTCGGATGGATGGCCTGGAGGATGTGTCCCCTGCGTGCGTCGTGGCAGCAGCAGGAGTCGTCTCGTGTCGCCTAGTTGATGCAGCACCAGGCAGTTGTTTCGATTCGATTTGTTCTCGCGATGGAAGGAGGTGGATTTTTAGTCTCGTCCTCGGTTCGAGTCATATACGTATTTTTTTCTCTCTCATTATGAAGCCCACTCGTGTCTTTAGGGCCCATACAAAAGCAGGGCACTTGCCTGGTCCAATACGGGCAAACATGCCCCCAATGCGAGGCTGCGTGGGTTATTTTTCTCCCTTCATATGTCAAGTTATTTATGAAATCTCATCCGTCAATCTCCATAATTAACATAAAATCAACGGATAAAAGGGTAACATATGGAGAACTATGAAAACCTCCTCACTTTTTTTTAATTTATTAGTTAATTCATATGAAAGCCTCCTCACTTTGATATTAGGTAAAGATAAAGATGTGTTAATTATGAAGGGCAGTATGGATTATTTTTTTGAGGGGCAGAAGGGCAGCATGGATATTTTTTTTTAGGAGCAGAAGGGCAGCATGGATTTTTTTTTTTGAGAACTAAAGGGCAGCATGGACGCCGCGCCAGGCCTTGACCCTCGACGCACGTTGGGCCGAAATATGACAGCCAACAATACTACGCGTGCACACCGCAAGGCTCTTTCGAATTTCGGTTCTGCTTTTCTAATACCACATCGCTAGCTGAAGCTAGGTCAAACGTGTTTATAGATTAGTCTACCAAAGAGGTTAGCACCGAGCGGCAGGCCCGGTCAGCACACTTAAATTATCTTGAGATATATATCCGGTTTGATATGATATTCAGGACATTTGAAGACCACACGACACGCTGTGGTTAGCACTTTTTTTTTGTACTACATATTTTTCTTTCATACATTTCTTGGGGAATTTTTTCATTGACATAATACATATTTTCTTTCATTGCCCTTTTTTTTAATGAAAAGACCCGATGCGCCCTGCTGATTCATGCATATTGTTATTGTTTAGCTTTACTTTTCGCAAATGATACAACTCGTTCGGTTGATTCTGGGTGGACACGCGATATGACTTTATTATTTGGAAACTAGATGATACCCCGCGCGTTGCTGCGGTACTTTTAGTCAATAAGTCGAATAACTTTGTTTACAAAGTAGATATATGATTATAAGATGAAAATATTGCAATAGTCAGTGGACACAATAGGTAATGTGAATTATGTGAGATGGTCAAATGTTAATGTATATAAACATAGTAAGAATGGTGATTCCAAAATGAAGATGCTTTGAAAGGCAACAACCATGTCAGAACACATTGCTTGCCCAAGATATAATGGATTGAAGCTATTAAATGAATAAAGCAGGAATACGATCTAATTCAAAGGATAATAGGAAAAATGATACACAAACATGCTAGTCGTCTTAGTCTTCCTTCACTTTGTGGTTCTCCCATTTGTTATCTCCACTCCATCTAATATTAATGTGTGTGTTACCTAAAGGAATATAAAAGAAGGTAAGAAAATATCTAGCATGCAAAGACGAATTCCAGATTGATCCATACAAAACCTGGTCTGTGCTAAAAAAAGATGAAAAGAAACAACCTGCATGTAATAAAGTTCACCTTTGCGTTTCAAAAAAAGTAAAATTCACCTTGTTGTGATTAGAAATACCCCAAGCTCCTTCCATTACCGACCTTGGTAAGCTTCAGATTGACGACTGTATAACTTCAGTATAGTTTACATCCTAAAACACAACATAAGATAATCCATGTTTGAAATTTTCTACATGCAGTAAGTGGATTAAGCTAATCATTGAAGAGCAAATATATCTTACCTTCCATCTGATCCCAACCAATTGAAGCTGAATTTCCTGAGTAATTGACACCTAATTGGCTAACAAACTAAGAGTGAAATTACATAACAGCAAGGCAAAAAGTTTGAGGCTAACACAATCAAGAAACAATACAGTATGCCAAAAAAATGTATTACTCCCTCCGTTCCGAAATGTAGGTCGCTGGGGCTTGTGTTCCGACCAGGTGAAAAGTTGACAATTGACCTGAATACCATCCCTTCAAAATTTGAATCCCGATCGATCGTCTTCCACCTCCGCCTCCGCCCTCCACCTCCACCTCCGCTTCCGCCCTCCACCTCCACCGACCCTCACCTCCTCCCTCCAGCTCCATCTCCACCTCCACCCTCACCTCCGCCCTCCACCTCCATCTCCACCTCCGCCCTCCATCTCCACCTCCGCCCCCTGCCCAGGCGCTGCCGCCGCTGGAGTAGAGCTAGTGCTCTGCTGCCGCCCACACACAGGGGCTCCTCCTGACCCGCGCCCAGGTGGAGGCGAGCACAGGCTGTTCCGCCATCTCCACCTCCGTACCCACCTCCGGCCACTGCATCCAGGCGCAGGCGCTCCTCCTCTCCCACGTCCAGGAGCTGCTGCTGGGTTCGGCTGGTGCCCAGGTTCATCTCCTCTCTCTGATCATTTGATCTTCTGCTGGAGTACATCTCTCTGTTGTCGCTGGAAACGAACTGCAAGCATGAACAATACTCAAGTGATTCAAGAGATGTACTAATTCAAGAGTAGTCAAGAGTAATTCAGAAGTGCCAACATTTGATTCAAGAAATGTTTGCTGCCAAAAATTCAACAAATAATTTGAACAAGTTAACTGAATTAACTGTTGACTGTAGCATTTCAGACAATAGGAGTAGCAGACCAAACTGTATTAACTGTTGACTGTGCATCATTGATTTTGAAAATTCTGGAAGAACCTCTGCCATTATGTTGATTTACTTTAAATAAAAATCATAGACTGAAAATGTTGTCATCTGGATTACACATGTTCTTTTTCTCATTAGAGGATCATGAGAGAAAACTATTGAAAATAGTCTGGAGTAAAAAAAATCTGAGAACACACACACAACAAAAACAGGTTCATGACTGGAGTAGTACTGTAATAAGACCTGACAAAACTTCTTTTGGCTGGGAGAGATTTGAGTGTTTTTATATCATTGCTAAGAGATTTTATTACTGTAATAAGACTTGACAAAACATCTTGAACTGATAATCTACAGCAAACTTGCTTGAATGCAATGCAAGTTGTACCTCGATCTGTCCTGAAACAATGACCACGTAGCAAAGAGAGGAATGAACTGCAAACATAAACAATTTGATGAGAATTTGGTTCAACTAGCCAATAATTTGATCTAACCATTTGACAAAATCCGAATCTACTGATGCAGGAATACTGTCAAATTACTGTTGGAGTACAATTCAGATTACAACAGCAGTACCTGAAAGCAGCAGAAGATGGTTGTCCCAGACCTCAACTGCACTCCACCTGCAGAAGATGCAGAAGATGAAATGGGTGATGATGATGCAGGAGTACAAATGGATGAAGATGTAGGAGTACAAATGGATGAAGATGCGGGAGTACAACATGCAGGTATAGCTACAGTGGCATTTCAGAAATTTTCAGTTAGTGGTGGAAGAAAAAAATCAGTTAAATTACAGAATACAGTTTGATGATATGATCATATCATCATTTGATCATTTGATGATATGATCATATCATCATTTGAATGCTTATGTTCATTTGACCATTTTTCCTTTGATCATTTGATCATTTTTCCTTTGCTGTATTTCTTCGTGCAGGTGTTGAGCAATCAGTTAAGAAAAGGGATAGCCTCGATGACAAGCAAAAGTATGCTGCTTATGTTGCAATGCACACACTGTGCATGAGTAGAGGGGGCAAATTTGAAAGAGATGACAAGAAAAAGATTGCCAGTTTCTTTGGAGTGGGTGTATGGAATGTACAAAGAGTTTGGAAGAAAGCAATGAAGCAAATTGCTCAAGGTCTGGAGGTGGATGTTTCAAGTCAGAGAAAAAAGAACCGTGGAAGAAAGCCAAAGGACATTAATCTAGATCAAATACCTACCATTCCACTTAACAAGCGGTCTACTATCAGGTCACTTGCTTGGCAACTCGGTTGCAGCCCTACGACACTCCACCGGAAGTTCATGCTGAAGTTGATAAAGAGGCATACAAACTATTTGAAGCCAGTTTTGAAGGAAAAGAACAAGAAGGATAGAATGGAATTTTGCTTGTCAATGCTCGATGAGACAACAACACAAACTGAAAGGCCAAAATTCAAGACCATGCACAACATTATTCATATTGACGAGAAATGGTTCTATATGACCAAGAAAATCAGGAACTATTATCTGCTATATGGGGAGGAAGAGCCTACGAGAACTATACAAAACGGCAGTTGGAAAAGTCGTGTTCTTGGCGGCTATTGCTAGGCCAAGGTGGGATAGTGAAGGAAATGTGACATTTTCTGGGAAAATTGGAATTTGGCCGTTTGTGAAAGAAGTTCCGGCTCAGAGGAGAAGCGACAACAGGCCCAGAGGAACAATGGAGACGAAGTCCATAAAAGTCAACAGGCAAGTAATGAGAGAGTTCATGATAGATAACCTACTACCAGCAATACAAGCATCTTGGCCTGAGAATGATGCTGGGCAAACCATCTATATACAACAAGACAACGCCAAGCCCCATATCTTGCCCAACGACCCAGAATTTGTAGCAGCCGCGGAAAGAACTGGACTCGACATCAGACTAATTCAACAACCTGCCAATAGCCCTGATCTGAATGGCCTTGACCTTGGGTTCTTCAACTCGTTGCAATCTCTGACAGATTGTCTAAGCCCTAGAACGCTTCAGGATCTTATCAAGGGTGTGCTAGATGAATTTGAAAACTATGAAGTTTACAAGCTGAACAGAGTTTTCCTATCTCTACAAGCTTGCATGATTGAAATCTTGAACCACGCAGGGGGCAATGGGTATAAAATACCCCATGCGAACAAGGAAAGGCTAGAGAACCTTGGGATGCTACCTCCAAGACTTACATGCCCTGAAGAGGTATATGCAAATGCCATGCACAATCTTGGGATAATGGAGAGAGTTCAGTGATGGAAGAAGAGGCTTGACATACTTGTCGAGATGCTTGTTGATATGCTTGAGGAGTTAGTTGTTGAGATGCTTGAGGAGTTGCTTGTTGAGATGCTTGTCGAGATGCTTGTCGAGATGCTTGAGGAGTTGCTTGTTGAGATGCTTGTCGAGATGCTTATTCATATGCTTGTCGAGATGCTTATTCATATGCTTGAGGAGTTTCTTGTCGAGATGCTTGTTCAGATGCTTGAGGAGTTGCTTGTTGAGATGCTTGTCGAGATGCTTGTTGATATGCTTGAGGAGTTGCTTGTCGAGATGCTTGTTCAGATGCTTGAGGAGTTGCTTGTTGAGATGCTTGTCGAGATGCTTGAGGAGTTGCTTGTTGAGATGCTTGTCGAGATACTTGAGGAGTTGCTTGTTAAGATGCTTGTGATTATTTGTGTGGAGTATGTGTAACTCCTTGTTTGTGTGGAGTATATGTAAATCCTAGAGATGAGGCTTGTGCGGAGTATATGTAACTCCTTGAGAAGAGACTTGTGTGGAGTGCATCATTTGTATGATCATTTTAATTAACCAAGAACTACTCCTACATACTCCAAGAACTACTCCTACTCCTACTCCAAGAACAACTCCTACTCCTAATTTTAATTAAAACTAAGCAGCAAGTCCACACGATTTTAATTTTAATTTAAGGAAAATCCACACGATTTTACAGAAGCTTGTATGGCATGTCATGATTTTACAGAAACTACTCCTATCATGATTTTGCTGTCATTAATATGCAAGCAACAATTAAGTTCACAATATTATGCAAGTTAACAAGCTTCAGTAGCCCAAGTTTCAGTAGACAAGTTAACAAAAGCTACAGACGACAACTTTTAAAAGAAGCTATAGAAGCTTCATGAGAATAAGTTATTTTTAACAGAAGCTACAGAAAATTTACACTCAACATGCACAACAAATTTACACAGAGAGAGGAGAGGACCAATTTGCACAGTGAGTTTCAAGCAATTAACAAAACAAGTTAACTTGTTTGGCCCCTTTTTTCTTTTCAGTTAACAAGACTGGTAAGCAAGTGAACAAATTCAGAACAAGCCTGGAGTATATGTAGAGATACAAGTGCTCCTACTGAACAAGACTGGAGTATATGCAGAGATACAAGTACTCCTACTGGAATATCTAAACATGTTTGACTGCTTAAGCATGCAGAACAAGACTGGAGTACATAAACATGTTCGACTACAGAAGTTCCCTCGCCAAAGCAATGAACATTCATGACTAGCAAGGGAACTGCAAGATTAAGAAGCTACTCTGCACTCTACCTGCAGTAGATAAACAAACTGTAATACAAGTATGCAAAATATGTATTGAGATTGCAAAGTTACTTAAAGTAGAAAAATGTATCCAACTGAGATTGTGGTAAGCTCTTGATTGGAGTGCAAAATGTATCCAGCTAAGTTACTTGTTGAGATGGAGGAAGTTGTTCAAATGATTAAATCGGGACCAACTAACTGAATCAGGAGGAACTTTATGTCTCGACAACTACGGCATAATAAACACACAAGAATAACTGAATCAGGAGTAGAAACCACGAGTGAGACTGCGAGAGTTCATCGCCAACCATTCAAAACAAGAAAAAGAAAAATGTGGGATCTGCAAGAAAAATGTGAGTATGTTCGATGCCTGCAATTTTCGTTCTCTGAAAATATGAACCTGCTTCAGTGGCTCAGCCGCAACATGGCGTAGATACAAAGGAGAGCATTACCATCCTACTCCATTCAGCAATTCACACACATACTCCAGAATCCATCAGCAAGTTGCTCTAGGCCTGGGGTGATCCATCAGCTTCATCTTTGCTTGCACAGCAACAATCACACGATTTCAGTAACTTTGTGAAGGCTTCAGAGCCGTAGTGGAGTCCGGCACACTGCATTTTCAAGCTACTGCATCAAGTTTTCATTAACCAAATCGATGCACTGCTACTCTAACATCAACTACTCCTGCAAATGGATAAGAGAGGAGGCATGGAGAAGAAACACCGTACCAGATCCGTGAGGACGACCAAGCCGCTCCAGATCCGCCAGTTGCTCCCGCGCCTCTCCAAATACGCCGCTCGGCCTCCGCTATGCATCCAGTGCCGACGAGCGCAGATCCAGCGCCTCCCTCGCCTAGATCGAGCGCCGGCGCACGCAAATCCATCGCCTCTGTCGCCCAGAAGCTCGTCGCCGGCGCAAAAAAATCATTCTTTGACCTTGGATGTGGGGCGTGAATGGACGCCGGCTGTGAGTGGACGCCAGACGTGAATGGATGCCGGCTGTGGACGCGGAGAAAGGTGGCGGCGACGGGGAGATATGCTAGAGAGGCCGGCGACGGGGAGTCAGGGAGATGCCGGCAGGAGTCGGGGAGAGCGATGGGGAGAAGAGGGGAGCGATGGGGAGAAGAGAGGCGAGCGAGTGAGCGAGTGGGCTGTGAGCGGAGTGAGGGGTAATTTCGGAAAGTGCGAGAATTCCGTAACGTGTCGAAATTTGCACTGCAAAACGTCCAGCGACCTACATTTCGGAACGGAGGGAGTATTACTGTACGCTCATGGTGATGTGGTAATGAAATTGTGCAGTACTGTTCTAAAAGAAAAATAGCTTTCTTTTTTTTGAGGGGTAAAAGAAAAATAGCTATGTTGTTGTTGAGGATGGTGATGCCTCCCTTTACCGGTTTGGTGGCAGCCCGCTGCCTCCCCTGCTTCTTTTAGCTGAACTGTGGGTGATTAACGCTCACATATAAGATGTAGTGTCCTCTATTAATTCCTTATGGAGAAGACAGTTACAGTGACGACCTAACAAAATCGATGCCACTGCACTACCGATCCTATCAGCATATACAAGCATCTTGTGAGCAGGGACATGAAGCCGTCGGAGTTCTCGCTTTGGTCGACGGCGGAGTGCGGGTGCCATGGATTAATTCCAGATAATTCTGCAACTAACCTTGAATATATCTGACCAGTATTGTGTGCGCCGCCGATCGCCAGGTCACCATATGCGGTTGTTACTAGCTAGATCATCGTCACTGATTGCGTCCGCATCTGCGTGCCTCCAGCTCGCCAGTATCTGCAGCCATTGCAACTCGGCTTAGGCATCCTCTCTTGGTCAGTAGTATTTGCTAGATTACTACTGTTAAATGTGAACTCACAAGTGCTCTTTATTCAATATGTTTCTCATATAAGAAAGTAATCTCACATGTAGTTTATTTTAGTATGCTTATGTGAGATGTGAACTCACAAATTCAATTACACATGAACAATATATTTGTGTGGAGCAAAAGATTCCCATCCTCTACGATTTTCTTGGATGATTTGTTAATTAAGATACCCCTATTTGCTTCAATCCATTATGTCTTGAGCAAGCAAATAGGTCGGACACTATGTGCCACTTTACTTAATTAAGGTGCCAGCCACTGCAGCCCATATATTGTTATTGTAGAAATCAGCTGAGCGTGAAGCAACAATGTTGATGTTTATCCATGCATGCCTGATTATTCATTCATTCCTGGTGTTTGCTTTGTTGTATGTCACAGAATAAAACCTAATACATTTTTTGGCATACTGTATTTGTTTCTTGATTGTGTTAGCCTCAAACTTTTTGCCTTGCTGTTATGTAATTTCACTCTTAGTTTGTTAGCCAATTAGGTGTCAATTACTCAGGAAATTCAGCTTCAATTGGTTGGGATCAGATGGAAGGTAAGATATATTTGCTCTTCAATGATTAGCTTAATCCACTTACTGCATGTAGAAAATTTCAAACATGGATTATCTTATGTTGTGTTTTAGGATGTAAACTATACTGGAGTTATACAGTCGTCAATCTGTAGCTTACCAAGGTCGGTAATGGAAGGAGCTTGGGGTGTTTCTAATCACAACAAGGTGAATTTTACTTTTTCTGAAATGCAAAGGTGAACTTTATTACATGCAGGTTGTTTCTTTTCATCTTTTTTTAGCACAGACCAGGTTTTGTATGGGTCAATCTGGAATTCGTCTTTGCATGCTAGATATTTTCTTACCTTCTTTTACATTCCTTTAGGTAACACACACATTAATATTAGATGGAGTGGAGATAACAAATGGGAGAACCACAAACATGGAAGAACCACAAATCCTACGGTCCATTGTAGGATGATTTTCCTAAGGCCTTGAATTCGTTGGCAAGGTGATCAGGGTCCTCTCCCTGGTCCTATCGAACCAGTGACTTCTCTCCTGGGATTGAATATGTTTTGCCTTTCCCCGATGCTTCCGCATTCCTATGTGGGTAGGATTCGCCAGTGATGAGCGGCTTATTTAGCCTATGCGAAGCGCGAAGCATAAGAGAAGAGTGTAGCAAAGCAAGTGTAATACTTGTAGCGAATATAAGTAGTGTCAAAGCCTACACTGGCTTAGCTCTGCAGATGTTTTCAGGACGAAGACGGTGATACGATACCACTCGCCAGTGATGATAAGATTCACTCATAGCATAGGTGGAAGATCCATCCTATTTTCTTTATAGATTTATTTGTTCAAAGAAAATACGCCTAAAAATCATTCAGGGAACCCACTCTTGGTATCCTTTACCACTTTCACTTTCCATATTCCCTTTCTTTAGTTCAGACGCTATCGTACCTCAGGGAAAATCCAAATTTCTATCAACGATTCCCACCCAACTCTGGAATGACTCTCCCCTCTCTCCCTTAACATATCGAAGGCCTCTTATCCGTCAACCGCACCTTAATAGCTCAGACTTCCGAGCCTTGCTGGATGATGCAGAAGGGCCAACATCAGAGGATCAATTGAATAACCAACTCTCCCGCCCCGCTGCCGCTACTGCTCGAAAGCCTTTGGATCCCCTACAGGACTGTCATGAGCCCCTACAAGGAGTCAAAATAAAGCCAAAACCAGATACAGGAAGTGTTGACCCGGATCAATTGAGTGCGAGCCCTTTTATCTTGAGCTGATTCTCCTTATTTTAGAGCTGTGGCGAAGGTAAATTGAGCTCTGGCCTGTGGGGAAGGAAAAGGCTCTGACGAATCTCCAGGGATTACAGGAAGGTTTAGGCCTTGTGAGCAGCTCCAGACGGTCAGAAAAGAAGATGGTCCCGCCCTTACTTCGGCTTGAGGAGTCGTTTTCTCGCTATCTTCTTCGTCTGGATTAGCCTTTTAGTAGCCTAGTAGGTTGTTTGAGTTTCAGGAAAGGAAGAGGTGCTTTCTAAAACAGCCGTTACCACTATGTTTTTTTTCAATAAGTTCTTTTAGAGCATCGTGCCCCACTGTCCGAATAAAGTGTGCGCCTAAGGTGTCATGTGTTTAAGAATATACGTATAATAGAAATACTTTCCCAATCCATATAAGAGGAAAGAAGGGTACAGCAATAAGCAGTAGAATAATAACCCGCAGTAGAAGTTTAATCGCTTCCAAAGATCGGAGCCAGACAAAGATAAGACTCCACGGCGGCACGATCGGGATGATCGGGTCAAAAATGAGTCAAAATTTGTAAAACCCCGGTTTTGGCCTTGTTACTAAGGAGAAATTGACATACTTAACAAATAGAGATAGAATTATTTCAAAAAGAGATCAGGAAAGAGCCATTTCCCAACCAAATAAAACAGGAAAGCATGAGGCTCGAAGCCCTTTCTCATTTCGAATTTCATCTTAGTATCGGTAATGCCCCGCCCAAAAGTATTTCATCGCAATCACATGCTAGCTTGGTTGGAAAAGCTCGTTTGCACCCACTAACTAATACCTTCTCGTCAGTATTGAATTCTCCATGCTTTCGCCTTGCTTTGTAGTCATTTTCTATGAGTAATCGGTCCGAACTCAATTTCAAGAAAAAAACTCTATCTCGCCTGTGGCCAAAAGTAGTGAAAATGGTATTTAGCTTAGTCAATATACAACACAACTGCTGATTCTTCGCGAGATGAAAACCCTTTGTCCTCCGTCTGCAGGGGCAATTCCTGAGAAAAGTGCTACTAGCCCTTGTTTTGGTCATGTCCACAGGCCTTTCCATTCGTCTTTATTCGTCTTTCTTTCGGCAATCTATGCATAATTCTACTTCTTGAACCACCGAATCCGCTTTTGAAAATGGATAACTAGCTCCATTCTGCGTCAAGTACTAAGGATGGGCCCAAAGCACACTTTTGAAAGGCATCGATCACCTTAAAAACCCCAAAAGTAGGAAGTCTAGCGTGCTTCTTTAGTGCTGCTCTTCGATCAAATGCTTTCTCATTGAACGAGGCATATTAAAGTGAAAGAAGTTCCAGGTCGAGTCCCGAGAAGGTGATAGTTGATTTTGATCATGAAGTTGGCACTGGACTTTGGAATTGATTCTGGACCCCCACCTGCTCAGGACGCCCCGCCTGCTCAGGACGATCCCATTACGGATTTTCTGGAGGGGGACACGCTTGACCCAGCGCAAAAACGGGAATTCAGAAATATTATGAATTTCTTGAAGACCAAAAGCAGAATGAACCTTCAAAATGAGCGAATCGTAATAAAAAGATGTTGGGGGGCGAGGGTAGTAGTTACGAATCTAGGGCAATCAACCACTATCTAAAAACCTAGGTTGGACAACTGTGTGCTGGGGGATTAGCAGGGGATTTTGTCATAAAGGAATTACAGAAATGGAAAAGGGACTTCAAAGCTCAAAAGAGACGGTCCCACTTCTATCAGGGCCTTCTCGGGGTCTTGAGCAATGTTAATTTGCATTGATTGCAAACAGGGTGCGGGATTCTCTGACGCAAACAAAGAAATGGTCCCGAAGAAAGGAATCGGTCTCTTCAGTCCGGCGCATGCCTCAAATTCATTTTTCCTTTGAATTACTCATTTTTTGAATTTCACACCAGAAACTTTTCTAGGAGAAGTTCGAATCCGTTCCGTTCGGATATTGATCGGTCTTGGTTTGACATGGTTTACGCGTTACTGGTTCCCGGAAGAGTCAATTTCTCCATTAGCTAAACCCTTTATTACCCTACCTTTGGACTCGTATTTTGTTTGTACACAATCAATGGAGGCCCCCCGACATATGTTGCAACATCTTCAATAGCATGCTCTTACTTCGTCTTTCCCTTAATAAGTCATCAAATTTGGTGCTTTTCGATCCCCGGTTGCTATGGGGAACAAAGGCAGAAATACAATAGAATCCTCCATTTAAGTGGTTCTCGCTTCTCCTTGTTCCTGCTCCTAACTCATCCCCGGGTAGTTCCCAATGTTTGGCACTTTCCATACTTCGTGGGTGCAACATCAAAAAATTCGCTCATGATCAAGTTACAACCTAAGATCTATGACTATATTATGTTAACTGTTCGTATTTTGTTCATTCCATCGGTATGCTCCCAGGTACCTGTAATTGTGATCTGTTTGCCAGAACCAAGGGGTCTTTCTGTGGAAACCTTCACGAGCAATCGTCGTTTTTTGATGGTTTTTCCGCTTTTCACAGCTGCTCTTTCCACACCCCCGGATATCTGGTGCCAAACCGTCGCCCCTTTCCTTATATATATCGAGTTTGCTATCTTTGTGGCATTGATTGTACAAGTTCGTGAAGAGGGCTGGACGAGTAGAATGAGGGAAAGCGGCTCGATCGAGAAAAAAGAGGAGTAGACTAGAAAACCTAGAACTTCAAAAGTCACTATCAATGAATTCCCGAGCAATTCTAAACCAACATATGCTCCGTATAGACGGAATCTCAGATAAGAACCTAACAGAAGTTTCGCGACTCCTTCATGGAATATAGGTCTTAGTATATAAATAATGTCAGTTCGAACCTGACGAGTCGTTATCATCTATTGCCCTAACTGAGTCCATTAGCTCTTGTTGCCCTTCTTTGGTGGGGGTCCATAGAGAGTTCGTTTTATGAAATATCTGAGAAAGTAAAAAAAAGATAAAGGATGGCTTATGGTCTATTTTCTTACTTGACTATCCTGCCTGACTTGGCCAATAAAAGATACCTAGCATGACACATCAGCTACGCCATCTGAGCCTGTCCACTTGCTAGTCAGGAAAAATAACCGCTCCGTTCCGTGGGCTTCTTTTGCAGCTCTCTTCACGCTCGCTTTACGAGTGCAACCAAGTTCAATAAACTGTTCATGCTAATTCATAGACTATGCTGGTTTCTATCTAAGAGTCCTGTGAGACGCTTCCTTCTTATACACATCTGAAGCAACGTTTGATCATCCGCATTAGAGAGTTTTGCAGGTCCTTGAGAGAACGTTATCCAGTCAGTTATGACTTGACCATGGTCTGAGGTGAAATTGGTCCTGGTCCATAAAACGAAAGGTGCTGGGCAAGCGCAGAGAAGTCGTCTGAAGGGGAGTTCCATAGGAATGTTCAACTTCGATCAACCTTGGTTTGGTCCCATGCCTAAGAAAGAAAGAAGGTCAAAAACAAAATAGGGGTGATATAACCCACTGCTCGCCTAAGAATGTACTGACGTAATCCCTACTATGGCTTCCTGAAGGATCCAGCTGCTAAGAGGGTCCGAGCCATAACGGATTGATGTGACCGTAGCGGCGACTGGAATCGATCTGAATGAGGCAGTTATGGGACTGATCTTATATAACAATATATATGGAGGAAGGATTCATAAAAGGTGGGGGTCAATGTGTATAATACGAGCTCCACTTTCAGGCAATGAGCTAGCTTAACCCTGATTGCTTAAGGTTTAATACAGTCATGTTGGATCTGCTACTAAGAAAGGAAGAGAAAGACTGATTGCGACAGCTCAACCGGATGAGACATCTCTTATTTACAGAACCGTGCCAACGTGTGCCTACATTGTTTGATTTACCAGTTCTGGGTATTGGATTTTGGAATAGAAAGAATGAAACTAGTACTAGCTTATCGCCAACCGTGCTTTCTACCAACTCCGCCAACCCCAGACGGGAATATTGATTGCGATTTAGCCGCACCTGAGCCCGCAACTGCTGCCTCTACTCCGCCCACTTCTTGTGCCGACTTCGCCAGCCTCGCGGGGTACCGATTTCCTCCTGCTTTGTGTGCGTGCCATTGACTCCTTTAATGGGTCGAAACCTACTTAGTTCTCATTTTTATTTCGTCTATACAAGAAAAGAAGGATTTGTGTTTAGCAAGACAGAGAATTGAATAAGTAAAAATAAAGTCATGTGTACCCTTTACCGAAAAGCAAATATGACAGATAGGGTACGGCATATTGCTTATTCCTGATTGATCTAGTTGACGACAGTTGCCTTGTTGGACCGATTGTGGATTGGAATAGAAGTTTCTTATATACAGATATTCGTGTTTACTGATTTCGCATACTGGGAATGGAACTTGATGTAACCCATTGGAAACTCTCTTTGAGACTCATTATCTGTTATATACGACAGGCTAATTAAGTCCTTCAATTTCAGAAAGGAGTCTTTCCTTACTTCCTTACACAAAACTGTTATGTTGTTATGCTGCTCGTGCAATCAAAACTTAGAATAGAAGAAAAAGAGTTCCCTCGGGACCCATCCTCTTCTCCTTTGCTTGTGTGACTATCATGAGAAGAATTCCATTCCAAGAAGTCAAATAACAAGAAAAAGAAACGAGGTCAAGATCCGTTGTTACCAGTACCGACGAAATGGAGAAAGTGTCCTCCGGGAACGCAATCTACTACATTAGTTGGTGTAGCCAAAGAAGAGGATATCCCCTTTTTGACCCATTGGTCTTCAGACCAGACCCATACCATAGCTACAAACACTTTTGAGTCGGAGGAGACTGGCCAGATCGCCTTCTTGAGGCTCTCCGGGCTTATCGGACGTCAAACTGTATAGCCACTGGTCCCCTTCTCCTTAGTCGTTGGCATGGACGCCATTCTTCCAGTGAACTCGACGATTCCTTCCCTGCGCGTTCTGCTCGACAACGATATGACTGATAATCAGAAGCGAGAGGCTCTGCTCTCGAAACTTGACCTCCTCGATTCGATCGATGGGAGAAAAAAAAGGTTACGAGCGGCAGAGCATGCACAAGTCTATCAACGTCAACTCAGCCGCGCTTTGGACCGATCCTACGAATAAGAGGCATTAACAAAGCATTTATGAGACACCATACTTTCAATAGGCAAGGGCCAGCCCGAAGATCAACGGGATCTTTCTCCAAGCTAAGTTTCTACCCCCGAGGGAACCGGCCACGATGCGTGGGGGTATCGGTGCTGATAAAGTCGTCTCCGCTCATCTTACCTGGAAATGGAAATAAATTATGGCCAATACCAGGTATATAAGCAGTGATTTCAAATCGAGAGGTTAATCGTACTCTAGCAACTTTACGTAAGGCAGAGTTGGGTTTTTTGGGGTTGATAGTGGAAAAGTCGACAGATAAGTCACCCTTACTGTCCCTTTACAGAACCGTACATGAGATTTTCACCTCATACGGCTCCTCGGTCAATTCTTTCGAAGGGATCCTTTTCCTCGTTCGAGAGTCTCCACCCTTCTTCCACTCTATCCTAAAGACTAACTAAGACCAATTGAGTCACGTTTTCATGTTCTAATTGAACACTTTCCATTTATGATATGATTAAAGGAGAAGATTGTTCTTTTACCAAACATATGCAGATCAAATCACGTCTTATAATAAGAAGAAATCTTTCTCGGTATCAATCCCCTTGCCCCTCATTCTTTGAGAATTAGAAGGATCGTTTTCGAGTTTCCATTTCTTCATTTGGAATCTGGGCTCTTCTATCTTCGACTTATTTTTTTGGCTTTATTCTTTATTTATTTCATTTCGATTTTTCCCTCTTCCTCTATCCCTATCCTCTAGGTACAGCGTTTGCATCAATAGAGAACCTTTTCCTCTGTATGAATCTATATTATTCCATTCCAATTTCTTCCCGAAACTTCCCAAGAAAAATCCCGAATTGGATCCAAAATTGACGGGTTAATGTGAGCTTATCCATGCGGTTAGGCACTCTTCAAATAGGAATCCATTTTCTAACTGGCTTTCGTGCTTTGGTGAGTCGTCCGAGATCTTTTCGATGACCTATGTTGTGTTGAAGGGATATCTATATGATCCGATCGATTGCATAAGACCCGCGGTAGCAATAGAACGGGGAAAGTATACAGAAAAGACAGTTCTTTTCAATTTCGGTTATCTATATATTAGTTCATTTCTATTTCTAGATATCTATTTCTATATATTAGTATTAGTTAGTCGTACTATTAGTTACCGATCCCGGCTCTGTGAGTTCTTTCTTCCGTGATGAATTGTCAGCACCAGTCCTACATTTTTTTCTCTGTGGACCGAGGAGAAAGGGGGCTCAGCAGGCTGCACCGATTAGAGAGAGTACGTCGTCTATTCATTCCACTCATTCCTTAACGTCCAAAGCTAAGAATTCAAAAAGTTAATAGGTGGGTAGGTGTTCTTAGGTTCGTAACATGCCTTTCTCGGAAGCATTGTTGAATTAATGGCAAGGGAGATATTAGCTTAATGGCTTGGCTATGCTTGAGTCAGCAGAAATCATTTATGACGAATAAAATCAATCAGAGGTAGTTACCTCTCCTGTAGCCGGGTATGAGAGGTCTAGTTCGGTGAGAATAGATAGGGATAGAAAGACCATCCTGGTGCACATGCTATGGGTCTTATTGTTTGTTGGGAAAGCAAGGAAGACTAGCTTTGGCGTGGGAAGCTTACCAATTTATGCGGTGGCTACTCGATCGAGAAGAAAGAGCAGTTGTTACCCGCCTCCACTATTAAGCAGCATGAGCCACTAGACTGACTCGATATCGTGTGTGGATCCGCCCGAAGGCAGTCGATTAGAAAAGATGAAGACAAGGAAGAGCCATTCTTCATACATAGGAGCGAGCGAAATGGAAAGCGGACAAACGGAATTCTGTACAACTATAGGGTTCAGTTCTTTCTTCTGTCCCAGGTCCTTTCTTCTCTTGCGGATCTTTCTTACTTTTATTCCTCAGCTCGCTTACAAAAACTACATATTTTTTTAGATATAGACCTGGGGTTCTCGCTTCTGTGCAAGCTATTTCCGAACCTGCCTGCCTTCGGGGAGATGGGTTGGGTCATACGCGGGACCTACCCCGAGGAAGGAGGCTTGAGGCGCGCTAAATACAATTGTTTTATCAACACGGGGTGGAGAAGGCATTGCAATTTCCTGCTTTTATGATTGCTTCAATTCCTCTGATTCTTCTTCTGACAGGAATTACCAATCCTTTATTGGCTATGTCATCCTCTGTTTAGTAGATGTATGGTATGGTATGGTTACTAGGTAGTGTTGCTCGATACCCGAGCTTGCACCAGTATTAGCTGGCTATTCCACTATTGCCAAAAGAATTTTGGCTATTGGCTTTCCAGCTTTCACCTCTTTGCAGCTTCTGGAGCTGCTTAAGCGCTTAACTTCTACCAAAGTGTGGTATACATTGGATGGAATTAGAGTGGGCGTGGCTACCTACATCAGGCAAGAATAGGAGTCGTATTTCGTTTTGTACCACCGAATAAGATAGCAAGAAATCAGATCAAGAATGGAACCTGTGGACCCTCCGACAGTACGAGCTCTTATTCGCTTGGTTGCTCAACCCCTATCTCCCAGGCTACGACCTATCGCATTGCCTTCGATGAGTCTATATCGGATGGGTGTTCAAGTCTTTTGAAAAACCAGCCCATTCTAGTCTATCTGTCCCACTCTAAAGAAGATAGTGAACCTGAGGTTGTGCTGTCTCCAATCCCACGAGTCCAATAGGAAGAGCTAGTCCTCTAAAGTAAAGTAGGCGAATTATGGCTAAATCAAATAATTCTTACTTTCACGGCCATCAAACATTCCAAGACATCTCTTCAAGACTATCCAACTCAGCTCTGCGTAGGCAGAGCCAGGAACTAGATCCGTATCCCATGATCAGTAATCTTACAATTACACAACCACCAGATCCTTTAGGTTTGTTCGATCTATCGATAACTGATAGAAAGACGCCTTTGACACTTCCTCCAGGTGGAGTTGATTAACACTCTCATGGTTGGTCGATGGAAATAGCAAGACGAGACAGACATGATAATCTGAGAAATATATGTGGTGATCCCTTAAGCAATATCTAAGAATTCAATGTGTCCAAGATTCAATTGATTGGTTGAAGCCAAGGTCTCGAGCTAGTCCATCTTCCTATATGATATTCTTAATAATGCGCAGCACCAAGCCTGAAATTGGGGAATGAATTGAATCGATTGCCTTCCTTTCCTGGACTGGACTGAAACTAATAGGATGCTTCCTCGTCTGCACTTCAACTAGAGGTTGTTGATATCACTCTAGATTCTCAAAAGGATATTGGATTGATTTCAAATCAAGGAAACTATTGAAATCGGGTAGCGAACCTATTGTTCCTTATTCTTTTGTCCTCCTCGGCTCTAGTTGAACAATGCACACACCCCGCTTTAGCTGCACATAATAAGGTGATCCGTGAGGCGGCTAGCTATTAGTTAGTGCGATGTGCAGTGAAGTGAGAGATCTCTCTACTCTAGTAGACCAGATGAAATAGCTGCAATGACTAATGTTTGATTGGGAAGACAGAATACATACGTTGACGTGCCCAGTCGAGCTACCGTAAGGTAGTCTAGTTAAGGAAAGGAAACCGGCTATTCCCCTCATGCTAAGGGTGCGATTCCTTACTCTCCCACAAGATCACACTAAATACAATAGGTGCGTGATCTACTAGATTCTTATAGAATCAATTTATAACCTTAGTTGATAGACAGGAACCACCATCCCATAACAAAAAAGGGGGGCGAAGGTTATTTTGTACCAATGAAGATGGATTTCTCTCTCGAGCTGCTCAAAGATCTTTAAGTGGCTTACGAGGTAGACTTGATCATGATCCATATCCAACCTTCTCCCATCTGCTTCTGTCTTTAAAGATTAGAGTCATCGACGCGATTCAAGTCCAGTGCTGATAAAATCCTGTTGTCTAGTTCGGGAAAGCAAGTGATTGATTAGTTCCATTGGTCTATTGGCTTCAGCTTCCAGTCTACCTCATTTCTATCAAAATGATCTGGTGTCTATGTCCATGCCTGAGGTTGGTAAACCCTATATCTATTGCGGGGTGGTTTGAGGAAGGGACAGCTTGTAACCCACGACTTACTACTACAAAGATTCTGGCGGAGAGCTTTTCACATATAGATAGGTCGGGATGAGGAAGCTCCGTAGTCAACTAATAGATAGAAAATCCACCTTGTGAACCATGTTTGTCTTAAAGTACTGTCTGAGAAGGAATATACCTGTTCCAATCCCTCTAGTGGCTATACTGATTGACATATGTAGCTTTCGTAGTCAAAGCTCACAGGGCCAAATGCTCTATTGGAGTGGGCATGAACACACACAATCAAGGTTCGAAGAACTTCTACTTCACGCCTTGAGGATTCTATGATGCTCACTCAATGGTGTTGTGGCGATTGCAAGCAATCAATAAACGAGGAAGCCAAATTATGGATCCAAGAAGGCTACATCAGAAGGAAGAGTAGGTGTTGCTATGCCGTTGGCTGGGACTGAGACAGAGAGAGGGGAGCATAGTGTTGGGGAACGTAGCATAAATTCAAAATTTTCCTACGTGTCACCAAGATCTATCTATGGAGTCATCTAGCAACGAGGGAGGAGTGGATCTACATACCCTTGTAGATCGCGCGCGGAAGCGTTCAAGAGAGCGGGGTTGATGGAGTCGTACTCGTCATGATTCAAATCACCGATGATCCTAGCGCCGAACGGACGGCACCTCCGCGTTCAACACACGTATGGAGCAGCGAAGTCTCCTCCTTCTTGATCCAGCAAGGGGGAAGGAGAGGTTGATGGAGATCCAGCAGCACGACGGCGTGGTGGTGGAAGTAGCGGGATTCCAACAGGGCTTCGCCAAGCGCTGCGGGAGGAGGGAGATGTGTCATGGGAGGGAGAGGGAGGCGCCAGGGCTTGGGTTGGTGCTGCCCTCCCTTCCCCCCACTATATATAGGGCCAAGGGAGAGGAGGGGCGCAGCCTTTGGCCCTTCCTCCAAGGAAGGTGCGGCCAAGGGAGGAGTCCATCCTCCCCAAGGCACCTAGGAGGTGCCTTCCCCCTTTAGGACTCTTCCTTTCCCCTCTTCTCTTGGCGCATGGGCCTCTTGGGGCTGGTGCCCTTGGCCCATATAGGCCAAGGAGCACCCCCTACAGCCCATGTGGCCCCCCGGGGCAGGTGGCCCCACCTGGTGGACCCCCGGGACCCTTCCGGTGGTCCCGGTACAATACCGGTGACCCCGAAACTTGTCCCGATGGCCGAAATAGCACTTCCTATATATAATTCTTTACCTCCGGACCATTCCGGAACTCCTCGTGACGTCCGGGATCTCATCCGGGACTCCGAACAACTTTCGGGTTACCGCGTACTAATATCTCTATAACCCTAGCGTCACCAAACCTTAAGTGTGGGTTCGGGAGACATGCAGACATGACCGAGATGACTCTCCGGTCAATAACCAACAGCGGAATCTGGATACCCATGTTGGCTCCCACATGTTCCACGATGATCTCATTGGATGAACCACGATGGCAAGGACTTAATCAATCCCGTATATAATTCCCTTTGTCTAGCGGTACGATACTTGCCCGAGATTCGATCGTCGGTATCCCGATACCTTGTTCAATCTCGTTACCGGCAAGTCTCTTTACTCGTTCCGTAACACATCATCCCGTGATCAACTCCTTGGTCACATTGTGCACATTATGATGATGTCCTACCGAGTGGGCCCAGAGATACCTCTCCGTCACACGGAGTGACAAATCCCAGTCTCGATTCGTGCCAACCCAACAGACACTTTCGGAGATACCCGTAGTGTACCTTTATAGCCACCCAGTTACGTTGTGACGTTTGGCACACCCAAAGCACTCCTACGGTATCCGGGAGTTGCACAATCTCATGGTCTAAGGAAATGATACTTGACATTAGAAAAACTCTAGCATACGAACTACATGATCTTGTGCTAGGCTTAGGATTGGGTCTTTGTCCATCACATCATTCTCCTAATGATGTGATCCCGTTATCAATGACATCCAATGTCCATGGTCAGGAAACCGTAACCATCTATTGATCAACGAGCTAGTCAACTAGAGGCTTACTAGGGACATGGTGTTGTCTATGTATCCACACATGTATCTGAGTTTCCTATCAATACAATTCTAGCATGGATAATAAACGATTATCATGAACAAGGAAATATAATAATAACTAATTTATTATTGCCTCTAGGGTATATTTCCAACACATAGCCCCTATGATCCCGGTAAAGAGTTCCAACTAAGCTCTTCTCAGGTTCTTTCTTTCTCTTCCATTCTTATGTTTATATATTAAAGTGTAGTTTTCTTACTATAATATAATAATATTAATCTAATATGCCCATTGGTGTTCCAAAAGTACCTTACCGGATTCCCGGAGATGAAGAAGCGACTTGGGTTGACTTATACAATGTTATGTATCGAGAAAGGACACTTTTTTTAGTTCACTGCCCTATACATAGAAAGAAGTGCTTTTCCACCGGTATCAACATTCTATCTAGAATCAGTAGCGATAATTGTTGTATTGTGAGCCAGCCCCATAAGACACTACGCACCTCCAAATTCTATATGATTTTTCCAATCATTTCATTTATACGACCTGCAAATAAGATAAGATCTTGGCTCGCCCTACAAAAAACAACTATATGCCCTATAAACTTGCTTGCTTCTTCGAATCTCGAAATAACATATAGAAAGTGTTTCTGTGATGAGACCATTCTCGATCGATAAATGCGAAGGAGCCTATGTGTTTCATGGGCAGCCGGCCAATAGGGGAAGGTTGTGAATCCGGCGAACCGACCGCTTTAAGAACGTGATTGTCTTCTCTCACTTAGTTATCAATTGACAAAGATGACCCATTCTTTTTCGCCCTAAAAACGACAATGGTATGGTACTTTTTCTTCCAATCGAGATTGTGTGGGTGTCCGCTCATGTTCACATTACATGCTAAATAAGGCTTTCATTGGAAAAACCAACGCCGACGTCAAGATCAGTCTCCTTTCCTTTCTCTTTTCAGGAGCAGAGCTGAAAAAGATTGGGAAATTCCAATGATTCTTTGTTCATTATCATGTTGATTCCTCACAATCACTCTTTGTGATGCTGCGGAACCATGGCAATTAGGATCTCAAGACGCAGCAACACCTATGATGCAAGGAATCATTGACTTACATCACGATATCTTTTTCTTCCTCATTCTTATTTTGGTTTTCGTATCACGGATGTTGGTTCATGCTTTATGGCATTTCAACGAGCAAACTAATCCAATCCCACAAAGGATTGTTCATGGAACTACTATCGAAATTATTCGGACCATATTTCCAAGTGTCATTCTTTTGTTCATTGCTATACCATCGTTTGCTCTGTTATACTCAATGGACGGGGTATTAGTAGATCCAGCCATTACTATCAAAGCTATTGGACATCAATGGTATCGGAGTGCACCTCTTAACGAGGGTGATTTAAGTGCAACGAAATGTACTGGTGGTTCGCGAAGCATCTGGCTTACCGGTCATCTCCCATTACTTCTACCCATCTACGCGATTCTGAGATCCAGCCATTGGAACTGAGAGATCCCCGTTGTTTGACCTACTCAAGTAGGCTTTCTATTGAATATCCACCTGTGGTAATTACTTGACTGGTAGAAGCACCAAGCTTTGGTACTATAGTCGTACTCGAGACCCTATTGAGCTGCTTAGTCTTCTCCTTTCTTTGGCTGGTGAAGGGACGGTGGAGTTGTTGTTTCATTGCTCTCGCGCTCTGATCTTGATATTGATTGCCAACTCGGATAGAGGAAGTAAGTTGTTCTGTTTGGGCCATCGTTCTCTATTCTATTGGATTTGACACTTTTTCTGATCTCCCTCTGCCTGTTTTTGAGCTCAATAAAAGAGAAAGTTTCATGCCAGTATGGGCGAAAACCATCAATTTTCACATTCCCCTAATAAATGGGTGTTTTTGAGGTCCTTTTTCCGATCAGTTTCATGCCAGTATGGGGTCAAAGTATACAAAAATCACATTCTCCCCGTAGAACGCTGTTTTTAGAGCTCTCCTTTTTTGGAAACTTTCATTGCGCATAGTATGAAAACCAACAGAAATCCCACTGGCAAGGGTGTTGTGCCGGTTGCCGACCAGGCGATCGACCAGCTTCCGACCAGAAGCGTTGGTCCAGTGAGGTGAGCCACGACCAGAACAGAGCTGTTACAAAGGAAGCCCACTCCCTTATGTTCTGATGGGAAATAGGACTAGGATCTGTAATAGTTGTATCTGCTTTCCTTTGGTTTGCATGGGCACGTGATACATTCCTAGCATGACGTTGGAACAAGCAAGGACCCAGCGTGATCCAGAGGGCAAGCCCATCCCGGGTAACTTTGTATCCTGGCCCAAGCCGGAAGTTTGTCGAACTTGTAGTCTAGGACATTGGTAGGGATCCGCATGGGCACGCTGAACAATCCGATGGCCACCCACAACACGAAACATCGGCCCCGCTCGTAGCGCTTGCCGATCATCCCTATCTCTACCGGGCCCGTATTCCCCACCTCGCTGATACTTATTCATTTCTTTGAATCGATAAAGATGGGTATCCATGCCTCTTAGTTCCAGGGAGATACTGGTTATGCCAGTGTGGACAAGTTGAAATGGAGCAAACCCGCAAGAGCATGGAGCATAGGATTTGAATTAGCCCAATGCAGATGGCAGCGATCGAGCAACTAAACGAGCGAACTCCAAATAGAAATCTTTTGCGCTTTCCTAATGTGTTCTAACAGGTGTTACAAGCTTCGATAATCTAGCGTGAACTAACCCGAACTATGGTTTCGCTTCCCTAAACTATGTGGTATAATCACTTTAAGTGAAGCATGTCCCGATGATTCCCCGGATAGGAGAAGACCAGCTAGGTCATTTGTTTGTATAATTACGAGTCAATTCACTCCTGCAGTTTTTGCCCGAGTCAAAAGACAAGCAAGTCCTTTGAGTACACAGTGAACGAAGTGTCAGAATGTGAGCCTAGGGTGAACAGTGGTGCTTCCATGGCAGTTGGATAGTAGATCAGAGAGGCAGGCCAGTAGAATATGGAGTTGTTTTCGTTCTCTTGTTATTCTTTTCTGGCTATAAGTATTTCTGTCTTGGATTCGTTTGGCCATTAGGTTTGAATTGCCTTCTCTTTCTGTCTTCCATTTGAATTCCGTGATTTATCCTGCTATTTGGAGAGTAGTTGATATGGTCTTTCTTGGGTTTGGCTTTCAAAGTGCGGTTCGAAAAGAGTGAGTTGCTGTCAATGGCTGGAATGGAATATATAAATAAGATGGAAAATATGGCTTTCTTTCCATCTACCTATTTGAAGTAGTAAGCTTATCTTTTAGGTGGGAATAGTTTACAATCGAGTTTGAAAGCATTAATGAAGTGAGCCTATTACATCAAGTTCTTTTTTGACCTTTTCATTTGAAAGTAGCCATAGGCAAGGAAGGCTACCTATTGATACGGAAAGAAAGCCATCTCTGGCTATTCTTTTTTAGGGTGGAAAAGAGTGCTCCATATCCATATATGTGCTTGGAGGGAAGGCCACATCTTTAATTGTATTCTTTTTCGAGGTCATCCTCTTCAGCCTGTGTTAGTAGTGCTAGTTTTTCGTTTTTAGTACCTTACAGGTCTATAGAAAGGCTTAGAGGATCCTAAAGTGTCAGTTTATGTGGGAATTGCTTTGTTCTTTTTCAAGCAAATAAGCTTGAAAGAAAGTGCTTTTATTTGAGTGGAAATGAAAGAAGAAATCGTCTATCTAGACAGAGTATGTGTATTATTCGGTCCATGCTTGCCCTTCTAGGCCCTTTAGATCTATATCTATCTTACTATCGAAAAGGGTTTTAGGAGGAGCAGAGCAAGTCGCGTTTATAGCCAGCAGTTCTTATGGGCGTAACTCCCTCTAGTATTCCAATAATCTCCTTTCCTCCAATATGTCACTAGTATTCAAGTATGCGGCTCGTATTAGTATGTCAGGCGTTCGAGAGACCAGAATTCTTTTCATAGCCTTCCCTTCAATATGCCATCTTGTCTTGCGGCGCTCTATCCTTCCAAGCGAGCCTGTGCTCGGGGAGCACTCCTTCTATCATTCATAAAATATGCTTATCTCTCCTTGGTCGTAAAGCTTCGCTTTGCTTTCATTTACCAAAAATGCCATTGGAGTTTCCAGCCGGGAGGCGCAGTCTCGTACAAGCAACTTCTCTTCCTCTTTCGAAAAGTAGCAAAGCGGTGTCAGGTTGGAAGCCTGCGGGCCAGTCTGTTCTAGCGCCTCATTCTTTACATCCTTGCATTACTCTCTTCCTTTCCTCCTTGCCCTAACTTGAACTGGCTGAAACTAAAATGGCCAGACTTTCTAATGATGGCACTGGCTTGGCTGGATCGACATGAACTTCTATTAGGACAACAACTGTTTTGCCCCTTGTCGAACTTTGACTGAGACATAGCCTTGCTGCTGCGGGGCAGCCGACTTATAATTCTAGTTACTGTCCTTCTTGTTCATGTAGTGCCTGCCTCTCTCCAAAACTCCTTCCCGCACTTGATTGAGCAAAAGATGCAGCTTCACTAATTGAGTTAGGCACCTGCACTTCCACTGCAGCTCTGAGTTCATTCTTCAGACCCAAAAGAAATTGTGTCACCAGCAGCAGTCCTCCTACATTCAGATCATACAATTAACCTAGCGGAGCGGATTCAACTACTTAAGATATTCTTCCTCAGAGCCAGTCTGCTCTCTATCATCATCTATCGTCTAAATAAGTAAATAATGACACCGATATAGATCTTGTTGAGGACCCCCATCCAAGCCATAGGAAAGAAAGCCGTTGGAGTGCGACGCTCAAAGCAAAAGTAAGTAATAGGGAAACAAGGTTCTATTAGGCTTGCAGGGCTGCTGCTCTTTGAAAGACGAGGTCCAGTGGACGAGGCGGGTCGAGCAAGTTGAGTACTCAGATTCGGCGCTTGCTTGACATCTCTCTTTGAATCTAAAACCTGACATGACCATTGATTCCGCCTCCATTGCCGGAAAGGATAACGATGGATCTTTAGCTAGCTCATAGGCAGAGGAAAGGTATATGTTAACAGATAAGGAAAAGTGGATCCGCTACCAAATACGTTGTGGAGCCGTGTTCTCTAGGGAGGTTTGAGGGTTCTTGGGATGGGTTCTATGTTGCTGCCCATTCATTTCCTATTAATAAGGAGATATGTAAAGCCAGTCATTCTATTAAAGAGAACTTCCAGTGGCAGATTTTAGATGGTAATTCGGTGCGATTGTTATAAGACCCTTGGCTCAGTGGGACTGCATTGAATAGAAGGCCTATTCCTATGAACATGTCAGAGCTGTTGGAAGGTTTGTCTCTCTCCCACTATCTCATTCCTAATAGGGATTGGCATCTTAGTTTATTAGCTTTTTTTCTCCCTGATGAGGTGGTGCGAGAAATTTCAGCTGTACCAATTCCTAGAAGCATCTGTTCTGATACTTTGACATGGGGGTCTTCTGTTCACTCTGACGATTAGGATGAAGGAAGTATACAGGGAGGTCTGCCAGCCATTTAATGAGGAAGGTGGTCTTCATTTCTCTTGCGTATGGAAGCTTAAGGTCATTCCCTGCATTCTGTTTTTTTAGTGGAAAGCTTATTGGAATAGACTTCCGTGCAGAGAATGAACTTCTTGTCTCAAGGAATTTGCTCCCATTGTCTCAGTGTTTTTTTATGTTTGTGAAGGGGTAGTGGAGGACATAGACCATGTTCTGGTGAAGTGCACAGTAGCTAATCAAGTGTGGATGGTTGGTCTTCCTGAACTCTTTGAGCTGGAGCTTTGGACTCTACGAGGTATTGGGTGCTTGCCCTATTGAGAGTATCTTACATTCTCTCTTCACCAGACAGATAGACAAATAGGCAATCCGATAGAAAGATTATGGCTTCCTTACTATCAGCAAGCTCCCACAGGCGATGAACTGCTTCTGACTTCTTCATTCGGTTTGTAGCCATACCGTATAGAGTGAAAAATGCCTTTTTTGGAAGTAGCTAGATTCAAGCAAGCATCCTAGCAAAACGATCTTTTGACAATGGGCTCTGCCCAACACTGGGACTGACTGACTTTATACAGAGATAGGAAAGGCTGCAATCCAAGTTTGATAAGGCGGTTAAAGACATTCATTGTGGTTGGTCACGTTGGTGAATTAGATGAACAATCGATATTACCATCTTGGACTGTGAAGTCATCCATCCAGACATACTTCTTAGGTTAAATAGCCAAACATCTGAGTGAGTCAGTCTACCAATGCCTTGTGACTCATGACAGTAGTCCACCAGATCCCTAGTTGCTGTTTTTGTCCTTTTGGATACCACCTATTTTCATGTTGAAAAGATTCCGGTACCTTCACCACAAACACAAGGCCTGCTGCTCCCTAAGTTGTAAAGTCGCCTGTTTGGTAATCGGAGTGAATCTATACTTACTCAACTACTAACTCTGAATGTTCTCGCTATCGAAGGATTTCTTTCTTTGCTATGATGATTGAGGCTCAATTCCTTCCCGAAAGAATAGTAGACTGACAAACGTATCTTACTCGTTCCTTCAACTGCTTGACTGAAAGAACTCTTAGTTCTCATTCTGTTCTTTCTTGTTTTTTCAAGATCCAGGAAAGACTTTCTTTAAAAAGAGGAATCCAGATGGATAGATTGTGAAATAGAGTATCTCCTTCGATTGAAACATCAAGGATGAAATAGAGGACTTCTAACCGAATGATTGATGGAATTTAGGTGCGATTCCTAGTATTCAAATAAAAGAATATTAGATTACATATAATTTATTCGTGTTCCTACTCCATTCTATTCTCTATTTCAATCTCATATGAGGTAGCTGGCAAAGATAGGCTATGTCAACCCTTTCAAACTGTTTTCCATAAAAAAAGCATAAATCCGCTTATGGCATTCACCCAAGCATACAGAGACAGAGGAGAGCTTGCCTGCGGTAAAGGAAGGTTTTTACTACGAAGAATACGAGTCTGCTTTAACCAACAGGGGAGTGGGAAATACACTCCCCTGTTTGTTACAACTAATTCCCCGCCTATAAGCAGGTAGCTTGTGAGCTATCGATCAATTGTGAATGTTCTCATAGAATTGGATCTTATCTTATTCACATAAGTCTTTCATTTCGTACATGTTTCCAAGAAAGAAATTAGGACAACCAATTAAGCATTGGATGAGTCAAAGGCTTCTTCGAGCATTTCCAGATCAACTAGGACAAGACTCAATAAAGTCACCAATGTTGCTGCTTGCTTGACTTTGCTTTTTTGAATCTACTTCTTTGCTTGTCTCGCCAATGAAGATACTGCATCATCTCTATACTTGCTAGATAACCAACACTTTGCTTCCCATTTCTTTTGCAATTAGATCGATCTCCCAATGCTTATATATGTGATGCCCCATAGTGATGAATGGAGCAAAAGCTAGGAAGAATTAGGAAGCATCAGCCCGAAATGACCCCAAGACTTATTTGCAGGAATCATAGCCAGCCAATAGAATTACTCTTTTAATATAGCAGCGGTGACGCCATGGATCAATGAAGAAGGTTTTGTCTTATCCCAGCAGCAATGAGAGCCTCTTTCTTCTCCTGATGTGAATACACAAACCCCTATAGCGTCCGACACCACTCACATACCCTAGAAATTCTTGTTGTGGGGCAAGTGAAAGTACTTTGATATGCCCCAAAGGTCTTCGAACCTTGGTATTTTGAATCAGATTGATAGCTTTTTGAATGGCTGCGGTTCCGGGACTCAAGTCTTTAATTTACAGGTTCTACATTAGGTTCACGAAACGGATACCTATCTACACAGCAAGCTTCTTCAACAGGTCATTGGACATCACCCTCACTTCTTCTAGCAGGAAAGCGCGTTAAGAGGTAAGATCGCACCTCAAGTCAAAGGGCCTCATTATAGTTGGAGGCAACACAACACACGCTGAACAAACCTCAACTTGCCTATTTTGTGTAACTGGTTGAAACTACTAATTTCCAGTTCATCTTACGATGGTATACGATGACGGGCCAACCTTCTATACTAGTGCATTCATAGGAGGACGAAGCAGGAATTAGGAAGCCCTACACTTCAACCGGAGCGAACTTCACACTCGAACTTGGATATAGCAAATAGATCAAATAGGCTCAGAGAGATACGGGGCATAATAAAAAAAAAGAACTGTTGGAGTGGCAATACAGCTAGATAGATAGATAGAAGGTCTGATTCTAAACGAAGTCTGATCTGTCACACCCAGCCATAAACAACCATTCCAGATTCCCAAGATGAAGTGGAAAGAAAAAGGATGCATTCAGGATCTCATACTTCGGCGAATCTAGGGGCTCAGAAGAGTGTCACCAACGACGGTAAATCGGTGGGCCAAACCAAAGAAAGACTGTCTCTTTGACGACGTGGTCACGAGGATACGATCCGACAAGAGAGATGCTGAAGAATATGCCCTCCTTAAGGGGTCAAGCACTCGATCAGAACTAAATCATCCTGCGGCACTCGCAGCATGAGCACATAGGGCAAGATGAAGAGAAGGATAAACACTAAAGAGATCGTCAACTTCACCTTGGCATGCTTCCATCAGTGCCTCAAAACATTTGCTATTCTTATCTCTAGAAGGGTGCTTCTATTGTTGTAGTGTTTATAGCGAAAGAGGACAAAAGTCCAGCCGGACACCGTATAACTCCGGTATCGCGTCGCGGGTGAAAAGGGCCTGAATATTTCCTACCAGCAAGCACCCCCACTAACTCACACGTCATTCTTGCATCACACTGACACTGGGCCCGAGAAATGGCAGAAAGCAAAAGGTGTGAACCTTGTAATCTTTTCTATATAGAAAAACATACCCTCTTCGAAGCTGAACGTTGTGGGGCACTGCTGTCAGCAGAACATTTCCTAGTGTGTAAGCAAATTTTAAGGTGATAAAAAGGCAGCGAAGTGTTCCAGCGGCCAGCCACGACGCTCGCCCCACCATCCAGACAGAGAAACCCCTCACCAAGCAGCGGAGCTCAGCATTTCCACCACATCGACGCCTCCGGTCTCCCCCGCGGTTCCCTTTCCCGAGAAGCAGCTGATCTTGGCCGTTGGATCGATGTATAAATAGCCACGGGCACGCAAGGCCGGACCTCTATTTCTTCACCTGCCTCCCCTCCCACCTGGGCATGGCGACCTTCTCCATGGAGGTGTTCGACAACGAGGTCGCCCCGTCCACGCTCAGCAGCATCGCGCTCATCCTGCGCGTCGCCGCCGAGATCAAGCCCGAGCACCCCCAAGTCGCTTACCTCTGTACGTGCATTCGTTTTCACGGGGATACGTATGGTGCATTTTGCATGCTGTTTTGATGCGTTTGGGTTTGGATTTTGTGGCAGAGCGAGCGCTCCTGGTTCATTTTTTTGGCGTCGGATCAATGCCGCGTAGGCTGTGTGTACTTGGAAAAGTTTTGTGTTCCCACGTTCAAAAATGTTTGTTCTTATATTTTTTTGAGGGGCACATGCGCGCCTCGATTCGTGGTTTTCGAGGATGTTTTGCTTTTGATTCATAATCATACGAGTCTATGCAGAAAAATAGTTAGTGTGATTTCCTGGAGAACTTTTCTGGCTTTGCCATTTTTCCTTGCTTTGGAGAGCTAATTTTGGAGTATGTTCGTAAGCGTCCGCATTAGATTTTGCTTTCGGCGATCATCCATACGTATTACTTGTTCATTTCGGAGCACCTTTGTGTTTCACACTTGAGGGAGCAGATTAGATGTACTAGATAGTGGTATTTCCGATACTTTCTTCGTTTTGTTGAAATCATGTTGCAATCGGATAGTTATGGTCAATTGGTTTGGCTAGAATAGTTTCACGTATCTCGAATGGGGACTCGGGTAATTGGTTTCTAGTTTCTACTACATCCTGCAAAGTAAATGGAAGTTTCTAGCGTTTTGCTCGCTTTATTTTTCTATTTTTTTGGAGAGGCAAATTGGGTTAGCCTTATTTTCTGGACGTCCTTTTGAAATGATTCAATTTTACTAGTTTGGAAAAGAAGCGGGGAAATAGACATGGTGAGAAAGATTGAAAGAAAATAAGATTGAATCTAACCTAAAAGCCAGAGCAAAATAGGGTCTAGGAGCAGGAAGATTGGGGGATTTTTTTATCGGATTTTGCATAACTACCCTCTCGAATCCAAAGATGCCACTACATAATTTTATGTTTTTGCTCTTATGCAACACCACAGGATAATAGCCCCAGTCTCGCGAAGCGCGTGAAGAAGAGCGATGCCCGTGAAATTGAGAGTTTTTATCAGCAGTACTACGAGAACTACGTCCGTGCACTTGACAAAGGGGAACAAGCTGACCGGTAATTCTGAAGCTCCAAACCAGAGCTCTATCTCGTTATAAATCTAATCCTAGCCATGACACACCCTGTCCCATGCCAATGTCGCCTTCAGGGCCCAACTTGGGAAGGCCTACCAGACCGCCAGAGTCCTCTTCGAGGTGCTCCGTGCCGTCAACAAGAATGAGAAGGTTGAAGAAGTCAACCCAGAGGTTTCGAGAGTGCCCAACTTCACCACCCGCTCTTAGATTCCAGAATTCGTGGCCTGAGCTTCATTCATTGATTTATTCGGGTGCATTCCTTTCGCACCCCGGTTATGAAATTCCGTACTCATTAAGTGATGGCCCCCTTCATCGTCAGATTTAGGTTCACAGCTAGCATAGCATTCTCAAATGCAGATTGCTCCCCGCTTGAGCTACCATACTTTGTTGGATTTAGGACAGACCCCCCTATCATAGTTGTCCCTATAGATATAGAGATCGCCCTGGTGTTATTAGTACACCTACCCTTAGCTATCAATATCAAAATCCCTACTTGTCTTTGCGTTCAACAATGCACACTAACGGATGAAATCTACGCCCAGCGGGGCAGTTGTCCTTGTCCTCGGTTCAGTAACGGCAGTAGTGGAAATACCTGTTTCGGTTCCGGGAATCAGATTGGTTCCTTCCTCTGCTAAGGCTTTGGTTTCATCGTATTGACTACGAAAGGTACGGTGTAGGTTCCCACGATCTTTCCTACGATTTCTACGAATAGATGACTACGGCTAACGCAAGAGGGATTCCTGCGACTAACGCTAGAGCAAAGGGAAAGGACAATGAAGCAGCAATAAACAGATTGAAGAGCTATTAGTATAGCAAGTATTAATTCAACAATTAGTTAGTTTGGGAAGACTGCTTTGCCTGGATTGATGGCGAGCCTGGAAGCCTTGCTTCTCCACTGGGGGCTAATTCCATAAACAAGTTGTTCTATCTCAAAAATCATTTTAGGAATGAATGAGAATTTCATTAGATTTCGTATACAAGGTAATGCATCGTACCTCCATTAAAGGCTCATTTTCTCCAATCTCTGAATTTCTGCGAAACGAATTGGCATATAGATAATAGGTTTCTGGCATGACCAAAATGAACTTCACAGATCCGATACAAGAAAGGATCGATTCAAACAGCAATTGTTAAGCGTCTCTGGATATTGTAGCAACCTACACGCCTGTCTAACCAATGTAGTTCTATCGTCAAGTTGCTCTGCTTGTCCGTTCTGATCTTTCCATTTCATGTAAAGCACATGAACGCGGTGGATCGTACCCCCCTGAAACCTACAGATAGGGAGCTCCCAATAGAAGGGAGTAACCGAAATCAAGCTTGCTCACTGAGCATAAGAACATTGAAAGCAGGCGGACTATCAGCAGCATTGCGATTCTTTATTTGGGCAAAGCCAAGGTATCACTTCGGGAAGAAATGTTGTTTCAAACCACAAATGAGTTGGAATGGTCAATTTGGTTTTTCAGCTACTAGTACACTCGCTATGAAATCCTAGATCTTCTTGTGAGCTGTCTCCACACCATTGAGAAATATTTGGATCAATGATAGCAGAGGCAGGCAAGAAAAGCTGCTCAAAGGGGACGGCACGATGATCGAGTTCGTGCTCGGGGAGTGCCATGTCTAGCTAGTTCGTGCAGACACCCGCCCTTTCCAATCAATGGAGAATGGTTACTAGAGCTAGCGCCTGTCCCACTTTAGAACACTAAGAACGTAATAAGCCTAGCCGGGACAAATGCACTCAGTGTTAGTCCGATCACCTCGGCTAAAATCATCTTCCCTTTATTAATGACCAAGGGTATCCATATCATGATATGTAGATACAAGAGGGCAGAGGCATTGATGCGGGTAGGATGTGTGTCTGCTTTCCTATTGTTTGAAGGAGTAGATACATTCATTTCCTTTTGCCAGAGTGAGAGTGAGAGTTGTGTGGGATGTTGACAATCACTATCTCGTCTAGTGACGAGTGCTAACCTTACATGAATCATGCCAAGCACAGAAGAAAAAGAGGGGCTGGTCTTAACTGAAAGTTGTCCTTGTCCGGCTGAGGAAAGAAAGGGATGACGAGACGGGGACCCAAAGGTTCCCGGTGAGGAGGCCCGATGCAATGTTCGAAACTATTGTTCCAGTTGTTCTTGTATGAGGAAGAAGACTCCTTACGAAAGCTGGTTCAAACCTTTGTTCCTTGTTCCTCGGCCTTAGTTAGCATTTTTTCGAACAGTGAAATACACCTTTGTCCTGCGTTGCATGGTGAGAGTGTGAATGGAGACGGGGTGCCACTTTTAAATAGGGGCAATCCCGAATAAGAACTGAAGGAAAAACAGGCAAGCACTCAAGCATGAGCTGAAATACCGGGTCCTCACATAGGAAAATTAGTATGACAGGCCGATAGATCCAGTGTCCCCAGGTCCAAATTCTTTCCAATCAAGTACGAGTTCAAAACAGAGTTTTCTGGGGCTATCGATTCATAGTTTTCGAATCTATCGAGTTTCTCCAGATCAGGAGGCTTTACATACAAAGCCGACAACACGATAACATTACGCTTCTCTTTCTTATTCTTATTCTTATTTATATAATTTGTGCTACTTTCACATGAAGTGAAAGGGACATTGTTCAGAAGAGCCTTCCTACATTTGCGCCCTGCTAAAAGCTATCGCACCACATGGTGCAGAGACACTCGACAAAAGACGAGCAACAGCCCTTGGCAGCCCCCATGGCTGCTGCCTCTGCGCCATCTTGCACTCGATCCTCCGGCCTTCTGCCTGGATCCAAGGATGATGGAACCTGGGGCGGGTTCAAAATGGCAGGAACTTCAACTAGTGGAGCAGGCAGAGCGGGGGGTGCATCCGCGGGTTGAGCCTGATCCCCCGCTGGATCTGGCAGAACTGGCGGTGCGTCTGCGGGTTGAGCCTGACCCCCTGCAGGATTTGGTAAAACTTTCTCTCCGTCATCTAATAAACAGTTTCAAAATGAAATCCATGGGTAAACAAAAATCAAAGAAAAAGAAAATGCAATTCGTTGGGGGAACGGGTTACACGATGAATCATCCCCCTATTAAGAAACCAAAGTAATAATAATGATACGAAAATCAAAAGGAGAAGGAAAGGCAATTCTAGGCCGATGGGAAAATGAAAAAATAATTTCCCGAAAAAAAGGATGGGACCTGGAAATGGAAAACAAACCTACTATAATACGAATCCTCTTCTCGGGGATCATAATGTCAAGTTGCTTTCTTACTCGAAAGTACTAAATAGATAGGCGCTTGGGCCAGGTACAATTGAACAAAAAGAAGCAAACTACCGTTGTTTTAGGAGGTATGGGAGGGCGGAGACCGATCGATAGAAGTGTCTTTTCTTGGCTATCCGGATTTATTGGACCATTCCTTCCTGTGACGCCTTTTCACCCATCCATCTCCTACGCTACGCATGGAGTTAGCACAGTCTATGACTCGGTCCTGGGACTCCTTCTTTCTATGTATAGACATAAGGAGGTTCTGCTTTCTATTTATAGCTACTGGATCGTAGTATTTCCTAAGAAAAAAGGATACGCGAAACGTAGTTCCAATACCTCTAATGTGGTCCATCCTAAGAGCAAGCCAAAATTCTAGGTGAATGAAAGGGCAACTGCAGTTCAGCCTTTGATTGACTTCAACACAACTTACCCTTTAGGGTAATAGGATGCCACTACTTGACCTTTAATCATTCAAGTTGGATAAAAAGATAGGAATAGGGATTTTCTTCTTGATCCAATCGGAACTCTTGAATTGAGGGGTGGCCAAAACACCTTGTACCTTTCCCAATACTTGACCTTCGATGCAATTGTTTACCTTTCTAGTTTTGACGATGGAATGAATCTACTTTTGACTTGTCCTCCATATGCAATAGTTTGATTGTCAGGTTTCAAGAATGCTGGAAGAGAAGGGAAACCTCAGAGGCAGAAGGTAGAAAAACGATTTCATCATCTTATGGAAGGCATTTCCGTTTTGGTAGACCATTGGGGCAGAAGGAACACTCACCGTAGGCAATTCGTAACTCTATAGATGCAAACCTTTGAGGTAGGCATTGACCATTTGGTACTGTCACTAGTTCGGCATACTATAGAAACCCTTTGGTATAGGTAGACGTGAAGCTACATCAAAAATTGTCATTCTATAGATAGCTTAAGTTTGATACCTTCACAAATCCCCATCGTTGACCGAGATGGAGGTAATCTAACCATTGGAATATTTCCTTTCTGAAACCTGCTATCTTTCCACTTCTATCGGCTCACAACTTTTGGATCAATTCTGCGATAAGGCTGGATGGCCAAGGCGCCCTTTCGAGACTAGGACTCTCAGGTGGGTAAGATTCAGAAAACAGAAAAGCTAACCTGAATTCCTGCTTATCCCTAGGCTGCTGCTCTGTACTGCCTTCCCTCAAGTCGGTATCTTCTTCCATCATGAAAGTCGGTAAGCAATCTAGTCGGCAACAGGGAAATCAGGAACTCAAACTAATAGCTTCCTTGGTCTCTGAACAGAGCACTACACTAGATGAGGGAATCGATGGATGTGCACCTTTTAGGGGAAGAATGCCACAACCCTTCCTTCCGATACTTTGGGCCTTACAAGATTCTAGCACGTGTTGGTGCTGTTCCATATTAACACCGGGAGCTACCTTCAACTTCTCAAGTGCACCCTATATTTTTCACGTCTCTAAGCTTCGACATGTTGTTCCCCCGCCCACTGTCTCAGGTATCCTCTCGTTTACCATCTAAGACTGACAATCCCTCTGTCCCTATGCAAGTTTTGGTGAGTCGTTGGTATAAGTAATAAAGGGAGATCAAGTCCTGGAACAAGGCTTGATTCGCTGGTCTGAGTCGATGGCACTGGACAATACTTGGGAGGACCTCATCGACCTGAAGACTCGTTTTCCTTATGCACCGGCTTGGGGTCAAGCGCTTTCTCAAGGAAGGGGGAATGTTAGCGCTTCTACTTCGAATACTCGTGCCCCGATTACAACACAAGACGACGTTGGCCCACGAGCCAGACCCAGGAAGAATACGAAGTCCAATTTCCTCAACCGCACACACGGATAAGACGCTAGACAGTTTCTGAGGGATAGAAGTCTTGATCGGGCCAAGCCGGCATAACAGTTAGTAGTTCGCATTACTTTCTCTTCCAAAGCACGCACATTCGAGTTCAGTATGGATGCACTGAGCGCTTAAGACCACTCGCTGGATGATATGGTCAATCATACTCCAGAGTGGGGACAGCATAACAATAACATTCTCTCTTTAGATTCGAGATGTATTGATTGAGACGTGCCTCACTCTAGTGAGGATTTGAGCTCCCCGATAGACGTAGGGCCCGCTCGGTACGCTGTCATTGTTTAGGGGGGTTCTTAATTATAGCATGAAAGTCCGAGTTGGAGGAATGATATTGGGCTTGAGAAGTGAGCAAGGAACCTGACATAACATTCCTATGGTTCCTCTGTCCCGATCTTGCACCACTCTCATATCCATCAATCAATTTCATAGATAGTTACTATGGTTGTTTCTTCCTCCATTCACTAAAGCAAATGGAGCCTTTCCCTCCTCGAGTCAGCAAGCCAACTCGAGCGTTTTACCCTCGTGTCACTAGCGCAACACGAGCCATTCAAAAAAAAGTCTTGGAACTAAAGAGAAATCCATCTCTATACAAACTCTTTATGTTCTTGATATTGATTGAGTTACGAGAATGAAGAAGCGTAGCACACCTTTTCTCTCAATTCAAGTTTCCATTCAATAAGTGCATCAAATATTTCGTATAGAAAGAAAAGGAACCACTTCTCTTCTCTTAAGTATATGAAAAGTAGCTTTTTGGTCCCTTTCGTCCAGAGGTTAGGACATCGTCTTTTCATGTCGAAGACACGGGTTCGATTCCCGTAAGGGATAGGTACTTATTCCTGGCCGGCGGTATCAAGAACCCGGATAGTCAGTAGGAAACTCCAATCTGCAAGCGGAACAACGAGTTTAGAAGGCACGTTCTTGAAAGAGCAGGCTGACTATGAAACTCATATGAGGCTCGCGATCGGGTGCATTGTTGACTCGGGGGCGGTTCCATAGGCGGCTACTCTAAGACGGATCAAGTTGGGCTATATATTATGGCAAGTTGACCCTACTTTCCAATTTCGTAGATAGAACAGTTCTAGTAGAAGGTTAACCCGGCCTTCCTAAGAGTACTAGGTTAAAGGGGAGACCTCTAAAGCCCAGAAAGAACTATCCTATCCCTTTAGGAATCCAAAAGCGCCGTATCTGTGGATCACTGACGGCTATACCCAATGAGCAAAGTAGAAAGAGCCTAGGAAAATGCATCTTCTCCCTATTCAGTCAGCAGTTGTCCATCGACTAGTCTTACTTACCGCACCGCCCGGCGAAAAGGGATTTCTCAGTGATAGACCCACGAGAGCGTGTGTGCCTGTGACAAAAGAAGTGCGAGACGATCTGGGAAGTGAGGGATGCCCTTCCTGGGTATCACGAGAGGCGAGGCAGGTACGGCTGGAGGAAAATCAAGGCAACAGGGTGCTAGGTTTAAGCAAGTATTGTCCGTCTGATCATTGGAATCGGCTTAGCCGAAAAAGGCAGATCTGGTTTCACTAGTAGGAAGAACACCCTTCTAAGGTGAAGGTATTCCATTTCTAAGAAGGAAGTTCTAAATATTCGAACTAGAGAGAAGCTCTAAAATGGAAATCGAAAAGGAACCCCTTGTCCGTCCAGGTACTCACCCCGCCGGAACTCACAATCAAACATAGGGTTGGCAAACTAGGAAGGCACAGAAAAGAAGGCAGTTGCGAAGGCGAGCAAGGTATTTTTGAATTTCCTCAAATTGATTCATCAATGAAGTGGTTGAATTGAAGTAAATGTGCCTACAAAAGAAGAGTTTTCGATATGGATATGCGAACAGGAAGAAAGCAAGCATATATTACTATTGCATTGGCAACGAACACCGTCAAACAAAGATAGCTGTTGAGGAGGAAGACCTGGATAGGGAGCCGGTTATGAATAAACCTGGGACTAGGAAACCCCGAACTACGAATGGAAACACTTATTCAAGCAGGGGTAAACGGATCTGGTTAGGAAGCCGGAGATGGAAGAGAGGGTGTCGTGTCGGATCTTCAATCGGGGCAAACAACAGATGCTCGGGATAAAGCTGAACTTCGATTGGTTTTTGATGGATATGAGCTTTCCCTGAATAAGGATCCAAATATGCTTCCTAAAACAGCATGCGCAATGGTGGGCCGAGTACATAGCATAGCGTATATCAAGTATCCAACGCCTTCCGAATAAGGAATGGAAGCCGACTTAATAAAACTACATCTTGTTGATGTAGGTGTAGACAGGTATTCTAAAAGGAGTGACAATATTGGGTGTAAGGATTCTTCTATGCAAACATTGATCACTCGTATGGTAGCCTCACAACCATCTACAAGGGAGACTTCCACCTCAACCTGAAGTTCACCCACGTGGAGCCTTTACTAGTCGGAGTGGTAAGACTACAACCGATCCTCTTCCCCAATGCCAGCGTTGTATGTACCACCTGCCTTCTACCCTAGCCGGCCCAATACCTTCTCCGCAGGGACCTCAACAGTCCACTACTTCTGCTGCACAGCCTAGTTCTTCTACACCAGCAGCTATTGCTCCTAATGATCCATCATCAATCTGCTTCACCTGTCAACCCGAAGCTGCCATTTCCAGAACGGTTTGTGAAGTCAACTGAAGACAAGCAGATTGCAAAGTTTCTGGATATGATGACAGATATGCAGATTACCACCCCCATCCTTGATGGTGTCTTACAGGTGCCGATGTATACACAGTTCTTTAAGTACCAGCTCGCAAAGAAGCGAAACATTAACGAGCCAGAACTGGTTACTCTTACTAAGGAATGTAGTGCACTCGTTCAAATAAGCTACCTCTCAACTTAGATGAGCCTGCCAGTTTCAGTATTCCATGCTTGATAGGAAGTCAAACTTTCCATGCTTTATGTGGTCTTGGGTCTACTGTGATTCCCTTCACTGTCTACGAGCCACTACCATTGGGTGATGTACGGCCGACTAGCATCACTCTCCACCTTGCTGATCAGGATCTGGCAGACATTTTGGGTGATATCCCTGCGATAGTTGGTAACTTCGCATTTCCAGTTGATTTTGTTGTCTTGGAGATGTAGGATAAGAGCTTTCCTATTTTTTTGGGAGACCTTTTCTAGCTACTGCAGGGGCTGTCATCGATGTGAAAGATGCTAAGCTCACGCTTCAATTTGGTGAGGAGAAAGTCTCATTTGACATTAGGTATATCTTCCAACTCACCTTTCTCACTGTCCAGACCATAGTAAGCAATATGAAACGAGTCACTTAAGCCCTGGTAAAAGGCTACTCTTTGAATCCCCTCTTTAAGGCATATAAAATTAGTACTCTTCTTGAGCTAGCTTAAGCATATCTCGAGCGAGTGAGTTTCCCTCCATCAAGTTCTAAGCGATCAAATAAGGTCCTTGCTCTCGAGCCAATGCCAATACCAATAGATAGGGTCTAAACGAAGGATTAAAAGGAGGTTACCGGTTAAGGGCAAATGCAATCTCTGAGCCAGTTGGAGAAAAAAGGTAATCAAAGAAAGTTTCAGTTGGACTTTCCCTGCCAACCCTACCCAAATTTCATACCCTGCGGTTTTAGTTCCTCTATTGATATTTCGTTCCTCGAATCGAGACTTTCTTTGTCGAGGATCTCTGGTTTAGGGTACTCCATCGAGTTTCAGTTTCTTCTTCTAATGGTTGTGTCCGTCTAAGGTGGCTATTTGAGAAATTTAAGTATCGCGGTTGTCTTGAGCTCTGGATTGATGGACGAAAACCCGGGGCTGGGTTCGATTTCAACTCGGAGATAGCCGGGTCTATAGTAAGAGCCGCTTTGTGAACAGCATCGGATGACATAGCCAGGGTAGCCGCAATAGAGCAATTATGCCTTAAGCCCAAAACTCTTCCTTCTAGGGATCAGATCAACCTAAAGCACCATCAGTTGTGGATTCATCCACAAAGTCTTTCTACTTAGCTCGTCAAGCGAAGTAGCTATCAACGGCTTTAGCATGACAACTAGAACATCAAGCCATGGTAAACTGCCAAAGCTTCTGCTGTAGTGTAGCACCAGGGTTCAGCCTTCTCCTTGCCGAGTTGCATCGCCCGCATCGTGTTCAATTGGAAAGTCTGGCAAAGGCGCTTCCAACTCCTGGTTCAGGGTCTGAGGTTACCAAACAAAGATGAATCCTACGCAATCAGAGATTAAGCCATAAGATCCCACCCAGAAACTGCAAGAGTCGGGGGCACCTACCGAAGGAGTCTTCCCTCCATCGATTCAATGACAAAATAGCTCTATTGAGAGGGCCTTTGACAACCCTCTTGAATGTGGCTCGCTCCTAGTTTTTCTTCCCCCCGCCCGTTCTATCTAGGCTGGTGGCTATACCAGATTTCGTGTCTGATCGAACTTGAAACTAGCCCATTGAGCTTCTTGGATTCCAAACCAGAAAGAAGGATCGCACACAAGAAAATAGAGTTGGAATGAAAGATGGGGTAAAGATGAACTTTACTCTCCTAGCTGCTCTCCATCCAGCAAGTTACTCTCTTTCAAAAGATGACAACTCAAGATTACCAATCAAAACCAACGCTTTTTCTTCTCCTATAGCTTCATCATTACATCTTTCACTAGTTGTTGGATGTGAGTGATGAGATCGATCCATGGAACTTTTACCTCACTCACATACTTTGGAAGATGAAGAAATTCTCTTGAATTTACTTATGGGCTGGCTCTACATGTGGTCAGATGGGTTCCCCTCTTCAGTCATTTGGTACCTCTCCAACGCTTCCTCCTATTCCTACTGATCAGATCAAAGCCAAACCTATCTACTCTTGCACGTTGTCACCCACCGCTCTTGCCAAAAACAAAGAAATTCTATCTTGGGAACTAAAAAAGAATCGAAATGGGAAGTATTTATTTCTTGATTATCCAGCTAGCATCCTTACTTCCTTCTTCAATGGAAATTCTATGTTTTGGCTCGGTATAAACCAAAAAATGATAAATTCTCTTATTTGTAGAAAAGTCTTCTTTTGGTTAAATCTGGAGAACCCAGTCGAAACTCTAATTCATGTTTGTGGATTTTAATAGCTCTCCTATCTACCCAGAAATGATCTTCTACCTTTACTGTCTGTGTTCTTTACATATCTTTTGATTGTTTTTCAAATCATTGTGTCGTTACAAATTCAGTGGTTGCACCCTTGTGAGCAAGTTGTTGCCGGATTGGATAGGAGAAGTTAAACAAAGCTACGAAGGATAAAAAATAGCTGAAGAAGTTAAGAAGAGCATTAGTGAAGCGAGAGGAGGACAAGATGGTTGGGAAGAGGAGGAAGGGGTATTAAGGAAAAAAGGGAGGCTTTATGTGGGGACCGTTGGAAATGCAAGAGCCAGGATAGCGCAAGAACTGCATGGGACAGCTACCGGAGGCCATTCAGGTATACTAGCTTCCTATAAGAGAACTAATAGGAACTTTGTCTGGCCAGGAATGGATGCCTCTCTTGAGGACAGACTGTGACGGTAAAGCAACAACATCAACTCGCAATGGCCCTCGTGCCATGAGACATGGATTTTAGTCGACGTAGATTGGATCGAAAGATCGCACTTCCGCTCTTCTCCTATCGGACTAGTCACTTCCCACTCTCCTCAAGTGAACAGTTTAGCCACTATCCTCCCATATACTCTGCTTTTTCATTGCTTATGAACTGGAACTTGTTGGTGCATGGATTTCACGTTTCAGCAGCACTTTGGTTTGTGCATGGTTGTGAAAAGAAGGCCTTCTATACACTTATATGAACTTCATTGGCGAAAGAAAGAGAAGCTTGCCTTGATAAAGCACAACCTTTCGCACTCCAATAAGCATATATTGTTACAAGGTTATGCCCAAAGGTCTCAAAAACGCCGGTGCTACATATCAACGTGCCATGACTAAGATCTTCGATGAGATAATACATAAGATTGTCGAGTGCTATGTAGATGATCTAGTTGTAAAGGCGGTATCCTATGAAGAACATCTTCAACATCTCAGAATCGTATTCGACCGCCTAAGGCAACATGCACTCAAGTTAAACCCGTTGAAGTGCGCCTTCATGGTCTCGTTAGGCAAATTCCTTTTGATTCTGTTGTCAGAGGTGCCTTTCAATTTCATTGACCTTGGTACTGCATTTCATAGATACCTTCACTATTACAGTAACACAATTCTCCACTGAACCCATTGACCTAGGTACCGAGTCTGTTATGCGTACGTCTTTTCGGACTCTTTATTTGTTTGTGGACAACAAAAATGCAAACATGAGAAAAGGGGATCATTCCATTTTGAACACACCCATCTATCTCATCTGACCTCTCCGAATTCTCAAGTAACGAACCATGGGCTATAGATGGTTGGGACATATCATCATCCGGAGGGAGTGGTCTTAATACCGATGTCTTTCTTTAACCTTTGGGAGGTCGAACCACTGAACCTATTTCTTTGACCTTGGGACCGATAGATAAGAAGGCAAGGCAGAAGAACCAATTGAATCACGGAGAACAGGTAGCTCCGGCATGTGAACTTGTCGAACCATTCAACTATACTGTATATCGATTGGCCACATCAACGCATTTCACCTCGGAACTTGTACTTGGAATAGAGCCAGCCTTGAGATCCGCCACATCTTCCTTCAAGTCAGAGAGTTGAGATAGAACAGCTTCGCCTTTGACCGGTTTGCTGCTTTCCTTTATACACAAGCCCCTATTATTAGGGTATGGAGGTTTTTTCTGGAATGACCAAAGAACAAGAGAAGTTCAATGAGGTGCAAACGCAAGAATTAAAGCAACGAGGACAAGTGCTAGGATAGGATCCCGAAGGATGGCATGCCTATTCAGCAACGTGCAGAAAGGATGGCTTCACGCAAGAATCTTGATGAACCAGGTATGTCTTCTACTAACAGATATGCTATTTGCAATTCCATTGATTCTGCTAGTCTAGTAAAATTTGTTGTAGATAGTGATCTAGTGTTGGGCAGTACACAGGAGGAAATTGACAGGTCTATAAATTCTATTAAAGCAAGAGAACTTGCTCAAGCATTGCTTTTATGAAGCTGCTCAGAAAAAGAAGTTAGCTGCTCATGAGAAGGAGCAGTCTTCCAGTGTCGAGTTAAGCTCTGATTCAGAGAATGAGGATATTACTCAGATTGTTGAAGAGTTAGATAATCACAGTACTTGTATACCAGTTGGTGACAAGAACACTACGAGCAGAGCTAAGAGGAGGCATAACAAAAAACAGATACCGCCATGAAGACACTAATCTTGAATGTGAGGGGCCTGGCCAGGTAGAAGGGGGCAACCTTCTGAAGTGATAGAGTGGGTGGACATAGTTTGTGTGCAAGAAACTAAGAGAGAACAGTTCTCAGATAAAGAGTTAATGGCAATTGGTGGCAGAAAGCTTTTCAAGTGGTTTTGCAAGCCAGCCAGTGGCAGTAAAGGTGGAATGCTTATTGGAGTCAATCTGGATGTCATGGATGCAGACCTCATTGGGGAGGGTCAATTTCTCCATGGTGTTTGAGTATAGAGGCTTTGTGATAATTGTGCTTGGGTGGATGTTTATGGTCCAACCAAATTTAAGAGCTATGTTTTTGTCAGAGCTCACTAACTTTGTGCAGAGTGTTGATCTACCTTTGCGGGACATGATCAGATTTGCTCATGAAACAATGGCAGAATACATATTAATAGGATGGAAGCTTTTAATGCTTTCATATCTGAAACTGAACTACAGGAACTGAGAAGGGTTGATGGCCTGGACTAACAAACAAGACAAGCCAGTGAGAGAAATTTTGGATAGAGTTCTGGTTTCATCAACTTATGAGGATTTATTTTCTAAGTTTTACTATCCCTCTTGCAAGCTGGGTCAGATCATTGTCCTTTACTTCTAGAAAATGGGGAAGATAGGGGCTGCCACTAAGTTTCGTTTTGAACCATCCGCAAGAAGGGTTTAGAGATATGCTGTTACAGAAATGGCCTACAAGAACTGTTGCAAATGTTCCATTCCAGACTATTGGCAACAAGTGTCTCAGGGCTTCAGGAAGTTCTTGAGAGGGTGGAAGGCAAATGATGCTACTGACAATAGAAGAAGTAAATCCAATCCCTGCTTTAGCCTTGCTGCTTATTCACTGGCAATCCAACCATACCATTCTTGTCTATCAGGATCAGTCTTTCCCTCAAGTCACCTTAACATGCTTCTTTCTTTCCTTCACTATGCAGATACAAAACTAGGTTGCAGACGCATAAAGCCACTGATACTATTGGTCAGAAGTATGATTTGACAAAAACTACTACTTTAGCAGCTATGCGAAATGGAAGTTTCCTTCTTCTTGCTTGTTTGGCCGTCCGAAAGCAGATACAGATATCGGGGAGAAAACAGCTCTCTGAGCGATGGATACCGATCGATCTCGGTTATTTTCATTGATCCTGGCCTATCTCCATAGCGCTCACCCAGAGGGAATTCACTCAGCTCTGGGCCGCATCCATCTGGTTGGCATGAGAAAGAAGGCAATTCCTTCCTTGGGTCAGATCTCCGTTTCGGGATGGAAGAAAGAAATGATGGTTTGGATGAGTAATTGGGAAACACACACGAGGTCATGGATGGCTACCTAATGTGAGATGCATGCATTTCGGATAGAATGTCACACTGGCTCTGGAGTGCCCGGGGGCGATAGATATATGGATATATAGAAGGAAGGGAACATCGTCTGCGAGCTCTCTCTCCTAATCCACTTTCTTATTGCAAAGGCTCCAACAGAGCAAAGTTGTACAAAAAGAAGTATGCATATGGTCGGTCCCCTTCGAAAGGCAATGGAAAGCAAGGGTCCCGCTAGCATTGAGGAAGGAAGCGGTGAGACTAGTTCAGCCATAACCTTGAATGAATTTATATAAGCCAGGATCTTGTACTGGGTACAGAGACTCTCTAGTGATGCTCCCCTACCCCCCTCTGCCTAGGGTAATAAGCTGGAGTGATAAGCTTAAGCTAATAGCACATAGAGAGCTAATACCATATCCCGCCCGGCTCCGCCTTTAGCTGACCCAGCCCGGACTTCCCCTTCAAGCGTTCAAGAATAAGCATGGGAGTCGAATAGAGATGGCACTTGGAAACTACCATTGGTATTTCAGGTTTCACATTGTACAGAATGAAATCATCGATAGGGCTCGCCCCGAAGAGAGGATGTCGCGCTTAATAGAAAATTGTTTAGTTTAGGCATTTAGCTTAGATTAAAATAGATATGTAACATGATGTACTTACACGTGCAACCACTCCGTCTTCTAGACCGGGGTCATAATTGAACCCACAACAAACCTCAGATGATGTGACTTCTCCACCCTCTAGGCAATTCAAAACTGGTCCCATTAGCTCGAATTTACTAATGTTAGAAAGGAAGACGAAGGTGCCAAAACAAAGCATTTGTTTCAAGCGCTGTCGTGTCCTTGAGCTTCAAAGTCTCCAAAATCTTGATCGAGAAGAGTAAGCATTGCCTGGTGAGGAAGAGCGGAAGCATAGGTTTTTGGATCCTAGCGAAGGAGTTTCAAGCACGGATTACGCTTCTAAAGAGCACTATTTGGCTTGGCCCCATCCTGCCAAAGATTTGAGATAACTAAAGCGACTCGCAGTCAAAACTGGTGGAGCCAACGCCAAAGAGGAAATGTGTAGATAGTAGGTGAGCGCCTAGCCCCTTAGTCTTTCGGATCGGAAGATTCATTGGTTTCATCCAAAGGCTTCTGTCTCGTCTTCCTCAAATTGTTGATCGAGGATCAAAGACATTGCTAAAGCAGACGCCTACCAAACGGGAGTTCTTGTACTTGCTAGAACGACATCTGCTCGAACTTTTGTTTCTTAGAAAAGAAAATATGAACTCACAATGTGCAACAGAAATGTACCCACCGGTTGAGAAACCACCATAGTTGGATGATTGCTCGCGCTAGTAAGACAACTTTGACTCTTCTTGATCGTGATCTGGTGATCGGTCACACCCTCTTTAGAGGTTCTAGGCCCTGCCTATTGAGTCATCTACCATAGAAACAGAGTCTCGTGATGATCCTGGTACAAAAGGTTCGTCAGGCCCGCATTCAGAGACTTCTGCCTTAGACTCATATCCATAAAGATATTCTCTCGCTTTCTAGTTGTACCCTTCTTCACACCCACCAAAGAGGTTAGAGATTTCCCGTTATCAACATTGTCCAGGCAGGACTCTATTTTTAGAATGCTCGGAGCCAACCAAACAGTTTGCTACGTCCCTCGAGAAAATCAAAACTTCATTGGAACGTGGTTCTCCCATTTGTTATCTCATTTGTGGTTCTCCCATTTGTTATCTCCACTCCATCTAATATTAATGTGTGTGTTACCTAAAGGAATGTAAAAGAAGGTAAGAAAATATCTAGCATGCAAAGACGAATTCCAGATTGACCCATACAAAACCTGGTCTGTGCTAAAAAAAGATGAAAAGAAACAACCTGCATGTAATAAAGTTCACCTTTGCGTTTCAAAAAAAGTAAAATTCACCTTGTTGTGATTAGAAACACCCCAAGCTCCTTCCATTACCGACCTTGGTAAGCTACAGATTGACGACTGTATAACTCCAGTATAGTTTACATCCTAAAACACAACATAAGATAATCCATGTTTGAAATTTTCTACATGCAGTAAGTGGATTAAGCTAATCATTGAAGAGCAAATATATCTTACCTTCCATCTGATCCCAACCAATTGAAGCTGAATTTCCTGAGTAATTGACACCTAATTGGCTAACAAACTAAGAGTGAAATTACATAACAGCAAAGCAAAAAGTTTGAGGCTAACACAATCAAGAAACAATACAGTATGCCAAAAAAATGTATTAGGTTTTATTCTGTGACATACAACAAAGCAAACACCAGGAATGAATGAATAATCAGGCATGCATGGATAAACATCAACATTGTTGCTTCACGCTCAGCTGATTTCTACAATAACAATATATGGGCTGCAGTGGCTGGCACCTTAATTAAGTAAAGTGGCACATAGTGTCCGACCTATTTGCTTGCTCAAGACATAATGGATTGAAGCAAATAGGGGTATCTTAATTAACAAATCATCCAAGAAAATCATAGAGGATAGTAATCTTTTGCTCCACACAAATATATTGTTCATGTGTAATTGAATTTGTGAGTTCACATCTCACATAAGCATACTAAAATAAACTACATGTGAGATCACTTTCTTATATGAGAAACATATTGAATAAAGAGCACTTGTGAGTTCACATTTAACAGTAGTAATCTAGCAAATACTACTGACCAAGAGAGGATGCCTAAGCCGAGTTGCAATGGCTGCAGATACTGGTGAGCTAGAGGCACGCAGATGCGGACGCAATCAGTGACGATGATCTAGCTGGTAACAACAGCGTATGGTGACCTGGCGATCGGCGGCGCACACAATACTGGTTAGATATATTCAAGGTTAGTTGCAGAATTACCTGGAATTAATCCATGGCACCCGCACTCCGCCGTCAACCAAAGCGAGAACTCCGACGGCTTCATGTCCCTGCTCACAAGATGCTTGTATATGCTGATAGGATCGGTAGTGCAGTGGCATCGATTTGGTTAGGTCGTCACTGTAACTGTCTTCTCCATAAGGAATTAATAGAGGACACTACATCTTATATGTGAGCGTTAATCACCCACAGTTCAGCTAAGAGAAGCAGGGGAGGCAGCGGGCTGCAACCAAACCGGTAAAGGGAGGCATCACCATCCTCAACAACAACATAGCTAATTTTCTTTTAGAACAGTACTGCACAATTTCATTACCACATCACCATGAGCGTACAGTAATACTCCCTCCGTTCCGAAATGTAGGTCGCTGGACGTTTTGCAGTGCAAATTTCGACACGTTACGGAATTCTCGCACTTTACGAAATTACCCCTCACTCCGCTCACAGCCCACTCGCTCACTCGCTCGCCTCTCTTCTCCCCGTCGCTCCCCTCTTCTCCCCGTCGCTCTCCCCGACTCCCACCGGCATCTCCCTGACTCCCCGTCGCCGGCCTCTCTAGCATATCTCCCCGTCGCCGCCACCTTTCTCCGCGTCCACAGCCGGCATCCATTCACGTCCGGCGTCCACTCACAGCCGGCGTCCATTCACGCCCCACATCCAAGGTCAAAGAATGAATTTTTTGCGCCGGCGACGAGCTTCTGGGCGACAGAGGCGATGGATTTGCGTGCGCCGGCGCTCGATCTAGGCGAGGGAGGCGCTGGATCTGCGCTCGTCGGCACTGGATGCATGGTGGAGGCCGAGCGGCGTATCTAGAGAGGCGCGGGAGCAACTGGCGGATCTGGAGCGGCTTGGTCATCCTCACGGATCTGGTACGGTGTTTCTTCTCCATGCCTCCTCTCTTATCCATTTGCAGGAGTAGTTGATGTTAGAGTAGCAGTGCATCGATTTGGTTAATGAAAACTTGATGCAGTAGCTTGAAAATGCAGTGTGCCGGACTCCACTACGGCTCTGAAGCCTTCACAAAGTTACTAAAATCGTGTGATTGTTGCTGTGCAAGCAAAGATGAAACTGATGGATCACCCCAGGCCCAGAGCAACTTGCTGATGGATTCTGGAGTATGTGTGTGAATTGCTGAATGGAGTAGAATGGTAATGCTCTCCTTTGTATCTACGCCATGTTGCGGCTGAGCCACTGAAGCAGGTTCATATTTTTAGAGAACGAAAATTGCAGGCATCGAACATACTCACATTTTTCTTGCAGATCCCACATTTTTCTTTTTCTTGTTTTGAATGGTTGGCGATGAACTCTCGCAGTCTCACTCGTGGTTTCTACTCCTGATTCAGTTATTCTTGTGTGTTTATTATGCCGTAGTTGTCGAGACATAAAGTTCCTCCTGATTCAGTTAGTTGGTCCCGATTTAATCATTTGAACAAGTTCCTCCATCTCAACAAGTAACTTAGCTGGATACATTTTGCACTCCAATCAAGAGCTTACCACAATCTCAGTTGGATACATTTTTCTACTTTAAGTAACTTTGCAATCTCAGTACATATTTTGCATACTTGTATTACAGTTTGTTTATCTACTGCAGGTAGAGTGCAGAGTAGCTTCTTAATCTTGCAGTTCCCTTGCTAGTCATGAATGTTCATTGCTTTGGCGAGGGAACTTCTGTAGTCGAACATGTTTATGTACTCCAGTCTTGTTCTGCATGCTTAAGCAGTCAAACATGTTTAGATATTCCAGTAGGAGTACTTGTATCTCTGCATATACTCCAGTCTTGTTCAGTAGGAGCACTTGTATCTCTACATATACTCCAGTCTTGTTCTGAATTTGTTCACTTGCTTACCAGTCTTGTTAACTGAAAAGAAAAAAGGGGCCAAACAAGTTAACTTGTTTTGTTAATTGCTTGAAACTCACTGTGCAAATTGGTCCTCTCCTCTCTCTGTAAATTTGTTGTGCATGTTGAGTGTAAATTTTCTGTAGCTTCTGTTAAAAATAACTTATTCTCATGAAACTTCTGTAGCTTCTTTTAAAAGTTATCGTCTGTAGCTTTTGTTAACTTGTCTACTGAAACTTGGGCTACTGAAGCTTGTTAACTTGCATAATATTGTGAACTTAATTGTTGCTTGCATATTAATGACAGCAAAATCATGATAGGAGTAGTTTCTGTAAAATCATGACATGCCATACAAGCTTCTGTAAAATCGTGTGGATTTTCCTTAAATTAAAATTAAAATCGTGTGGACTTGTTGCTTAGTTTTAATTAAAATTAGGAGTAGGAGTTGTTCTTGGAGTAGGAGTAGGAGTAGTTCTTGGTTAATTAAAATGATCATACAAATGATTCACTCCACACAAGTCTCTTCTCAAGGAGTTACATATACTCCACACAAGCCTCATCTCTAGGATTTACATATACTCCACACAAACAAGGAGTTACACATACTCCACACAAATAATCACAAGCATCTTAACAAGCAACTCCTCAAGCATCTCGACAAGCATCTCAACAAGCAACTCCTCAAGCATCTCGACAAGCATCTCAACAAGCAACTCCTCAAGCATCTGAACAAGCATCTCGACAAGCAACTCCTCAAGCATATCAACAAGCATCTCGACAAGCATCTCAACAAGCAACTCCTCAAGCATATGAACAAGCATCTCGACAAGCATCTCAACAAGTAACTCCTCAAGCATCTGAACAAGCATCTCGACAAGCAACTCCTCAAGCATATCAACAAGCATCTCGACAAGCATCTCAACAAGCAACTCCTCAAGCATCTCAACAAGCAACTCCTCAAGCATATCAACAAGCATCTCGACAAGTATGTCAAGCCTCTTCTTCCATCACTGAACTCTCTCCATTATCCCAAGGTTGTGCAGGGCATTTGCATATACCTCTTCAGGGCATGTAAGTCTTGGAGGTAGCATCCCAAGGTTCTCTAGCCTTTCCTTGTTCGCATGGGGTATTTTATACCCATTGCCCCCTGCGTGGTTCAAGATTTCAATCATGCAAGCTTGTAGAGATAGGAAAACTCTGTTCAGCTTGTAAACTTCATAGTTTTCAAATTCATCTAGCACACCCTTGATAAGATCCTGAAGCATTCTAGGGCTTAGACAATCTGTCAGAGATTGCAACGAGTTGAAGAACCCAAGGTCAAGGCCATTCAGATCAGGGCTATTGGCAGGTTGTTGAATTAGTCTGATGTCGAGTCCAGTTCTTTCCGCGGCTGCTACAAATTCTGGGTCGTTGGGCAAGATATGGGGCTTGGCGTTGTCTTGTTGTATATAGATGGTTTGCCCAGCATCATTCTCAGGCCAAGATGCTTGTATTGCTGGTAGTAGGTTATCTATCATGAACTCTCTCATTACTTGCCTGTTGACTTTTATGGACTTCGTCTCCATTGTTCCTCTGGGCCTGTTGTCGCTTCTCCTCTGAGCCGGAACTTCTTTCACAAACGGCCAAATTCCAATTTTCCAAGAAAATGTCACATTTCCTTCACTATCCCACCTTGGCCTAGCAATAGCCGTCAAGAACATGACTTTTCCAATACAACTGCCGTTTTGTATAGTTCTCGTAGGCTCTTCCTCCCCATATAGCAGATAATAGTTCCTGTTTTTCTTGGTCATATAGAACCATTTCTCGTCAATATGAATAATGTTGTGCATGGTCTTGAATTTTGGCCTTTCAGTTTGTGTTGTTGTCTCATCGAGCATTGACAAGCAAAATTCCATTCTATCCTTCTTGTTCTTTTCCTTCAAAACTGGCTTCAAACAGTTTGTATGCCTCTTTATCAACTTCAGCATGAACTTTTGGTGGAGTGTCGTAGGGCTGCAACCGAGTTGCCAAGCAAGTGACCTGATAGTAGACCGCTTGTTAAGTGGAATGGTAGGTATTTGATCTAGATTAATGTCCTTTGGCTTTCTTCCACAGTTCTTTTTTCTCTGACTTGAAACATCCACCTCCAGGCCTTGAGCAATTTGCTTCATTGCTTTCTTCCAAACTCTTTGTACATTCCATACACCCACTCCAAAGAAACTGGCAATCTTTTTCTTGTCATCTCTTTCAAATTTGCCCCCTCTACTCATGCACAGTGTGTGCATTGCAACATAAGCATCATACTTTTGCTTGTCATCGAGGCTATCCCTTTTCTTAACTGATTGCTCAACACCTGCACGAAGAAATACAGCAAAGGAAAAATGATCAAATGATCAAAGGAAAAATGGTCAAATGAACATAAGCATTCAAATGATGATATGATCATATCATCAAATGATCAAATGATGATATGATCATATCATCAAACTATATTCTGTAATTTAACTGATTTTTTCTTCCACCACTAACTGAAAATTTCTGAAATGCCACTGTAGCTATACCTGCATGTTGTACTCCTGCATCTTCATCCATTTGTACTCCTACATCTTCATCCATTTGTACTCCTGCATCATCATCACCCATTTCATCTTCTGCATCTTCTGCAGGTGGAGTGCAGTTGAGGTCTGGGACAACCATCTTCTGCTGCTTTCAGGTACTGCTGTTGTAATCTGAATTGTACTCCAACAGTAATTTGACAGTATTCCTGCATCAGTAGATTCAGATTTTGTCAAATGGTTAGATCAAATTATTGGCTAGTTGAACCAAATTCTCATCAAATTGTTTATGTTTGCAGTTCATTCCTCTCTTTGCTACGTGGTCATTGTTTCAGGACAGATCGAGGTATAGCTTGCATTGCATTCAAGCAAGTTTGCTGTAGATTATCAGTTCAAGATGTTTTGTCAAGTCTTATTACAGTAATAAAATCTCTTAGCAATGATATAAAAACACTCAAATCTCTCCCAGCCAAAAGAAGTTTTGTCAGGTCTTATTACAGTACTACTCCAGTCACGAACCTGTTTTTGTTGTGTGTGTGTTCTCAGATTTTTTTACTCCAGACTATTTTCAATAGTTTTCTCTCATGATCCTCTAATGAGAAAAAGAACATGTGTAATCCAGATGACAACATTTTCAGTCTATGATTTTTATTTAAAGTAAATCAACATAATGGCAGAGGTTCTTCCAGAATTTTCAAAATCAATGATGCACAGTCAACAGTTAATACAGTTTGGTCTGCAACTCCTATTGTCTGAAATGCTACAGCCAACAGTTAATTCAGTTAACTTGTTCAAATTATTTGTTGAATTTTTGGCAGCAAACATTTCTTGAATCAAATGTTGGCACTTCTAAATTACTCTTGACTACTCTTGAATCAGTACATCTCTTGAATCACTTGAGTATCGTTTATGCTTGCAGTTCGTTTCCAGCGACAGCAGAGAGATGTACTCCAGCAGAGGATCAAATGATCAGAGAGAGGAGATGAACCTGGGCACCAGCCAAACCCAGCAGCAGCTCCTGGACGTGGGAGAGGAGGAGCGCCTGCGCTTGGATGCAGTGGTCGGAGGTGGGTACGGAGGTGGAGATGGCGGAACAGCCTGTGCTCGCCTCCACCTGGGCGCGGGTCAGGAGGAGCCCCTGTGTGTGGGCGGCAGCAGACCACCAGCTCTACTCCAGCGGCGGCAGCGCCTGGGCAGGGGGCGGAGGTGGAGATGGAGGGCGGAGGTGGAGATGGAGGTGGAGGGCGGAGGTGAGGGTGGAGGTGGAGACGGAGGTGGAGGGCGGAGGTGAGGGTCGGTGGAGGTGGAGGGCGGAGGTGGAGGTGGAGGGCGGAGGCGGAGGTGGAAGACGATCGATCCGGATTCAAATTTTGAAGGGAGGGTATTCAGGTCAATTGTCAACTTTTCACCTGGTCGGAACAGAAGCCCCAGCGACCTACATTTCGGAACGGAGGGAGTATAACATACCTGAATTGTCCCCAGGCATGCACATACAGTACATACGACAAATGTATGAAGAACAATCGGCCAAGCCATCCACACAAAAGCACCCTGCAAAATATGCATTGAGCTCATAACCAGGTCCCTAGGAAGCTCTGGCTCAACCAAGCTTGGCCACACCACGCCTGCTCTGCCATCGCCGGTGTGCATGTCGGAGCAGGGAAAAAACGTCATCAGGACAGCACCATCAGAATATTTGTCGGGCCGCAAGAAGCACCAGAGCAAAGCTGGATGTTTTCTAGTTGACAGCGGGGCACCGCCACATTCTCCTCTGACCTTGCCGCGCAACCAACTCCAGCGATCGTCGGAAAACAGATGAGAAGCCGCTCGTCGCTTCACCACAATACCTATAGCCGTCCACCCACCTCGAGGCACACATAGGACTCGTGTACATAGTATCCTCCACATACCTGGCAGCACCTGCAGGAAGGAGCACGCCGTCCCTGATTCTGTGGCCTCGTTGTCGAGCAGGGATGACCGCTCCACGGGGAGCCTTTTCACCGGGTCGATGTCAGTGCAGTGGCATCCGCTGTGAGGCGCTCTTATTCTAGGGCGGGGGCCCCTATGCTGGGGAAGCCGGACGCCGGGTGGGGACGTCCGCCGATCTCGTCGCAAGGGGGGACGCCCTCGCCATCGCTTGCCCAATCGAATGCGGTCCAGAGTGAAATACCAGATCGTCAAGAGCAAACTGAATCGACAGAGTAATTGTGTAGTGGGATTTGATGGAGATTGGAGAAGATGAAGGGGAAGGGGAATCCGCTGCCTTGGAAAACTGGTGAGGCGCTGCGTTTGTGAAGGATGCGATGGGAATCGCCAGAGACGTCCATGGGCAGCCTCTCTCGCCGGTCGTACTGGCAGTAACCGAAGCCAACGTGGCTGTTTTCTATTATGGTGGGTCCCCCATGTAAGCCTCTAACTAAATGATGATGTGGCAGTGTTGCTGATGTGGATAGGCTGCATGTCAAGAGAAATATGATAGTGGGGATGAACTATTTATGTATTATAGGTTATAGATAACGCTTTTGCTATTTGACAGGTGCCTTTTTTTTGGTTGAGTGAACTTTGTGACCATTGATTCTAGACACCTTGAGATCTGTACATAGGAAGGTTGGACACATATGCTAGTTCGAAAATAATGTATTTATTAATATTCTTGTAACAAATTTGAGTGCCCAAGGGATCCGGTTATAACCGTTTAATAACTAGAAACAACTTTTTTGACTAGACAAATGTGTGTTCTTGTTGGACTTAGCAACAAGTGTTAGGAAGCTAAACTGTATTCTTAATTAGTTTACTATTATTATCCAGGCTCGACCGATCAAACGGTGAAGTTTCAAGATCTAAAACTTTGAATTGATAGGTTCTGCTGGACTTGAGGTACTTGCAAATGCTTTTCGTACACCGTTTCATCTTTTGCAAGTTAACTTTGGCAATTGATTAACCAAACCATGATTTCTTTGTATGCAGTATGCATTATGCGTCTGTTGAAGTATAGTATTTGCTCACCGCAGCTGATATTTTTGCATTTAAATTTTTATTTCAGATTAGCTCCATAGGAGTTCTTTGAAGCATGTTTGAGGAAAAAAATCATATACTTGAATAAGGCTGATGATCGCCCTTGCCATATTTCTTCGTGATTGATTCTGTGAGTAATTTTCAATGACACTCTTTTACGCTCTTGTGCATTTGTTAGTCTACTTATCTACTTGACATGCAAGGTGAAAAGGGAGAGCATGTCTGCAGATCACCCTCCACCTTGTTTCTCGTTCCTTTCATCTTCTTGATGTTAACTTGAGCTTCACATCTTTCTCGCAAAAAAAAAGTTGAGCTTCACATCTAGACTTTGTTTTGTGTAAAATTTTGAGCAATTATCTATGAGAATCATTCATTATGCATTTTGTGACCAATTTAAGGTCTATGCAATAAAAATCTTAAATACACATGTGTTTAGATTTGGAAAATATATATAGTGGTGCTACTTGGTCTGTTTTCCTCTAATTCCGTTTTCCCGTCTATAGGTGATATGTACTACATTGCTTTGCTTGGACTTTCGGTTTGCTCAATGTTTATATGTAGACTAATTTACGTTAGTTCTTGCTACACCTGTGCCATTGTGCTGAAAAGGTGCTCTTGTACTGGTTACCGCCCCGTCATGTAGAAGTCAACCCATATGCACATCCAGCACAAGTAAATATGGCAGTCAAAATCTATTCCCAATGGAGAAGAGTGAGTTGTCTCGCCGCTCTGTTGGATTTGTTTGGAAGCATGGAATGAATTAGTGGTATAGAAACATGCTTTGTTATAGTATCCATGAAACTTACTACTACTCCCTCCATTCCCAAATATAAGTCATTTTAGAGATTTCAACAAGGGACTACATACGGAGCAAAATGACTGAATCTATACTTTAAAATATGTCTATATACATCCGTATGTTGTAGTCCATTTGAAACCTCTAAAAAGACTTATATTTAGGAACAGAGGGAGTAATATTTTTTTCTTACTTGCCTATTTGTTTGGCAATGTTTTTTTAGATTTATAAATCTTTCATTTTTGTAGGATGTGCTACACTTTGGCAAGTCTTGTTTTCTTCCGCTTTGTACTTTTGTCCTTGCTTAACATTCATAGTAAAGTGATTTAAGACTTGAACATGATACAGTTCCATCGCAAAAGAAGAAGAAGAACATGGTACGGTCTCACTGTGAGTGTTAGCTCTCTACTAAATGTTGCGTCTTTTTTATAAAATTAGTAACAAACATTTAGACAAGTTTTTTGGTACATGTTGCATGTTGTTGTGGACTGATTATTTGCTTCATTTATCAACATCTTGTTGATTTATGATTCTTCAGTAAGGCCACACATACATGGCGTCACTAAATGTTCTATCTTGGAATGATATCTAAAAACATGAGCTTGTAGAAGACAACTAATTTTTTCTTAGCCGCTATCACTAACGAGCCTTTATGTCTGAACATTGAAATTATATTAGTAATACAAGCTTTAATCGCCATTAACTGCGGTGGATGCATGTCATGACCACCGAATGGGTAGGAATGTTGCATGGTCAGTTTTCTTTTAATCCTTACATGCAAGAATGTAATGCATCTCATAATCTAAACAGATGTGAGAAAGAAATAAAAATAGTACTTACAATAATAATAATAATAATAATAATAATAATAATAATAATAATAATAATGAGATAGGCTCAACAAACCATAAATGAAGGAGAGTATGTATTATACCACACACTTATGTTATACTCCCTCTGAATGCGTTTTGAATCACCGGGCAGATTGTGGTCTTCTTCTAGTTTCCAAATCTGCCCATAATTCAATTTCACTGCCTGCCTAAATCCACTTTGTATGTTTTGAGTCCATTCGGGTTTGGTTTTGTTAGGTTTTAAATTCAAACATGTTTGTATTTTTAAAATTTGGAAGTTTGTAAAAATCCCCAAACCACTTAATGTAAGTTCCCCATATTTGTCAATTATCTTGATCTAAATCTTTCTTTTCTTCAATCTTCTGTTTAATAATTGAAAAAGAAAAAAAAAACAAGAAGGAGAGGTCCATCAGCCAGCATACAGCCCAGCTAAACTTTCGTGGTCGGCCTATCCACCCCCGCTAGCCCTCTATAGCAGCCAGGAGAAGACCGATCCCCACATTCCCTCTCCCGTCTCTCCTCGTCTCTCCCTCCAGCGCCGTCACCCCGCGCCTCCCTTTGCCTCGCGGCCGGCCCCGTCACCGGCGTCCACCGCCCAAACCTCCTCCTTCCTGCTCGTTCGGTGCTCTTCTTTCGGTCTCTGCTCCCTCTTTTCTTTTTTCCGAGAAAAACCGGCCTCTGCTCCCTCTCTGTGGGACCCGGCCTCAAGGGATGCAATAAGAGGCCCATCTTGCAGCCCAGGCCTAGGTTACCAAACATACGGCGACAGCCCATAGCGGGGGTGTTGCACAAAACACACCTCTCCTCGCGCGGAGCCACCACCACCCCGCCGCCGCCGCCGCCCGTCGTCGCGCAGCCACCTCGTCGCCGCCGCCCCACGACGTCGCGCTCCGTCTCGGCCATGGCGAAGACGAAGCCGATGGCAGCCGGTGCGGCCGCGGCGGACAAGAAGCAGAACAAGAAGAAAGGCAAGGGCGGCAACATGAAGGGGAGGAACGGCCCGGCGGCCGTGGCCATGAAGGCGCGCGGGGCTGGGGCCGCGGCGGCGGAGCGGAGCAACCCCTTCGAGGCCATCTGGTCGCGCCGCAAGTTCGACGTGCTCGGCAAGAAGCGCAAGGGCGAGGAGAGGCGCACCTCCCGCTCCCGCTCCGACGCCATCCACAAGGTAAGTGCTTGCTGAACTGCTAATAGACCGAGCGATTTTCGGGCGAAGCTCGATTCTTTGGCCTGATGTCGCGGCATGGCGTGGTTGCAGAGGGAGAACACCCTGCTCAAGGAGTTCGAGCAGAGCGCCAAGTCGTCGGTCTTCCACGACCGGCGCATCGGCGAGAGGGACGAGACTCTGCCCGAGTACGACAAGGCCATCCTCCGTCAGCAGCGAGAGCACATGGTATGTGCCGCTTACCTCGTTATATCCAGAGTCACTCTGTTAGCGCAGCATTCTCTAGTCAACAATGGGATTCCTGGGTCCAAGGTTGGACACATAAACTGCATGGATTAGTAGAGATGCAAATAGGGAAACCAGTGTTCTTGTTGTGTTATAGGAACAAATTTATGCATGTTTTGTCCCCTTCATTTCCATCTATCAGTATGTGCCACGCATTGCAAGTATGCGGTCGAAGTGCTCCTTCTCATTTTAGTGACGGCGGCGGTGTGTGTCCAGGAGTTTGTTAAGTTTCCCCCTTTTCTCATGATTTCTAGGCGAAGTTGAAACGGGCAAGCAAATTCAATCTGTCCGATGAGGAGGATGACGAGGATTCTCACACGCTTTTGGGAAATGATGATTTCAATGAAGAGGTGCCTATTGGTGACGACAGTGATGAAGAAGGTGTGTTTTAAGCTCTCATCTAAGTATCTTGCACTATATTTAATTGGCCCATGTTTTCTGCTTCGTGGGATACTTCTGAGTCTCCTGTGTTATGTATGTATGTATCTCACATTTGTATTTTACAAACTACTGTGGTATTTTAAGTTAGCTTTTAGTTTATTATCTGAAACAGAGCATTTAAAATATATTGGGATATATGTTGTCCATCCAAAATAAATTGAAATTTTGTCGATGGCCTGCGAAACAAACCTTTTGAAGTTCTGCTTGTCGTGTAGATTCCTGGGGCCAAAGGCTGGACACATAAACTGGGATTAGAGCATTTAAAAGACTAAAAGATGTATGCTGTCAATCCAAAATTTTTTTTTTGTCGATGACCTGTAAAACAAACCTTTTGGAGTTCTGCTTGTTCTTCTGAGAGATTCTGTAGATTACTGTAGTCTGACACCTAGTTTTAGGTTTGCTCTGAGAGATTCTGAAATTTGTTCATTCTATTTATTCTGTGGGATGCAAATGTTACGGGCTCATACAGGTGTTGGAATTGTCTCGAATTTAGGTCTCTGAGTTGGCAAGAATTTCTTGACGTTGGCAAATACTCCCTCCGTTCCAAATTACTCGTCGCAGAAATGGATGTATCTAGAACTAAAATACATCTAGATACATCCATACCTGCGACAAGTAATTCGGAACGGAGGGAGTAACAATTGGAATCCAAAACATGGGTTGGAATTTGACACGTCTGACTCAAAATAATCTGGGACGGGGTTGGCCCTAGTAAAACTGATAAGATAGCATAACATAACTTTCTACTGTAGATATTTGATTTAGCTATCAATGTTTGTTATTGTTTAGTATCTAAAATCCTTTGTGGTCTCCACCTTTGGTAACCACTGATTTTCCCCTATATCACACATGACCTAGTTTCAGTTTTGGCACTTAGTTTGCTAGGCTCAGCGTTGGGAATGTACGATGGTTGTTATCGGAGAAATTATTTATGTTAACATACTCCCTCCGTCCCAAAATTCTTGTCTTAGATTTGTCTAGATACGGATGTATCTAACACTAAAATGTAACTAGATACATCCGTATTTAGACAAATTTAAGACAAGAATTTTGGGACGGAGGGAGTATTAAAGTTTTATAAGGATTAGAATCCCCATCTACAGGAACTGATGTTAATGTTTCTATTTTGCTTAATGTGCTTAACCTTTTGTATTTTCAGGTAACACGCTCTCAAAGAAGCGCTTATCTCTCCAAAGTAGTGATCTCCCTTCAGAAACTGACCTGCCCGGAGAAACACATGTAATGTTTCCTAGGAATTACTAATTACATTTAGATCTCATCTGTTATCGATATGCTGTGTGCTTAATCTAGTCACTCCTGTTTGCAGGGTCACAAGAGCAAAAAGGAAGTTATGTCAGAGATCATTTTGAAGAGTAAATTTTACAAGGTAGAGTGCCCTGTGTGTACAAAAAACATTATTCCTTCTGTTGCTGCCTTTTTTTCTGTCTTGGGCTATCACCTAGAACATTTCCTATCATTCTGAAACTTAAATAAACTGTTTTGAATTTTCCCTACAAATTATTATTTGGTTCGATACATGATGCTTATTCCACAGTTTTCAACTCTTGGTATTTGCTTTTTTTCCAAATTGTTTGCAAAGGTAATCAAAAGAAGCCTTTGATATAGCTTTGTATGTCTACCTTAGTGCCTTCCATGACAAAAATGACCAAGTGTTTATCAGTGCGGTGAAGATATATGTGGATGTGAGGGATTAGATAAACAGGACATCATTCTTATATGCTGGATGCACAGCTTGAACTCGGACATATTAGACTCCTTAACTTCCTAATACAATAGTATTGGACTCATTCCAATCCAGCCACCTCCTATTTCCATTATAGTTCCATGTTGCTTTATGCATGACCTCATTAGATTGGTATTGCAGATCTGTTGGGTTGTGTACATGATTTGCAGTTTTGCACACACTATACTTGTTATTATGCATTCTTCTATTTCCATATTTGTAGCATGAAGTGGCTACGTTAACATAATTTTGTCTTGTTGCAGGCCCAAAAAGCCAAGGAAAAGGAACAGGATGAACATCTTGTTGACAAGTTAGATAGTGATTTTGCATTGCTGGCCCAGACACCAGCACTTCTATCCCTGACCGAATCAGCTAGAGTGAACACACATAAAAACAATTCAAGTACAATCCATAAAGGTTCATCTGGTCTGACCGGAAAGGAGATTTTCAATAAGGTAGCATTTACTGCTTGTCTTCCCATTTAGATCATCAACAAGCCCAAGATTATTCATTATATTACATAGCTTTCAGTCGACAATTAAGCTGGCAGCATGGGTGGAACCTCTGTTATGTTGTTAGAAGTCGTTGCACACACCGAACAGTGCACACACATGTAAGCTTGAAAAGAGAAAATAGTAGACTAGACATGGTAGCCCATTAGTTGATTTGCTTTAAATTTTGTGGACCAGTTTATGCGTCTATTCTAAAGATATGCACGTCCTTGGTGGAGTCGCTCCTCTCATTTGGTACCTTGGGATGAAGTGTGTACAGCAGCATGTCCACTTCTAATTTCGCAAATTTTGATTGTTGTGCATGGGCCTGTAAATATGTTAACTTTGTCAGTTCCTGGTACTGAAGTTGCATATTGTTTGTTGCATTCCAGGAAAAGCCAGACGCATACGACAAACTGGTGAAAGAAATGGTGATGGATCAACGTGCTCGCCCGTCGGACAGGACAAAAACCCCAGAAGAACTAGCTCAGGAAGAAAAAGAACGTCTTGAGAAGTTGGAGGTTCGTCCGATCTAGTTGCATTGGATGCAACTGCTGCTTGCATATTTAAAATTTGCCTTTTCTGTCCATCCTACAGTTGTTTTTGTGAACTCTAGTGTGATGATTTTAGGTTTAGCTTGTAATTCTACCACATCAGTGGTGTTTTTGCTGATGGAAGTACTGATATTAAATCGCTTGCTGATGCTTAATGACATTGTAGAAGGAACGTCACAAGCGGATGCTTGGAACTGCTGAGTCCTCTGACGAAGAAGATGATGATAGCGAGGATGGTGATCATCATATGAGGGCGGATAACTCAAAACCTATATCTGGCGATGATCTTGGTGATTCCTTCTCTTTTGACGAGCCAACAAAAAGGAAAAAAGGTTGGGTTGATGAAATTTACGAGAATGAGGGTAGAAAGATAGGTGAAGGTGTAGCATCTGGCGATGAAGGAAGTGATGACAGTGGTGAAGACGAGGATGAGGATGAAGAAGATGCTGGTGATGAAGAGGATTCAAGTGATGATGACTTCCGTAATATGCCGGCAAGAGACTGGGAGCAAAGTGACGACGATGAGGTTGCTTTAGAAGAAGATGAAAAGGATGATGTCAAAGATAAAGAACAAGTTATCGGCGAAAAAGTTATGAAAACAAATGCACAAAATCTGAAGAGAGTATCTAATGCGAAGCAAAAACCACATGGCAAGGATGAAGATCTTCCTTTCGTGATAGAAGCACCAAATAACTTACAAGATCTAAGCTCCTTGGTTGATGGTCGCTCAGAAACTGAAATAGCTGAGATTATAAGCCGGATACGTACTTGCAATTCAATAAGGCTTACACCTGAAAACAGAAAGAAAATGCAAGTATGTGGTAAACTAAATTCATCTGGTTATTACCAAATATATTTACTTAATTATTCATTATCTTTCCCATTGCATCCATCAATGTATCCTCAAATATTTTGCAGGTTTTCTATGGTGTTCTCCTGCAGTATTTTGCAGTTTTAGCTACTCAGAGTCCAGTGAAGTTTAAAGTAATTGAGACCCTTGTTAAACCCTTAGTTGAGATGAGTGGAGAGACACCATATTTTGCTGCAATATGTGCTAGGGAACGACTTATTCATACACGTGCTCGTTTATGTGAAGACATCAAAGTTCCAGGTTTCTGAGGCTATTCTTTTTTAAACTGGAAATTGGTTTTGTTGTCATTAATCTGCCATCCTTATTATGTGGTCTCTTTGAACTTACAGGAAAAAGCAGCTTGCCTAGTTTGAAGACATTACTTCTCCTGAGGTTATGGTCTCTTATATTCCCCTGCTCTGACTTCCGGCATGCTGTCGCAACTCCAATGCTTCTGCTTATGTGTGAATATCTGATGCGATGCCCTATACAGTCTGGCCGAGATGCAGCTGTTGGTTCTTTCTTGTGCTCCATGGTGCTTGCGGTATGCTCTCCAGCCTTACATTATCTTGTGTATTAGTTTATCTTTCTCCCCGATGAGTACATATTGTATGCTCCAGAGACCTAATTAGCATGAATAATTTGAATGGCAGAAGCCAATTAGCTGAATTTCTTCTGTTTCTGCATCCCAAGTACACATGGAATTCCTTCCCCCCACTTTTACAGCAGGAAATATTCATCATGTCTGCAAATTTCAATCTGTAGGCTACTAAAGAATCAAAAAAGTTCTGCCCTGAAGCTATCAGTTTTCTGCAAACTCTTTTGGTAACATCACTTAAAGGAGAAGTTAGCAATCAGGTAAGTGTGAATCCAGTTGTTAAGCATACATTTCAGCTTGCTGCTTCATATTAAGTTGAATCTCCTTTGGTATAGATCAATGACCAGTTTATGGAGCTCAAGACATTGAAACCATGGCTTCATATCAGCGAGCAAATGCATGAAGTGAATCGTATGAATATCCTTGACCTAATGAGCATGGATCCTGATTCCCCATTCTTTGCATCTGATAATTTCAAGTGAGCACCTGGTTTTAGTGGACTCACGATTGGATACTGGAAGTTGTCGTTTTACATGTTATATATTATTTATCTTATAAACATACATTTTCTGACAGGGCTGGTGTACTTCTGTCTGTGGCTGAATGTTTGAGGGGCTTTGTAATTATACATGAAGGGCTATGCTCTTTTCCAGAAATTTTCATGCCAGTTTCTTCCCTGCTGCAACAAATTATGGAAAAATCCGAGTTGCCTGCCCTGTTGCAAGAAATTTTCCAAGATGTAATCGACTTGATTAAGAAGAGAAGTGACGAACACCATGCTTCAAGAGAGCCACTCCAAATGCGAAAGCAGAAGCCTGAACCAATCAAGCAGCTGAATCCCAAATTTGAGGAGAAGTATGTATACTTGTCATTCCCTGTTCCCAGTTTCTTGTCTCTGTTGTGCTCTGTTTTAGCCTGTCCTGTTCTGTTGAAAAGGTCTAATTATGCATTTCACACGTCCTCCTTCTCTTTGGTGCAGTTACGTAAAGGGTCTTGATTATGATCCTGACCGAGAAAGGGCACGCCTGAAGAAGCTGAAGAAACAAGTGAAGAGCGAGAAGAGAGGTGCGATGTCCGAGCTTCGCAAAGATAGTTATTTCATGGCTGCTGTGAAGGAGAAGGAGAGGATGAAACACGAGCAAGAGAGGTCTGAAAAGTATGGCAAAGCAATGGCTTTTCTTCAAGAACAAGAAAGCGCTTTTAAATGCGGGCAGATGGGAAAAGGCAAAAAAAGGCGGAGGTGATGATATGCTGATCAGGTTGCTATCACGGTCCAGTTTGCGCTGGGTAGTGGAGATAGAAATTAGGCATGCACCTGGTGACCCTGGCATGCCCCGTTTTAACTGCCTTTGCCACTTCATGTGGAATACACACCGAAACGAGTAATCATATGCAAAAGCTGATGTGGATGGAGGCGTTATGTTTCTTGCACTCGAGAATGAGTTGCTCCAGAGTGCTGTACTCGTGCAATAGTAGTAATCTGATGTAGCGCAGGATGTGATTTTGTTCGCTTTTTTGTCCTGATTTCTTGTATGCAGTGTTACTCTTCAGATGTATCCGAACCAACAGTCCTGTTCATCTCGTCGCTTTTCCCAAATTAATGGGAAGACAACCTACACTGGAATTTAATCATTGGTGATATACTGTTCAATGTCACTTTGAGTGATGAGTGCCCTTTTTGGCATGGTTTTCTCTCTCTCTAAACCCTGTAGCATGTTCATATTTCAGAGAGAAGCTCTGTTTGCCACCATGCAAATTACATCTCCTATAGCATTTGGTCTTCTCCTGTACATCTGGCTGGAGCAGCTTCAAGTTGTCACCATCATCTCACTACTTCAAGTGGCCACTAAGCCTGTGCGTGCCTGCGCCTGATGGTGCACACACCAAACTCCTCTGCAAATCATGCAAGCCACCAGAGCGGCTTTACTGCTCAGCAATGCCCTGAGCTCATCTGACCTCACCTCAGTGTGCATTATTTATGTATCAGTCTTGCTTCCATGCCTTTCTTTTTCCCATGCCTTTTTAGGTCAGGCGTTACCAATCATGGAACACACATGTGGCGCCAATCAGCCATCGCAAGACGGCCCAAAAGCAGCACTACACATGAGGACCTAAAAGGTAAATAGACATCCCAAACTGACTCCCATTGCGTGCTACCACTACTATGCCTATTTCTTGGTTCCGGCCTGGCTTGGTCTTCTCTTCTGGCTTTCTCCCCACCCATCAGCAGGCGTCGCCACCGCGGCATCGATCGGAGATCGCACATCGGAGCTAGTGTGAGGTGACAGGGCAGCATGTCATCAGACACAGCACAGGAGCTGAATTTTGCTTTTTCATGGTGTTTATTACTCGGTCTTGTTAGGATACAGACAAAGGCTAATGCAACATGTCCCTGTCAGCAAAGCTTCGGCGAAGAAGATGATAGGGGATGATGCTTTTTGGCTACTGACCTGCATCTGCTCGCCCTCCACAGAATCGGATGCCCGTTGCTGTCGTGCAGATTCCGGTGGCTGGATAGGATAGCCACAATAATTCCAGAACCAAGCAGGCCGACTTGGCCTTTCGTTTTCGGCATCATCGCCATGGAAGATGGAAGACGGCGAAATGCCATGACCTTTTTTCTTCACCTGATTCTTTTCCCGGAAAAGAGGACATGTTCTCCGAGGCGGTAACGGTTCCGGATTCTTTATTGATAATACTTCCTACAGTTGTATTTACACTCTATGTACAATGCATATTTACAGGTGATGATGGTCTATGATCAACACAATATAATGTATGTAAACTAACTCTGCACTAGTGGAGCCAAATGTAGGCTCCAATTCTCACGGACCGCTTCAGCAGTTAAGGCTTGATTGACAGAGATGTTCTCCGAGTTCGATGCGAGCATTACCGCACGAACAATCCAAGACTAGGGAGAGACCTTGGTCGGAATAAGTTTGCGAAGAGGAACCATGTCGGGGACTCTTTCTTCTGAGGCGCCGCCTCAGGGTGGCCTTTCACCTGAATGTTGTGTCCTATGGCTTCCCTGATGGAATCAATGGTCTTCTGGTCAACTGCCTCCCCCGCAGAGCTGCGGACGTAGAATGTGTTGACGGCTGTCCTGCCTTTGGTGCTAACCTCTGCTCTTGTGACAGTCAGGCTGTTCTCCCGGAAGATGCGGGTGACCTCCGACAGGAGGCCGACCTTGTCACTTGAACACAGCTCAAGTTTCACACCCTGGAAAGCCAAAATTTGGGCTTCATAAGAAAATAGTTCTGGCAAAGTTACCTTTGATAAGTTCATGGATCGTTACCTCAGATACCCTGCGCTCAATTGCGCTTTCAAGGCACTGGATGACTCTCAATCTTTCAGCTTCAGTGTTCATTGGAGATCCATTCACATGTCTTACATAGAATTCCTGCAAAAGAGTATCAAGGTCACACATTTCCTTGTATGAAATCTTATGAGCCTACTACATGGTAGCAGCGACTGCCCGGACCGGATATGCTGGGTTGTGTGTATTCACCTGGTACGCTTGATTATTGTTGGCGTCAATGTTTGCATGGTAGACAACATAGCGCAGGTCTGTCAAGGTGCAAACAGTGTCGAACAGAAGCTTCGGCCTGTCCTTGCACCGGATGGTCACCACCGAGTAGTCCTTGTCTTTCCAATTCCGAACAGTGACATTAGGCTTCTGAGGTTGAGCTGGGACATGCCCATGAAACTCTTCAGTGTCCCCGTCACTAAGCATCATCTGGTGCAGCCTTCTCTCGGTGTGTGTGGCAGAAGTCCCCGATGCGTCTGCCATGGCAGCTCCTCGCGAGAGATTGTTTCCTCGGAGAAGGTAGGACAGTCGCTCCTTGATCATTTCAAGCCTCACGGTATCGGTGACGGCTAGCATGGTGTCCTCATCACTGACTCGCATCACGGCTGCGACTCTGGTGTTATGGGTCCAAATCTCAGCACTGACCACATTGCATTTGAGGCTCGCAAGCACAGCGCTGACTTCAGAGAGCAGGCCTGGACGGTCGCTCCCTGTCAGCTCAATGACATTGTGATCGGTTGAAGCGGCGACACCCACCGATCTCCGTTTAGCAGGCATGTACCTTGAATCTGCGCCCAAGGACTACACATTCAAAGAATGTTTCAATTGTCAGTGAGCTGGAATGTTGGGTAATCATACATGACTGGTGAACTGAAAATGGCAAGATTGCTCTCAGGATTACATACATACCTTCCGGATGTAGCCCTCAATCTCCGCAATAGCAGCCTTGTCTTTCAATTTCATCCCTTCCTTATCAGTCACATTGAAAACTGAAACAGCATGAATTTTTACCATTATCAACAAAAAGGAGCAGGGAAATAGAGGGCACCATTTATTAGATTTTATCAGGTGTAAAATCTTACCATCCATGAACCAGCCCCCATCTGATGTTATGTATGCCTTGCTTATCACTAGATTGAGATCCATGAGGACTTGGATCACTTCCAGCAGAATCCCATACTCGTTTGCACTACCAACCTGTAACGGCAACCACCAATACAAAAATCAAACCAGCACACTTGACTGCAATCTCTGTCACAGAAAACCATGAACCAGTAGGAAATTAAACATACCTTGACAATCGTCGCGTCCGCCAACGAATCGTTGTCGATGATGATACTGCAGTTAACGAGACACACAGACCGGGATTAGGAAACAAGACCTGATGGTAAAAACTGGAGGGTAATCTTTTCGGGGTGCAGAAGCAGAAGCAGAAGCAGAGACAGCAGCATGTGAATGTGGATGCGCCTCACCTTGGCGGGTTCATCTTGCGTATGAAGTTGTCGTACTCGTCGTCGCTGTCCCAGGTAGGGCCATAGCCTTCATCTGTCACATGGAACCATTAATTAATCACGGTACGGCCTCGGCGTTGGCGACGCGGCAAGAAACGTGTGGAAATCGAAGGGGGGCACAACAGGAGAGGAACCAGCAAATCAGAGTTAATTAACACTGCGATTTTATTTCGAATCTGTGCAGCGGCGATCGAGGGCCGAGGATGGAGCAACTGAATATATTCTAAGAATGTTTTTGCTAAAAAATGTATTCCAAGAATCAGGAAGAAACAGGGCAGAAACAGAGCCAGAACCCTAGCCATCAAGGAGATTAACGGGGAAATGGAGGCAGAGATGCAGCGACGAAATGGAAGGGGACCGGAAAAGCAGAGTGCCGCCGCAGGGAGGGAAGCAGTTTCGAGGCGGGCGGCGGAGGAGGAAGAAGAAGACGGGTTACCAATGGACATGGCGGGCGCAGAGGACCGGAGGGCAAGAACACTTGTTCACTTTTGGACGAGGGATTGCTCTCTCTCCCTCTCTGTTCCTCTGCTTCTTCTTCTTCTTCTTTCTCGGGGCTCAGTTGGGAGGCGCGCGCGCTGTGGGTGCGCGATTGGCTGGCGCTGGCTGGCTGGCTGGCGATCCTAGAGAGAAGGGGGGAGGAGAGAGAGGGGAGTAGGTGGTAGAGAAGAGAGGAATGGCTGGCCCCCTCTCGCTCACCCTCTTGCAGTTGTTGGGCACGGCGCTTCCCTTCCTCTCTCTGCCCCTGCCCCCAGAATCCTGGGCTGGGAATCGGCCCTGCGGGCAGTTTTTACATGCTGCCTGCGCCTTTTGCACGCCGGACCCTGGCTTTCTGTGAAATATGCGCGCGCGTCCTCGGCTCGGCGGCCCCGGGGAGGATATCGCAAATTGCTGTTCCTCTCGGGGGCGGTGGGCCTTCTGTATGTCTATGGGTTTCCGCGCGCTAAGATCTACGTGTCATGGTAGCCGTGAACGCTTGAAAACGAGAGAAGGCGGGGCCAAAGAGAAAAGGTGGACACACAACTGGCGCACACCGTGCAAGGGCATACTGCCGAAATCAGCTTGTCGTCGTTTACGAACGCACCACACGCGCGCACGGATGCCGATGATCAGTTCTTTTTAGATAAGTGTGCCACGGCATAATCTTTTTCCTCTGGAGTACGTGCACACGTGCGTGTCGTGTATTGAAGGGGAAGTGGGTGAAGAGCCCGTCCATGCTACATCATTACGCTACAAATGCGGTGGCCGAGCATCCACCGTCGAAGGAACTACTACTCACCAACCGTCCACCTAAAGAACGATGCAAATGAAATTACGTAGAAGTCACGCCATGGCCCACAACCTACCTTCCTCGAGCACTTTCTCGAGGACACGAGCTGGAGGTTGATGCGCCATTAAAGACAAAGTCATTCCTATGTTGCGAGAGCTCCCACGTGGCACTGTATTGAAGTCCTTTCGCCTGGCACTTGGTGGGTGCGTGGGAGGCGCGCCACTCAACCAGCATGTTGTCCAAAACATGCATCCAGTCTGGAAATCCTCATGCGTCACATAACATCCGTCCAACCTAGAAATCATCATGTGCTACACAACAGGCGTCCAACCTGGAAATCCTTATGCGCTAAGTACCTTATTTTGAACCACCCGTGCGAGGATGTCTGACAGGATCCTGCACTGAGGGTGGCTCTCTAGGGGAGCACGGCCTCGGTGCCCGCCAGGGGGCCCACTTGGCCCATAGTATGAAGGAAGCCCTAGGGGAGCACCAGAGATCTTCGTGCCCTACAAGGCAATGGACGACGACCCCGAGATCGCATTTACTGCTATGTAAACCCTGGACCTCCTTGCTTATATAAAGGGAGGTCAAGGCCCCTCCTAGGTCATATGTCATCAGATAGGAAAACTCTCGGTTAGCAATCTCATACACCATTGTAACTCCTCGCATGAGGTATCCATCCACCATGACTAACGAAAACAAGCATGATGTAGGATATTACTCTCCGGAGGCCCAAATCTGGATAAACCATGTGTCCGATCTCCGATCCAAGACTTCCAGCTGCATTCGGACCCCTACCGAGGGATCTGATAGGATTTTGCACTGTCAGTTGGCGCCAGTCACTAGCGGTGTCGGCAGGGGACCAATCTTGGATCAGATATTCTTTTGCTTCCGGCGACCTTCCGCTAGGAGAGAGCCTAACCTTTGGCTCCTTTACATTCATCGCTGATGGGGGAGGCCGGGTCAGCATCAACCCACAGGCCTATCCCGTACGCACCATCTACATCGGCAACTTCGCCTTCACCACCAACGCTCTCGGCGATCTGCGATTATGCTTACCACTGATCAATCCTGAGGCTCAGGACAACTTTCCGATCTCGACGACCTTGCCATCTTGCCTAGGTCGCCTCTTCCAGTTCGGACTATGGAACACGGGAGCTACGTACCAGTAGGGGACCCATCAACCCCCCCAGAACATACAATTTGTCGCCATAGTCTGCGACAACTGTCACATCGACCACACACCAACAGATTGTTTCCTCGACGAGACAATTTTGGGCTACAACATCGACAAGAATGATCTACTCTCTCTCTCTCTGATCATGAGGGTGTTGACAGTGAGCTGACCTCCTAAGAGAACAACGATGTTGAGAAAGCCGCGGTCTCGCCAACCAAAGGTGAGACACAGAAGTCCACTGCCGAACCGAACACCTCGCGGGAGACCACGGGCGAGGTTGAGGAGTATGTACGCAACCGATCTCGCGACATAAAGTGATGGTAATAGAAATGGAGGACAAGGCAGGCGACAACATGCCACTCTTGACAACAACAACTGTAGAAACGGCCATGCACGTAGAACTCTCACCCAGGTCTCCCTAGAACGGCAGTCCGCACGATTCACAATCACCAGAGGACGAACTTCAGGAATTCCTAACTCCATGGGCTGCCTAGTATGTGCTAACTGAAGCAGCGGAGTTGCTCCAAAGCATGACATCCGACACCATCAGGCGCCTTGATCCCTAAACATATCCTAGGGTGGTACCCATCGTCCACTTCTTTTGTATTCTGCATCGGCGACCATGTCGTCCATCTATTGTCTCCATGAGCTGGCGGGGGGGGGGGGGGTGTTGGGGAACGCAGTAATTTCAAAAAAAAAAATCTACGCACATGCAAGATCCATCTAGGTGATGCATATCAACGAGAGGGGAGAGTGTTGTCTACGTACCCTCGTAGACCGTAAGCGGAAGCATTATGACAACGCAGTTGATGTAGTCGTACGCCTTCACGATCCTACCAATCCTAGCACCGAAGGTACGGCTCCTCCGCGATCTGAACACGTTCAGCTCGGTGACGTCCCACGAACTCTAGATCCAGCTGAGTGTCGGGGAGAGCTTCGTCAGCATGACGGTGTGATGACGGTGATGATGAAGTTACCGAGGCAGGGCTTCGCCTAAGCACTACAACGATATGACCGAGGTGGAAATCTGTGGAGGGGGGCACCGCACACGGCTAAGAGATCAACTTGTGTGTCTATGGGGTGCCCCCCTCCCCTGTATATAAAGGAGTGGAGGAGGGGAGGGCCGACCCTCTCTATGGCGCGCCCTAGGGGGAGTCCTACTCCCACCGGGAGTAGGATTCCCTCCTTTCCCTAGTAGGAGTAGGAGAGAAGGAAGGGGGAGAGAGACGGAAGGAAGGGGGTCGACCCCCCACCCAATTCGGATTGGGCTAGGGGCATGCCCTCCTTCTTGGTCTTCCTATCCTCTATTCCACTAAGGCCCAATAAGGCCCATATACTCCCCGGGGGCTCCCGGTAACCCCCCGGTACTCCAGTAAATGCTCGAACTCACCCGGAACCATTCCGATGTCCAAACATAGGCTTCCAATATATCGATCTTTATGTCTCGACCATTCCGAGACACCTCGTCATGTCCGTGATCATATCCGGGACTCCGAACTACCTTCGGTACATCAAAACACATAAACTCATAATACCGATCGTCACCGAACGTTAAGCGTGCGGACCCTACGGGTTCGAGAACTGTGTAGATATGACCGAGACTCATCTCCGGTCAATAACCAATAGTGTAACCTGGATGCTCATATTGGTTCCTACATATTCTACGAAGATCTTTATCGGTCAAACCGCATAACAACATACGTTGTTCCCTTTGTCATCGATATGTTATTGCCCGAGATTCGATCGTCAGTATCTCAAAACCTAGTTCAATCTCATTACCGACAAGTCTCTTTACTCGTTCCGTAATGAAACATACCGTAACTAATGCATTAGTCACATTGCTTGCAAGGCTTATAGTGATGTGCATTACCGAGAGGGCCCAGAGATACCTCTCCGATACACGGAGTGACAAATCCTAATCTCGATCTATGCCAACTCAACAAACACCATCGGAGACACCTGTAGATCATCTTTATAGTCACCCACTTATGATGTGATGGTTGATAGCACACTAAGTGTTCCTCCGGTATTCAGGAGTTGCATAATCTCAGAGTCATAGGAACATGTATAAGTTATGGAGAAAGCAATAGCAGTAAACTAAACAATCAAAGTGCTAAGCTAACTGATGGGTCAAGTCAATCACATCATTCTCTAATGATGTGATCCCGTTTATCAAATGACAACTCTTTGTCCATGGCTAGGAAACTTTACCATCTTTGATCAACGAGCTAGTCAGGTAGAGGCATACTAGTGACACTCGGTTTGTCTATGTATTCACACATGTACTAAGTTTCCGGTTAATACAATTCTAGCATGAATAAGAAACATTTATCATGATATAAGGAAATATAAATAACAACTTTATTATTGCCTCTAGGGCTTATTTCCTTCAGTCTCCCACTTGCACTAGAGTCAATAATCTAGATTACATTGTAACGATTCTAACACCCATGGAGTCTTGGTGCTGATCATGTTTTGCTCGTGAGAGAGACTTAGTCAATGGGTCTGCAACATTCAGATCCGTATGTATCTTGCAAATCTCCATGTCTCCTTCCTTGACTTGATCACGGATGGAATTGAAGCGTCTCTTGAAGTGCTTGGTTCTCTTGTGAAATCTGGATTCCTTTGCCAAGACAATTGCACCAGTATTGTCACAAAAGATTTTCATTGGACCCGATGCACTAGGTATGACACCTAGATCGGATATGAACTCCTTCATCCAGACCCCTTCATTTTCTGCTTCCAAAGCAGCTATGTACTTCGCTTCACATATAGATCCCGCCACGACGCTCTGCTTGGAACTGCACCAACTGATAGCTCCACCATTCAATAAAAATACGTATCCGGTTTGTGACTTAGAGTCATCCAGATAAGTGTCAAAGCTTGCATCGACGTAACCATTTACGGCGAGCTCTTTGTCACCTCCATAAACGAGAAACATATCCTTAGTCCTTTTCAGGTATTTCAGGATGTTCTTGATCGCTGTCTAGTGATCCACTCCTGGATTACTTTGGTACCTCCCTGCTAAACTAATAGCAAGGCACACATCAGGTCTGGTACACAACATTGCATACATGATAGAACCTATAGCTGAAGCATAGGGAATGCCTTTCATTTTCTCTCTATCTTCTGCAGTGGTCGGGCATTAAGTCTGACTCAATTTCACACCTTGTAACACATGCAAGAACCCTTTCTTTGCTTGATCCATTTTGAATTTCTTCAAAACTTTATCAAGGTATGTGCTTTGTGAAAGTCCAATTAAGCGTCTTGATCTATCTCTATAGATCTTGATGCCCAATATATAAGCAGCTTCGCCGAGGTCTTTCATTGAAAATTCTTATTCAAGTATCCTTTTATGCTATTTAGAAATTCAGTATCATTTCCGATCAACAATATGTCATCCACATATAATATCAGAAATGCTATAGAGTTCCCACTCACTTTCTTGTAAATACAGGCTTCTCGAAAAGTCTGTATAAAACCATATGCTTTGATCACACTATCAAAACGTATATTCCAACTCCGAGAGGCTTGCACCAGTCCATAAATGGGTCGCTGGAGCTTGCACACTTTGTTAGCACTTTTTGGATCAACAAAACCTTCTGGTTGCATCATATACAAACCTTCTTGAAGACATCCATTAAGGAATGCAGTTTTGACATCCATTTGCTAAATTTCATAATCATAAAATGCAGCAATTGCTAACATGATTCGGACAGACTTAAGCATCGCTACGGGTGAGAAGGTCTCATCGTAGTCAACTCCTTGAACTTGTCAAAAACCTTTTGCAACAAGTCGAGCTTTGTAGACAGTAACATTACCGCCAACGTCAGTCTTCTTCTTGAAGATCCATTTATTCTCTATGGCCTGCCGATCAATGGGCAAGTCAACCAAAGTCCACACTTTGTTCTCATACATGGATCCCATCTTAGATTTCATGGCCTCAAGCCATTTTGCGGAATCTGGGCTCATCATCGCTTCCTCATAGTTTGTAGGTTCGCCATGGTCAAGTAATATGACCTCCAGAACAGGATTACCGTACCACTCTGGTGCGGATCTTACTCTGGTTGACCTACGAGGTTCGGTAGTAACTTGATCAAAATTTTCATGATCATCATCATTAGCTTCCTCGCTTACTGGCGAGGAATTACCGGAACTTATTTCTGTGATGAACTATTTTCCAATAAGGGAGTAGGCACAATTATCTCGTCAAGTTCTACTTTCCTCCCACTCACTTCTTTCGAGAGAAACTCCTTCTCTAGAAAGGATCCATTCTTAGCAACAAATATCTTGCCTTCGGATCTATGATAGAAGGTATACCCAACAGTCTCCTTTGGGTATCCTATGAAGACACAATTCTCCGATTTGGGTTCGAGCTTATCAGGTTGAAGCTTTTTCACATAAGCATTGCAGCCCCAAACTTTAAGAAACGACAACTTGGGTTTCTTGCCAAACCACAGTTCATAAGGTGTCGTCTCAATGGATTTTGATGGTGCCCTATTTAATGTGAACGCAGCCGTCTCTAAAGCATAACCCCAAAATGATAGCGGTAAATCAATGAGAGACATCATAGATCGCACCATATCTAACAAAGTACGGTTACGACGTTTGGACACACCATTATGCTGTGGTGTTCTAGGTGGCGTGAGTTGCGAAACTATTCCGCATTGTTTCAAATGAAGACCAAACTCATAACTCAAATATTCTCCTCCACGATCAGATCGTAGAAACTTAATATTCTTGTTATGATGATTTTCCACTTCACTCTGAAATTCTTTGAACTTTTCAAATGTTTCAGACTTATGTTTCATCAAGTAGATATACCCATATCTGCTCAAATCATCTGTGAATGTAAGAAAATAACGATACCCACCGTGAGCATCAACACTCATCGGACCGCATACATCAGTATGTATTATTTCCAACAAGTCTGTTGCTCGCTCCATTGTTCCGGAGAACAGAGTCTTAGTCATCTTGCCCATGAGGCATGGTTCGCAAGCATCAAGTGATTCCAAAAGTCCATCAGCATGGAGTTTCTTCATGCGCTTTACACCAATATGACCTAAATGGTAGTGCCACAAATAAGTTGCACTATCATTATTAAACTTATATCTTTTGGCTTCAATACTATGAACATGTGTATCACTACTATCAAGATTTAGTAAAAATAGACCACTCATCAAGGGTGCATGACCATAAAGGATATTACTCATATAAATAGAACAACCATTATTCTCTGATTTAAATGAATAACCATCTCGCATCAAACAAGATCCAGATATAATGTTCATGCTCAACATTGGCACCAAATAACAATTATTTAGGTCTAAAACTAACCCCTAAGGTAGATGTAGAGGTAGCGTGCCGATGACGATCACATCGACTTTGGAACCATTTCCAAAGCGCATCGTCGCCTCGTCCTTAGCTAATCTTCGCTTAATCCGTAGCCCCTGTTTTGAGTTGAAAATATTAGCAACAGAACCAGTATCAAATACACAGGCGCTACTGCGAGCATTAGTAAGGTACACATCAGTAACATGTATATCAAATATACCTTTCACTTTGCCATCCTTCTTCTCCGCGAAATACTTGGGGCAGTTTCGTTTCCAGTGACCAGTCCCTTTGCAGTAGAAATACTCAGTCTCAGGCTTAGGTCCAGACTTGGGCTTCTTCACTTGAGCAGCAACTTGCTTGCCGTTCTTATTGAAGTTCCCCTTCTTCCCTTTACCCTTTTCCTTGAAACTGGTGGTCTTGTTGACCATCAACACTTGATGCTCCTTCTTGATTTCTACCTCCGCAACCTTTAGCATTGCGAAGAGCTCGGGAATTGCCTTATCCATCCCTTGCATCTTATAGTTCATCACAAAGCTCTTGTAGCTTGGTGGCAGTGATTGAAGAACTCTGTCAATGACACTATCACCAGGAAGATTAACTCCCAGCTGAGTCAAGTGGTTGTGGTACCCAGACATTCTGAGTATATGTTCACTGACAGAACTATTCTCCTCCATTTTGCAGCTGTAAAACTTATTGGAGACTTCATATCTCTCAATCCGGGCATTTGCTTGAAATATTAACTTCAACTCCTGGAACATCTCATATTCTCCATGACGTTCAAAACGTCATTGAAGTCCCGGTTCTAAGCCGTAAAGCATGGCACACTGAACTATCGAGTAGTCATCAACTTTGCTTTGCCAGACGTTCATAACATCTGGTGTTGCTCCTGCAGCAGGTTTGTCACCTAGCGGTGCTTCCAAGATTTAATTCTTCTGTGCAGCAATGAGGATAATCCTGAAGTTACGGACCTAGTCCGTGTAATTGCTACCATCATCTTTCAACTTAGCTTTCTCTAGGAACACATTAAAATTCAACGGAACAACATCACGGGCCATCTATCTGCAACAACATAGACATGCAAAATACTATCAGGTACTAAGTTCATGATAAATTAAAGTTCAGTTAATCAAATTACTAAAGAATTCTCACTTAGATAGACATCCTTCTTAATAATCTAAGTGATCACGTGATTCAAATCAACTAAACCATGTCCGATCATCACGTGAGATGGAGTAGTTATCAATGGTGAACATCACTATGTTGATCATATCTACTATATGATTCACGCTCGACCTTTCGGTCTCAGTGTTCCGAGGCCATATCTGCATATGCTAGGCTCGTCAAGTTTAACCCGAGTATTCCGCATGTGCAAAACTGGCTTACACCCGTTGTATGTGAACGTAGAGCTTATCACACCCGATCATCATGTGGTGTCTCGACATGACGAACTGTAGCAACGGTGCATACTCAGGGAGAACACTTATACCTTGAAATTTAGTGAGAGATCATCTTATAATGCTACCACCGAACTAAGCAAAATAAGATGCATAAAGGATAAACATCACATGCAATCAATATAAGTGATATGATATGGCCATCATCATCTTGTGCCTTTGATCTCCATCTCCAAAGCACCGACATGATCACCATCATCACCGGCTTGACACCTTGATCTCCATCGAAGCATCATTGTCGTTTCGTCAACTATTGCTTCCACGAATATCGCTACCGCTTAGTGATAAAGTAAAGCAATTACATGGCGATTGCATTTCATATAATAAAGCAACAACCATATGGCTCCTGCCAGTTGTCGATAACTTTGTTACAAAACATGATCATCTCATACAATAAAATTTAGCATCATGTCTTGACCATATCACATCACAACATGCCCTGTAAAAACAAGTTAGACGTCCTCTACTTTGTTGTTGCAAGTTTTACGTGGCTGCTATGGGCCGAGCAAGAACCGTTCTTACCTATGCATCAAAAACCACAACGCGGTATAGTGATTGCTTTTTGATCTTCAGAAAGAACACGGTTCATTGAATCTGATTCAACTAAAGTTGGAGAAACTGACACCCACCAGCCACTTGTGTGCGAAGCACGTCGGTAGAACCAGTCTCGCGTAAGTGTACGCGTAATGTCGGTCTGAGCCGCTTCATCCAACAATACCGTTGAATCAAGAATCAACTAGTGACGGCAAGCAATATGTATATACCCACGCCCACAACTCCTTTGTGTTCTACTCATGCATATAACATCTACGCATAGACATGGCTCGGATGCCACTGTTGGGGAACGCAGTAATTTCCAAAAAAATCCTACGCACACGCAAGATCCATCTAGGTGATGCATAGAACGAGAGGGGAGAGTGTTGTCTACGTACCCTCGTAGACCGTAAGCGGAATTGTTATGACAACGCGATTGATGTAGTCGTACATCTTCACGATCCGACCGATCCTAGCACCGAAGGTACGGCACCTCCGCGATCTGCACACGTTCAGCTCGGTGACGTCCCACGAACTCTAGATCCAGCTGAGTGTCGGGGGAGAGCTTCGTCAGCACAACGGCGTGATGACGGTGATGATGAAGTTACCGGCGCAGGGCTTTGCCTAAGCACTACAACGATATGACCGAGGTGGAAATTTGTCGATGGGGGCACCATATTGTAGCGACCCGACCTCAAACGGTCAAGTCTCTGTGTTTCAGTGTCATCCCTAGATTGGTAATGCCGACACACACAATACTCGAAGGATTTATAACAGAGTTGGAATCACACACTTATCACATTGAATGTCTCAAAGGAGAACTTATTACAATAAATATGGCTTAAGGCCATCTAAAACGATAACAACGAAAGACTTGGAAGATAAAGTGAGTCCATCAACTCCAACGACATATTTGAGTGCATGACAAACGACCTATCACGTCTTACTCCTCGTCTGAAAAGTTTGCAACATAATACGTTACAGCCCGGAAACGGGTCAGCACATGGAATATGCTGGCAATATAACACAGTAGAGCAATGAATATATAAATGCTATCACTACATGCATATATGGCTGGTGGAGGCTCTATGGTTATATGGTTTTTGCGAAAAAGCCAATTTTCCCCTACAACAAAGGAATATATTTTATTTAACTATCATGGTAGTTGAAACATTGAGAATGGTACCCCCATCTCAATCCCAATTAAAAGTAATTATCATCCCAACAAATTAAATTAGAGTGATGAGATATAATAGGATAATCCAAGTACTAGATACTCAAGATGTCCATAACCGGGGACACGGCTAACCATGATTAGTTTGTACACTCTGTAGAGATTTCCGCACTTTTCCCCACAAGACTCGATCTCCTCCGTTGTATTTCTCACACTGCACAGTGTTTGAGAAACGGATGATCCAGACACAGTCTTTCAGAAGCATTAACTCTTTACTCCAGGTGGACAGTTACACCTACTTTCCCTCTACATCTGCTAGCCCACCACTGAAGGAGGTCACACAACATACTCAACTATGCCAGAGCCCATAATAGCTTGTGGCTGCACACGGAAGTTTCTACCATGAATAATCTTTTGATCCCTTTGAGTCTGGGTGGCGGACCGTAGCAGGATCACACGGTATATCCCCGGGATCTCCTAGGACAACATTGGTATATCCCCAGGTGCCCAAAACAAGCAATCCACCCAGATGTGTATTAAAGTTGCCACCTTAAGTTGAACCATTAATTAACAATCTCACATCTGTCATGGATACACCCAAACCCAATCCACGTCTATGAGCATAGCATGGCAATATAAGCATAACGTAGAAGTTACTCCCAGGGTTTGATAATAAAACAGGGCAATAGGTTCTACCTCATCATCTACTTCCCAATACCCACAAGTTAATCACATCCTAATCATGCAATGTTTGAGGATTGAAACTAATGCATAAAAAATGGGTATGATAGGAGTATGATCAATGTGTTACTTGCCTTCCTGATGATCCGCAAAACCTAGAGACTCGTAGTAGCACGCTTCGCACTACGGGTGTTCTATCCCAAACAAACAATAGCATACATAAGCAATCAAGCAAAGAAGCACGAGTAAAACTCAAATAAAAAGATATAACCAGAAAGTTCAACGGAAGAACTCCGGTTTGCAGAAAGAATCAAATCAAACGGAGCAACGAAACTCAAACTGCGAAAGAAACAAGATCCAATTACTAATCTAGACTAAAGTCAAACTTTACAGTACCAAAATCTTGTTCAAGTTGGTTAAACGGAAAAAGGGTTTTGAGATGAAGATTTAGGCGCTTGAATTGCATGATTCCGATAAACGATCGAAAAGTTAAACTAAAACTAAGATCAGGGCAGAAATCGTGATCGAGAATAATCGCGGAAAACCCTGGAAAAAGAAAAACTGTCGAATAGGCTAACGAACGAACATTCGCTGCCTATGGCTAACGGGTGAACGGCTCCGTTAAAACGAACGTACGGACGAATGTCCGTTATTTCACCGAACCGGGAGAAACCGAAACAAAACCGGTCTAAACAAATAAAAAAAACTAGGGTTTACAAAAAAAAACCGATCGGTTTTTACCTAACTGAAAAAAACAAACGACGGCCAGATCAGATCGGAATGGCGGTGGCTCCGGCGATGGCGGCTCCGGCGGACGGCGGCTCCGGCGGACGCGGCTGCGTGCGACGGCGGGGAAACGGGCGCGGCGCGGGCGGCGGCGAGCGGCGGCATCTGCGGCAGCTGCGGGAGGCGACGAGGCCGGGTGGTGGCGGTCGAGGCGGCGGGACGGCGACATATAAAGGCAGGGGGGCTTGGGGAAGGGGCAAGGGGAGGCCGGGTCGGCCACGGCGGCCAGCGGCTGCGTGCGGGAGGCGGAGTCCACCCGGGGTCGAGGACGATGCGTGCTGTGTGGGCCGGCTGGGCTTTCAGCCCAGTCGGTCCGAAGCGAAAGTTTTTTTAATAATTCCGACGTGCAGAAAAACAAAGAAAAGAAAAAAATAAACAAACTCCAAAAATCCTAAAATAAATTTTCCTCTTCTTGTAAAAATAAGCCGGACAAGGTGAACATTTATTTGGGCCTCTAATGCAATTTTGAAAAACGCAAAATTTTCCTAATTCAAATAAAATAGCAATAAAACTCCAAATAAAAATACAAATTGATTTTAATATTTCCCCCCAATATTTCATTTATTTTGGAGAAGTCATATTATCTCGTCTCATATATTTTGATATGGGATATTTTCGGGGAGAAGAATTAATTAAAACCAAGGTGATCCTTGTTTCTATATTTGATAAAATTCAAATATGACAAACGGTGAAATCCCCAACTCTCTCCGAGGGTCCTTGAGTTGCTTAGAATTTCGAGGATCGCAAAATGAAAATGAAATAAAATATGATATGCATGAATGACCTATGTATAACATTCCAAATTGAAAATTTGGGATGTTACAAACCTACCCCCCTTAAGATGAATCTCGCCCTCGAGATTCGGGTTGGCTAGAAAATAGGTGCGGGTGGTCTTTGCGTAGATCATCCTCTCGTTCCCAAGTGGCTTCATCCTCGGTATGGTGGCTCCACTGAACTTTGCAAAACTTGATAACCTTACTGCGAGTAACGGCTAGCAAACTCGAGAATCTTGACAGGTTTCTCCTCATATGTCAAATCACTATCCAATTGTATTGCTTCCAGAGGCATTGTATCTCTCAGAGAAATATCGGTCATCTCAACATGGCACTTCTTCAACTGGGAAACGTGAAACACATCATGAACTCCTGACAGTCCTTCGGGTAATTCCAACTTGTAAGCAGCCTCTCCCATGCGTTCCAAAACACGGTACAGTCCCACAAATCTCGAGGCTAACTTTCCTTTAACTCCAAAATGCTTAACTCCTCGAAGCGGTGACACTCTCAGATACGCTCTGTCTCCAATTTCATAGACTACCTCCTTGTGTTTTGAGTCTGCATAACTCTTCTGTCTGGACTGGGCTACCTTCAATCTATCTCAAATTAGTTTAACCTTCTCTTTGGACTCCTTAATCAAATCGGGTCCAAACAACTGACGGTCTCCAACCTCATCCCACATCAATGGTGTTCTGCATCTTCTTCCATACAGGGCCTCGAACGGTGCCATCTTCAAACTGGCCTGGTAGCTATTGTTGTACGAGAATTCTGCGTAGGGAAAATTATCATCCCAACTAGATCCATAGTCTAGTGCACAAGCTCTCAACATATCCTCCAGAATCTGATTGACTCCCTCTGTCTGTCCATCTGTCTGCGGGTGAAAAGCTGTACTGAACTCCAGCCTGGTACCCAAGGTCTAGTGCAGCTGGTGCCAAAACTTTGAAGTAAACTGTGTTCCTCTATCTGATATGATGGTCCTCAGAACTCCACGCAGACATACGATCCTGGTCATATATATCTTGGCCAACTTCGCACCTGTATAAGTGGTTTTCACTGGGATAAAGTGAGCTACTATGGTCAAATGATCCACTACTACCCAGATTGAATCATATCCCGATCGGGTCCTGGGCAATCCGGTGATAAAGTCCATGCCAAGCTTATCCCACTTCATTCGAGTATCGGCATAGGCTGTAGTAATCATGCTGGCTTATGATGTTCTGCCTTCACTCTCTGACATACATCACATACGGCTACATACTCGGCAATATCCTTCTTCATATCAGTCCACCAGAAATGTTCCTTCAAATCCAAATACATCTTGGTGTTTCCGGGGTGTATCGAGTATGGTGAATCATGAGCTTCCTGTAATATCAACTTCCTGATCTCGGCATTATTGGGCACATATATACGGTCCTCAAACCACAAGGTGTCGTGCTCATCCTCACGAAAACCTTTGGCTTTGCCTTCACTCATCTTCTCCTTTATCTCGGCAATTTCTTTGTCATCCTTCTGGGCTTATCGAATCTTTTCCAACAATGTCGACTGAACCTCCAATGCTGCAACAAAACCTTTAGGAACTATCTCCAAACGAAGTTCCCTGAGATCCTCTGCTAACTCTTTTGGCATACCACCGCTTATGAGGGTATTGACGTAACTCTTCCGGCTCAAAGCGTCTGCTACGACATTGGCCTTGCCTAGATGATAGTGCAACTTCATATCGTAATATTTTATGAGCTCCAACCATCTCCTCAGCCTGAGGTTCAACTCCTTCTGAGTAAAAATGTACTTCAAACTCTTGTGATCCGTGTACACATCACAATGATTTCCAATAAGAAAATATCTCCAGGTCTTGAGTGCATGCACTATAGCTGCTAACTCCAAATCATGCATGGCATAATTCAATTCGTGCGGTTTAAGTTGTCGTGAGGCGTACGAAACAACCCTTCCGTCTTGCATAAGTACCCCTCCAAGTCCTAAACGAGAGGCGTCGCAATACACTTGGAAATCCTTGCGTATATCCGGCAGAATCAGCACTGGGGCTGTAGTCAAACGTTTTTTCAACTCCTGGAAACTTACTTCGCATTCTTCAGTCCAATGGAACTTGGTGTCCTTCTTCAACAATGCCGTAATGGGCTTCGCAATCTTAGAATTTTTTTTCGATAAATCTCCGATAGTATCCCGCGAGTCCAAGAAAACTGCGGATCTCCCCAACTGAGGTGGGTGCCAACCACTCAGTGACTGATTTACCTTGGTAGGGTCCACCGCTACACCTTCCCCTGATATAACATGTCCAAGAAATCCAACTTCCTTCAACCAAAACTCACATTTGCTAAACTTGGCGTATAACTGATGTTCCCTAAGCTTCTCGAGAACTAAACACAAATGCTCCTTGTGTTCCTCTTCATTCTTTGAGTATACTAAGATATCATCAATGAACACCACGACAAACTTATCCAAGAACTCCATGAACACCTTGTTCATCATACTCACGAAATAGGCGGGGGCGTTAGTCAATCCAAATGACATAACCGTATACTCATATAGCCCATACCTTGTGGTGAACGCTGTTTTGGGTATATCCTTTTCCCTAATCTTCAGCTGGTGGTAACCTGATCGCAGGTTGATCTTTGAAAACACCTTTGCTCCTTGCAGCTGGTCAAACAAATCATTGATCATCGACAGTGGGTACTTATTCTTGATCGTTACTTCATTCAATGCCTGATAATCAACAACCATTCTTAGGCACTTATCCTTCTTCTCAACCAACATCACTGGGGCTCCCCATGGCGACGAGCTCCGTCGAATGTAACCTTTCTCCAATAACTCCTTAATCTGTTTCTTGATCTCCTCCAGATCATTTGCGGGCATTCGGTATGGTCTCTTTGATATTGGCCCGGTGCCTGGTAACAGCTCTATCAAAAACTCTATGTCTCGATCTGGCGGCATGCCTAGTAACTCCTCTGGAAATACATCCGGATAATCCTTCATGACAGGCACTTCCTCTTGAACAACTCCCGTGAGAGAATGTACTTGGGTTCTCCTTGACGAATGCCTGGATACATACTTGATCCTTTTTCCCTCCGGGGTGGTGAGCAAAATCGACTTACTCGCGCAATCGATGTTTCCCCCCATACATCGATAGCCAGTCCATTCCTAGTATCACATCCAATCCTTGTGACTCCAAAATTATCAGGTCTGAGGGGAAAACATGGCTTTCAATGGTCAATGGCATCTGAAAACATCCTTGACTTGCCATATACTCGGCTCCTGGCGAACTTACTAACATGGGTGTCCTAAGTACCTTAGTGGGAAACTTATACTTATCCACGAATCCCCTTGATATGTATGAATGCGATGCACCAGTATCGAAAAGAACGATTGCAGTAAAAGACTTAACCAAAAACTTACCGATAACTGCATCAGGCTGCTCCTCAACTTCCTCCATGTTCACGTGGTTCACTTGTCCCCTGTTGAAAGGGTTGGGCTTCTTCCCAGCGCTTCCATTGCCATTGCCGTTCTTCAATTCCGTACAATCGTTGGTGTAGTGCCCAGTATTCCCGCACTTAAAACAAGTAATGCGACTTTGATCCTTCTTGGCGGGTGTGGCTGGGTTAGAGCGGCTCTGATTGTTGCTTGCTCCATTCCCATTCCCATTCCTTGGGCCATTATGATTATGGGAACTACCTCCATTGTGAGTGTGGCCTCCATGGTTATGGACAAGTCCTCCCGAATTCGGGGTGAGACGAGGCTTCTGCTGAGCTCCAGAATTGTACTTCCCCTGTCCATATTTCCTCTCGCGATTCTCAATCTACTGCTGCTTCCCTTCAATCATAAGAGCCTTGTCTACCAACTCCTGGTAGTTGTTGAATGTTGCCACCATCGACTGCATGCTCACCTCATCATTTATCCCTTCCATAAACTTCTCCTGCCTCGAGGCATCTGTGGCCACATCATCAGGGGCATAAAGAGATAGCTTACTAAACTCATCCACGTATTGAGCCACAGTATGATTTCCCTGGCGCAAGTTGTGAAACTCACGCTTCTTCACGCTCATAGCTCCAGTGGATACGTGGGATGTGCGGATTGCTTGCTGAAACTGCTCCCAAGTGACATTGGCTATAGGAAAAGTGGTTGTGTAATTCTCCCACCATGCGGCTGCTGGTCCATCCAATTGGTGTGCGGCAAAACGCACCTTCTCCGCATCTGTGCAACCTGCGGTGGTCAACTCCCTTCCTATCATGCGCAGCCAATCATCAGCAACTATGGGCTCGGTGCTACTGGAAAACACCAGTGGCTGCAGCCTCAGAAAACGGGCTAAGTTGTCAACTGGAGGTGGTGGCAGTGGTTATTGTTGTTGTTGCTGTTGTTGCCTTGGTTCTGAACTAACATCTGCATCAAGGTATTCTACTGCTGGATCAACTGAGTGAGCTCCGGTTGGAAAGCAAAACCGGGGTCACGTCTCGGAGGCATCTGATGGGTTTAGGGGGAAGAGTTTAGAATAGAATGAGGTCTAGTGAGAAAGCACTACCCATATGCACATGAGACAAACAAAAACATATCATATAACTCAATCAATCAAGCAAGGGCATACAAACGGTCTAGAACTATCGTTAAAAGTGCTCGGACTATTACTATATACATGGGGGAAAACTACTAGTCATATGGTGGTCATCTAGAAATATTGCTCGGTGGAAGACTCCATGATATCCACTCCAGCTTCGTCTTCATAATCATCATCACTATCGTCGGGGTAGGAGTCGGTGTCGTCGATGATGATGTAGTTCTCTGGACAAGTGGATTCGTCGTCCTCTCCTCCTGGCGCGGGGTCTCCCATGCAAACTCCTAGCTTCCTTGTTAGGTCGTCATTCTTCTCCAATAGTACGATGATTTCCTCCTCATAATCGTCGCATGTAGACTTGAGTTCCTCTTCTAGCTCGGCGATCCTAGTCATTGCCTTCTTCAAATCTATCATGCTTGCGCACATCTGGTTCTCCTGGCCACGAATGTGTTCGTTTAACTCCTGGATGAATGCTCCAATGGACCTATCCCTCCTGGTGCTGATCATCTCCCATTTCTCGTCTCGACGCCCACATATCTTGTATATAGTGTCCTTCAGCTCTTGTTTGTAGACTTCTCCAATACGTCCCATAGCAATGTGGGCTGCCATGCTCTTGCCTAGACTCCACGTGGGTGCATCAAAGGAAAACTCTATAGGATTCGTAACTGGCGTGCATGTCCTTCCTAGAACTTGAACTCAAATCATCCAGCGCTCCTCTTCTAGTAAAGTGGCATTGTAGGTCCTGGTGAAGCTTGGTATTCCAATATTCAGGTACCTAGTTACTTCCTTCAAGTGTCGTCCAAAAGGTGTGTCTTCATCCGGTTGCGCAAACTTGTTCCTCGTGTCCGCCATCCTAAAGAGTAGAAAATGGAGAGGAGTCAGAAATGAGTAGAGAAGAGTGACCTATGGCTTTTCTTAGTGGTCGTGTCCTACATTCAGCGTGTGCTCTAATATCATCTTGTAGCGACCCGACCTCAAACGGTCAAGTCTCTGTGTTTCAGTGTCACCCCTGGATCGGTAATGCTGACACACATAGTACTCGAAGGATTTATAACAGAGTTGGAATCACACACTTATTACATCGAATGTCTCAAAATAGAACTTATTACAATAAATATGGCTTAAGGCCATCTAAAACGATAACAGTGGAAGACTTGGAAGATAAAGTGAGTCCATCAACTCCAACAGCATAGCTGAGTGCATGACAAACGACCTATCGCGTCTTAATCCTCGTCTGAAAAGTCTGCAACATAATACATTGCAGCCTGGAAACGGGTCAGCACATGGAATATGCTGGCAATGTAACACAGTAGAGAAATGAATAGATAAATGCTATCACTACATGCATATATGGCTGGTGGAGGCTCTATGGTTATATGGTTTTTGTAAAAAAGCCAATTTTTCCCTACAATAAAGGAATATATTTTATTTAACTATCATGGTAGTTGAAACATTGAGAATGGTACCCCCATCTCAATCCCAATTAAAAGTAATTATCATCCCAACAAATTAAATTAGAGTGATGAGATACAGTAGGATAATCCAAGTACTAGATACTCAAGATGTCCATAACCGGGGACACGGCTAACCATGATTAGTTTGTACACTCTGCAGAGGTTTGCACACTTTTCCCCACAAGACTCGATCTTCTCCGTTGTATTTCTCACACTGCATGATGTTTGAGAAACGGATGACCGAGACACAGTCTTTCAGAAGCATTAAATCTTTACTCTGGTGGACAGTTACACCTGCTTTCCCTCTACATCTGCTAGCCCACCACTGAAAGAGGTCACACAACATACTCAACTATGCCAGAGCCCATAATGGCTTGTGGCTGCACACAGAAGTTTCTAGCATGAATAATCGTTTGATCCCTTAGAGCCTGGGTGGCGGACCGTAGGAGGATCACACAGTATATCCCCGAGATCTCCTAGGACAACACTGGTATATCCCCAGGTGCCCAAAACAAGCAATCCACCCAGATGTGTATTAAAGTTGCCACCTTAAGTTGAACCATTAATTAGCAATCTCACATCTGTCATGGATACACTCAAACCCAACCCACGTCTACGAGCATAATATGGCAATATAAGCATAACGTAGAAGTAACTCGTAGGGTTTGATAATAAAACGGGGAAATAGGTTCTACCTCATCATCTACTTCCCAATACCCACAAGTTAATCACATCCTAATCATGCAATGTTTGAGGATTGAAACTAATGCATAAAAACTGGGTATGATAGGAGTATGATCAATGTGTTACTTGCCATCCTGATGATCCGCAAAACCTAGAGACTCGTAGTAGCACGCTTCGCACTCCGGGTGTTCTATCCCAAACAAACAATATCATACATAAGCAATCAAGAAAATAAGCACGGGTAAAACTCAAATAAAAAGATATAACCGGAAAGTTCAACTGAAGAACTCCGGTTTGCAGAAAGAATCAAATCAAATGAAGCAACGAAACTCAAACTGCGAAAGAAACAAGATCCGATTACTAATCTGGACTAAAGTCAAATTTTACAGTACCAAAATCTTGTTCAAGTTGGTTAAACGGAAAGAGGGTTTCGAGATGAAGATCTAGGCGCTTGAATCGCCTGATTCCGATAAACAAGCGAAAAGTTAAACTAAAACTAAGATCAGGGCAGAAATCGCGATCGAGAATAATCGCGGAAAACCCTGGAAAAAGAAAAACTGTCGAACAGGCTAACGAACGAACATTTGCTGTTGTGGCTAACGGGTGAACGGCGTCCGTTAAAACAAATGTACGGACGAACGTCCGTTATTTCAGCGAACCGAGAAAAACCAAAACAAAACCGGTCTAAAAAATAAAAAAACTAGGGTTTACAAAAAAACCAATTGGTTTTTACCTAACCGAAAAAAACCAAACGGCGGTCGGATCGGATCGGAACGGTGGCGGCCCGGCGATGGCGGCTCCGGGCGATGGTGGGGAAACGGGCGCGGCGCAGGGCGGCGACGAGCGACAGCGGCTGCAGGAGGTGACGAGGCGGGGTGGTGGCGATCGAGGCGGCGGCATATAAAGGCGGCGGAGGGGGGGGGGGCTTGGGGAAGGGGCAAGGGGAGGCCGGCTCGGCTACGGCAGCCGGCGGCTGCGTGCGGGAGGCGGAGTCCTCCTGGGGTCGGTCGGAAGCGAATTTTTTTTAATAATTCCGACGCGCAGAAAAACAAAGAAAAGAAAAAAAAACAAACGGACTCCAAAAATCCTAAAATAAATTTTCCCCATCCTCTAAAAATAAGCCGGACAAGGTGATCATTTATTTAGGCCTCTAATGCAATTTTGATAAACGCATTTTTTTCCTAATTCAAATAAAATAGCAATAAAACTCCAAATAAAAATAGAGATTGATTTTAATATTTCCCCCCAAATATTTCATTTATTTTGGAGAAGTCATATTATCTCCTCTCATATATTTTGATATGGAATATTTTCTGGGAGAAGAATTAATTAAAACCAAGGTGATCCTTGTTTCTATATTTGATAAAATTCAAATATGAGAAACGGTGAAATCCCCAACTCTCTCCGAGGGTCCTTGAGTTGCTTAGAATTTCGAGGATCGCAAAACGAAAATGAAATAAAATATGATATGCATGAAAGACCTATGTATAACATTCCAAATTGAAAATTTGGGATGTTACACGTACACGGCTAAGAGATCAACTTGTGTGTCTATGGGGCGCCCCCTCCCCCATATATAAAGGACTGGAGGAGGGGAGGGCCGGCCCTCTCTATGGCGCGCCCTAGGGGGAGTCCTACTCCCACCGGGAGTAGGAATGCCCCCTTTCCCTAGTAGGAATAGGAGAGAAGGAAGGGGAAGAGAGAAGGAAGGAAGGGGGGCACCCAATTCGGTTTGGGCTACGGGGGGCGCGCCCTCCTCCTTGGCCTTCCTCTCCTCTATTCCACTAAGGCCCAATAAGGCCCATATACTCCCCGGGGGGTTCTGGTAACCCCAAGGCACTTTGGTTGTAAGTGCATCTAGTGCCACCCCTAGTTGGTTTTGGAGTATTGACGACAAACCTGGTTGACGGACTAATGTGTTTGTGAGAATTGCAGGATAACACAGGTAGAAGTCCCTCATTGATTCGGTTTTCCTACCAGAGATGACCCCTAAAAATGTATGAAGACATTGAAGTCAAAGGTGGTATGTGAAGACAGTCACATTGAAGACTATGACAAGAGAAGACATCGAGTGAAGACTATGGAGCGCAAAGACTTAGTTGTTTCGTCGTTCTTTTTCTTCTTTGTTGAGTCAGAGGAAACACCATACTGTTAAGTGGGGTCCAAGTGAACCAGTCAGAATGACTGAAGTGATGCTTAACCAAAATCCTATGTCTTTGAGCGAAGACAATGAGAGCAAATCTTATCCAGAGCTGGGTAAGTCAGCTTTGCTTGTAGCCCAAGTAAAGTTGTCGTGTGTGTTTGAGATCTGACCGTTGGAACACGTGTCAGTTCCTTAGTGACCCAGGGTCATTTTGGACAAATCAGGTCGGGTTGCCTAGTGGCTATAAATAGCCCACCCCTACAACCATAAACGGTTGGCTGCTCAGAGTTAGTGCACGGCTTTTGTCATTTCAGAGCAACCCACCTCAAAGCCTTTGAGAGAGAATTCCTTGCGAGGATAAAGCCCTAAACACCCAGAGCCAAAGAGTGTTAGGCATCACTCAAGTCTTCCTGTCTGTGTGATCTGAAGACTTATTACACTTGAGGACTGTGAATCCTCCAGCTGGTTAGGCGTCGCGTTCTGAGCATCCAAGAGTCATTGTGGATCGCCGGTGAATGAAGTCTGTGAAGGTTTGGAAGTCTACCTTCAAGACTTACCAGAGTGATTGGGCGAGGACTGGGTGTCCTTAGCTCAAGGGGGATAAGGAGAAGACGCAGTCTTCTGAGTTGAATCTCAGCCTCCCTAACCAGACATACAATTGTCACAGCAACTGGAACTGGTCCAACAAAGCATTGTCTTCAACGAGTCACTGGTTTCATCCTTCCCATTCCTTTACTTACTGTTGGCCCTGGTGAAGTCATTGTATGATTGCATTATCTTTTGTCTTCACTGAGTGGCTGCCTGTTCTGATTGGCTTCACACTATCTTCCTACCTGATCTATACTGCCTAGCTGCTATTAGTCATTGTGCTTTCACTTCATTGAATACCTGACTATGGCTTGCTTAGTGTAGTCTACTTTCCGCTGCATGGTAATATGTTTATTTCTATCATTTATCTTCGAAACTTCCATGTTTTGGAGACTTTCATAAAAGTCGCCTATTCACCCCCCTCTAGTCGATCACCGGCACTTTCAATTGGTATCAGAGCAAGGTACTCCCTTGTTCTGTGTGATTCAGTTTAACCACCTGGAGTTTTAGCTATGTCGACTGCAGGGATAATCAAAGTCTTCGCTGCGTGCCCAGTCTTCGATGGAACTGAATATCCCTTCTGGAAGAATAAGATGTGCATGCATCTTGAAGCCATTGATGTCGACCTATGGTATGTCGTCAAGAATGGCGTTTGCAAGGTTGGTGAAGGTGTCACCGCTGCTGATGTCAAGAAGTTCGTTCAACTGGACTCCACTGCCAAGAACATCATCTGTGGTCATCTGACCAAAGGATAGTATGGCCGTGTGAGTGCTTTGGAAACATCTAAGCTAGTCTGGGACTGGCTCTCCAAGGTCAATGAAGGCGTCTCAACCCAGAGAGATCAGAGAATCAGTGTCCTTCGCAACCTCTTCAACCGCTTCAAGAGAAATGACAATGAGAATGTCCAGCTCACGTTTGATCGACTCACTGACATCACAAATGAGCTTCAAGCCCTCGGCGCTACTGAGATCACCAAGCATGAAGTCGTCAAGACACTCCTGAGATCACTTGACAGCTCGTTTGACACCCTAGCCCTGATGATTCAAGAACGTCCTGACTTCAAGACACTCGATCCGTCTGACATACTTGAGAGGCTCAACACACATGAGTTTCAGCTTTTTGAGAAAAGAGACATCTACGGTCCCAACTATGGGCGAACTCGTGCCTTGAAGGCAAAAGTTGTCTCCTCATCTGAAGAAGAATTTGACAACAGTTCTGATGATCCTGAAGACATTGGAAAGGAGCTTGCTATGCTTGTGAAGAAATTCCAAAAATTCACCAAGAAGAAAGGCTTCAGAAAGTCTTCACGATCAAGCTCAAGGAATGATGAAGCTTCTGCTCATGACTACAAGAAGATAACATGCCACAAGTGCAAGAAACCTGGCCACTACATCTCCGAATGTCCGCAGTGGGACAATGAGAACAAGAAGAAGAAGAAGAAGAGCAAGGAGTATGATTCTGATGACAAGAAGAAAAAGAAATACTCAAAGTCTTCTTCCAAGTCTTCCTCAAAGTCTTCATCACACAAGAAGAGCTCATCTAGCAAGGCTCGTGCGCTTGTTGGCAAGAAAATGGATTCAGAGGAGGAGTCCGCTTCTGAGGAGGCGGAGGTGGAGTCTGAGGAGGAGTCCGATTCTGGCGTTGCAAGTCTGGCTGCAGCATACGTTGCCAAGTCCATCTTCAACACTAAAGACAATGACTTCATCGCCGACACCGATGCAAATGACAAGGACTACTCCGCTCCCACCTACTGCTTCATGGCACGCGGTGCCAAGGTAAACACACGCACTACTCACTATCAAACATCCAGTGAAGATGACTCTAATTGTGGTTCCAAACCCAGCTACAAAACACTTGCTAAAATTGCAACTGAACAACAGAAAGCTATGGAACATATTCAAAAACTGTTAGATAAAAGCGATGACCTGTTAGACGCTAAAATGACTCAATCTCAGTCCTTAATTGAAGACATAAAAAATCTTCATGTTAAGTATGAGGAACTTGAAAGTCGTCATGAAACGCTCTCAACAACTCATGAAAAGCTTTCCTATGATTATCTTCAAAGGAAGCAAGATCTTGAGAAATTGAGAGCAGCTCATGAAGATCTTCAAAAGGAAAACGAGTCACTTCTCACCAAACAGATTAGTTCCACCCAGGAAGGATTTGAACCAACATGTCTTAAATGCATTGAGCGTGACAACGCTACTTCTGTTGTTGGATGTTCTACTGCTGCTACTATTGCAATATCTTCAACTATTGATGTGGGAACTAACCCCTCTGCTGAGGATACCACTGCCATTGCTGATGAAAATGCTAGGTTGAAGACATTGCTTGAAACAGGGATGTACAAAAGTCTCAAAGGGCATCAGACACTATGTGATGTCCTCAAAAGGCAGATCCTGAACCGAAACCCTAGAAAAGAGGGTCTTGGGTTCGAAAGGAAAATGAATGTTGATGGCTCTTACTGGAAACCTGAGCAATACCCCAAAACCACATGGGTTGCTGCAAAGGAACCCTCAGTGGATCCATCCACCCTGTCAGGCTTCAATGTGCTAATCTTATTGTTATTGATGAATCCTTTGATGCAAACTATAAACTGTTTAAGAATCAGAATGGTGAAGTGTTTGCCAGGTATATTGGTACTAACTGCAGGAATGGGCCACCTATGAAGAAAGTCTGGGTGCCGAAAATGTTGCTGGAGAATCTTCCTGTGAATGTCATCATGACACCACAAGTGAAGAAGACAAACCCCACACCACAGGCTTCATATGGTCCAAAGGCTTCATACAGACAAAGGACTCACCTGAGTCGCACTAATGCAAATGTTTTGCAGGGAAGCCATACTCAGGCCTATGAATATGAGCGCGTTTCATCAAACCGCCATGTTCATAAGATTAAGAACTACTCTGCTTATTCTTATGAGTACTATTGTCCACCTGCAAGACTTTTTGCTAGGGCTCCAAAGCCAAAGTTCTCAGATGCTGCACTTAGACTCATTGCTTCGAAGCCACCCTTGAAGATGTGGGTGGCTAAGAAAGCTTAACTCTCTTTTGCAGGGAAAGGTCTCCAGCCGACAATCAAATTCATCTGAAGCTATTGCTGGGGACCTTAAACATCTTGTAGGGCGCAAGATCAAATGCCCAAATGGTCTTATTATGTATTTTGTTCCCGAGTTGCTTGCTACTTCCCCTATCAGTCCTAACCTCGATCTAAGCTTTCATAATCCACTTGCTCGTCAAATGTTTATGCTTCACAATTCTCTTCGTGAAGCCTATCCCCCTAACTGCACTGTAGGGTACGACACCAACTGCTTCAGAGTGGATTATTGTTAGTGGGTGTACTAATCACATGACTGGCAAGCAAAGTCTTCTCATGGACTCAACCTTACGTCCATCTGACAAAAGTCACATCACATTTGCTGACACTGGTAAAAGCAAGGTATTGGGTCTAGGTAGAGTTGCAATCTCAAGGGATCAACACATGGATAAAGTCATGCTTGTTGAATCCCTTGGTTTCAACTTAATGTCTGTCTCAATGCTTTGCGATTTAAACATGATTGTGATGTTTGGAAAATATCGTTGCCTTATTCTAATGGAATCTGACAAGTCTCTAGGCTTTGAAGGGTATCGGAAAGATGATTTGTACGTGGTAGATTTCTCAGCAGGACCATAACTTGTCGTTTGTCTTCTAGCAAAAGCTTCTGAATGCTAGCTCTGGCATCGGAGGCTAGGGCATGCTGTCATGAGGAACCTACACACCCTTGCAAGGAAGAAGCATGTCATAGGCATCAAGGGCGTCAAGTTCAAGAAGGATCACTTATGCGGTGCCTGTGAAGCAAGAAAGATGACGAGGGCCAAGCATCCCTCGAAGACAATCATGACAACGACTCAACCCTTCGAACCGCTCCACATGGACCTTTTTGGTCCCACTCATTACTCAACTCGTACTACTACTGCTTGTCTCTATGGCTTTGTCATTGTTGATGATTATTCAAGATATACTTGGGTGCATATAATCCTCTACAAGACTGAAGTGCAGGATGTCTTCAGACGCTTCGCCAATCGAGCCATGAACAACTACAGCGTCAAGATCAAGCACATCAGAAGTGACAATGGCACTGAATTCAAGAACACTAGCCTAGACACTTATCTTGATACTTTGGTCATCACACGTGAATTCTCAGCTCCGTACACGCCGCAGCAGAATGGCATCGTGGAACGCAAGAACAGAACACTTATTGAGATGGCCCGGATGATGCTTGATGAATACAAGACTCCAAGAAAGTTCTAACCTGAAGCCATTGATACTGCATGCCATATCATCAACCGTTTTTATCTTCATAAGCTTCTGAACAAGACATCCTATGAGCTCCTTACTGGCAAGAAGCCAAATGTCAGTTACTTCAGAGTATTTGGTGCTAGGTGCTGGATCAAGGATCCACATCACACTTCAAAAATTGCACCGAAAGCACATGAAGGTTTTATGCTTGGATATGGAAAGGATTCACACTCCTACAGAGTCTTGAACCTCTTTCACTATAAAGTGGTTGAAACTGTGGATGTGCGGTTCGATGAGACTAACGGCTCGCAAAGAGAGCACCTGCCAAATGTGCTAGATGAAGTTCCATCCAGTGAATCAATCAAACTTATGGGAACTGGAGAAATCATACCATCTGAAGCTCAGCCTGAAGAGGAACTTATCATATCTGCACCTGATCAACCTGAAGACAACGCTCAGCCTGAAGACAATCCTTCTAACAATGACAATGATCAGCAAGAGCAAAATCTTCGTCCTGTTCATCCTCGTGTTGCAAATGAAGTACATATTGAGAGAATAATTGATAGCATCAATGCACTAGGTCCACTCACTCGTTCAAGGGCAACACAGCTAGCAAATTTCTGTGGGCACTTCGCATTCGTCTCAATATCTGAACCCAAGAAAGTTGATGAAGCCTTCATTGAACCTGAATGGATTCAAGCTATGCAAGAAGAGCTTCAACAGTTTGAGCTGAATAATGTATGGGAACTGGTTAAGCGTCCTGATCCTCGTAAGCACAATATAATAGGCACTAAATGGATATATCGCAACAAGCAAGATGAGCATGGTCAAGTTTTCAGAAACAAAGCTCGTCTTGTTGCTCAAGGATATACTCAAGTTGAAGGGATTGACTTCGATGAAACATTTGCTCCTGTGGCTAGGCTTGAAGCTATACGCATACTGCTGGCCTATGCAAATCATCATAACATTCTTCTATATCAAATGGATGTGAAGAGCGCCTTTCTCAATGGCAAGATTGAAGAAGAAGTGTATGTTGCACAACCGCCTGGCTTTGAAGATCCAAAACATCCCAACATGGTGTACAAGCTCAACAAGGCACTGTATGGCCTCAAACAAGCCCCTCGGGCTTGGTATGACACACTCAAAGACTTCCTGAGGAGCAAAGGCTTCAAACCTGGTTCCCTCGATCCCACTCTCTTCACGAAGACATATGATGGTGAACTGTTTGTGTGCCAAATATATGTGGATGACATTATCTTCGGCTGCACTAACCAGAAATACAGTGAAGAGTTTGGATATATGATGCAAGAGCAATATCAGATGTCCATGATGGGTGAGCTGAAGTTCTTCCTTGGTCTTCAAATACGTCAGTAACGCAACGGCATCTTCATATCTTGAGAGGAATACCTCAAAGATTGCCTGAAGAAATTTGGAATGCAAGACTGCAAAGGCTACATGACGCCAATGCCCGCCAAACACCATCTGGGTCCCGACGACAATGGTAAAGAGTTCGATCAAAAGGTATACCGCTCCATGATTGGTTCTTTGCTTTATTTATGTGCATCTAGGCCAGATATCATGCTTAGTGTTTGCATGTGTGCCCGGTTCCAAGCAGCACCAAAGGAATCGCATCACTTAGCTGTGAAGTGAATTCTTAGATATTTGGCTCACACCCCAACACTAGGATTATGGTATCCTAAGGGCTCAGAGTTTGATCTAGTTGGATTCTCGGATGCTGATTATGCTGGTGACAAGGTGGATCGCAAGTCTACATCAGACACATGTCATTTTCCGGGACGGTCACTTGTATGTTGGTCTTCAAAGAAGCAGAACTGTGTATGGCTCTCCACTGTTGAATCTGAATACATTGCTGCTGGATCTTGCTGCGCTCAGCTTCTATGGATGAAGCAAACACTCAAAGATTATGGCATCCATCTGAAGCAAGTACCACTCTACTGCGACAATGAAAGCACCATCAAGATTGCCAACAACCCATTTCAGCACTCGAAGACAAAGCACATTGAAATTCGTCATCACTTTCTCAGAGATCATGTTATGAAGGAAGATATTGATATCATACACGTCAACACTGAAGACAATTGGTAGATATCTTCACCAAGCCCTTGGATGAGAAGAGGTTTTGCAAGTTACGGTGTGAGCTAAATATCTTGGAATCCTCAAATGTCTTGTGATCAGGCACACATCCTAACACTTAAGCATGTTGATGACTTAGATGTGCAACACACGAAGTAAAGTATATCTTCAATCAATGAAGACTTACATTCTGAGTGTGAGTATATTAACGTGGAATTTGACTTCGGAGCGCCACGATAATTGTGCACCATGTCTGGGTCTAATACTTCCTATATGGTGGGTAACGCCACCACCAAAATTCTTCCCCTTGAAGTGTTTTTCTCATGGCGTTACATTTGCAAAGTCTTCGCATTTTGTTTGTCTTCACTGTTAACATGGCCTCATGTTTATCTTCAATTTGGTTTCTGTCCTCTACATCATTCACTTATAGCTATGTCTTCACGTTGAATTTTTGATCTAAGTGAATGTGATCGGACCCTAACCCCTTATGCTTCTATCTTAAGTCTATCTATCCAAATCATATGCATTCTATTGACACTGTCAAAATGTCTTCTCTGCATCCTTGTCAGCAGAAGACACAGAGACAAACATTAATCCGTTTTCAATGCTAAATCCTTTCACCTGAAACCCGGACAAGTGGGAACGACCACCCGACAATCCAGGCGTGCGTGGGAACGTGGAACAACCTTTGATGTGTTGCATGATAGCCACATGTCCTTCAGATGCGAATCGCCAGGGGCACCAGTGTAATAACACTGTGTTGTCCCTATCCCTATAAATACACGCCTCACCACACTCATTATCCCTTCTTCCACTCTCGCACAAACCCTAGCACCACCGCTAGCACTCGACGACGCCGACGACAAAGCGCTTAGCTGTCGCGACCTCAACGACGCCGTCTTCACGCCGGCCGCGGACATCATCTTCTCCGCCGTCACCGTAGGTGTCCTCCATCGCCAAGTTAGGGCACGGAAGATCAAACTGCTCGGCCTCCTCTCTCACTTCATCTAGCAGTTCTTCATGTGGAAAATAAAACCTCCTTTTTACAGCCCCTTTGATCCTATAGATTCATCATTTTCTACCACAAGTAGTTTCTAGTCACACAAGTTGGATCTATCTTATACTGCATCTCATAATATGCCTAGTATACTCACTTATGCCTCACATAGTAGTTAGATTCCTCACTTGTACTTATTCGTGGATTCGTACAAATCTGGAACCAACTCTCTATCTATAAGTGCGAAGATATTGGGCAGAACAGTGGTTCAAGTACAGGTACGTGACCCAGGAGTATGCTGAGAAGAATGCCATCAAACGACCATGGGGAGACATTCTATACAGAAATCTTCAACCCAGGTCCAGAGCTGAAGCCATTGAACAAGGCTTCTATCCTTGCATGGTCCATGGACCACAGCCTGCAGATGCAGACCCATCTTCGTTACTGTGGTGCCGCGACGATAATCTGTTCAAGCGCAACTTCCAATTTTCCAAGAATTCGGCCAAAGAAAACAAGAAGTCACGGGGATTAGACTTCAATCCAGGCCCCTCTGCTCCTCGTGCCGATGGCACACGCGAAGCTGAACCCAATCTTGTTGGGCCCTTCTACAACCTAGAAGGTCTCATCACTCATATTATGGTTCAAGGGACAATCGTGGATGAGCCTGCAGACGACGCTGACTCTGACGAAGCGCCTGCACCACCGAAGCCAAAGAAGCTGGAGAAACCTCAAGCTTCGAAGCCTTCCCCAGCACCAAAGGCCTCACGGGTGAAGCCTCTGGCCACTGCACCTCCTGAACACAGTGTGCAGTCTGAAGATTTGTCACACATCTCCAAGCCCTCCAAAGTGAAGATGCCCTTGCAACCCACTAGCCAAGCACTGATCGCTGCTGCTATTCTACGCAATGACGCCATTGATCTGTCCAACGACGACGATCTTGGCGATGATGCTCTTGAGCAGTTGATCAAGAGCAAGCAAGAGGCAGAAATCTTCAATGACCTTCCTCTCTTTGATGTTGAAATCATCAACACATTCATTGATGAGTGGTTTGACAGCCCAAATGTCAGCTTTGATGATCTTCAGCTTCCGATTGGCCTGATCGTCGCCTTCCACGGAGCCATTGCTGCTGAGCTGGCTCTAGCTCAGAAGATTGTTGAACTGAAGCATAATATCGATTATGAGGAAGCTCAGTTCAAGAAGCACATGGCCAAGCTCAACGTTGAAGACATTCAGAACTTCCAGACCATGATGCATGAGCTTAAGGAAGCATTCCGAACCAAACGCGAAGAAGCCAAAGGTTCTCATGGGCGCATGAAGGATCTTGCCGCTAAATGTGTCCAAGGATACAATGAGGCTGAAAAGTGCAAGGCCTTGGGGCGACCAGGGATCGACCCCCGAATGGCGGCCAAGAAGAAGAAGAAGCCAGGTGTGGCAGAACCTGAAGCACCAAGGCATGAAGTACATCCAATTGTCTTCCTAGCCAGTATGACAGGCTCGAAGCCTAAGGTCCCCACAGTGGCTTCAAAACTGAAGAAAACAAGGGCTGCTGAAGCTGAAGCCAGAAAGCGCAAAACCAAGGGCACCACTGATGATGCTCCTCCAACCAAGAAACGCAAAACTAAGAAGAGAGATCGGGCTGCTCCCATAGAGCCCCTTAATGTTGAGCCAATCTTAGTGGCTCTTCCTGAGTCTGAACATCAAGAGCGCCAGTTGATAGTTCATGAGCCTGCTTCCACAGAGGCTCCTGAAGCTGAAGAAAATCCAGCTGTTGACCCCACCGCAGCTGAAGACATTGTTCCTCACGACAATGTTGAAGATGATGAAGTCCTTCCTCAGATCGAGAACCAGTTGGTATCATCGCCTATGCTCACGCACAGCGAACTCATCAGCATTGGTCGTCCTCTGGCGCCAACTGCTCAGGATGCATCGTGGGCTGATCACCCACAATGACAAGACACCCCAAGCTCTCCCCAACCGCAAGCTACCTCACCAGTGCAACATGACAATGACTTTGAGGCTCACACTCCATCTCCACAAGCGTCGCCAGCATTACGCAGGCTTTGCAAAGGACCAAGGCCCCAAGTCACTCCCACTGTGCACGTGTCTAAATCTGAAGCCAAAATGGCTGAAGATATTCCAGCTGCATCAGCCGATGAAGAAGAAGAACCAAGAGTTGAAGCAGAAAGAGTTGCCACACCCCCGTCCCACCAAGATGTTTTTCTCGAGGAGAATGTGACCGACCCTCCAGCTCCTGAAGTGGAGGTGAACAATCCTGAGGCGACCACCAATATCAACACTTAAGCCAATGACATGGTCATGGCTGAAGCTAATGTGGCGCCTGAAGCTACTGCAGTGCCAGAAGTCCAAGCACCTGAAGCAAATGTGGCCCCCGAAGCCCATGACGACAATGCCAATGCTCCTGTTCCCCCTCCAAGACCTCATACAATGGAGATGGCATTTGATCGTGGTCAGCCTGTTATGGTCCGATGGCCCATTCTGACTCCTCCACCTGCCGCGGGTCCATAATTTGAGTATCATGTCGAGCACAGACCTCAAGTCCAAAAACCCAAGCCAAGACTTCCATGATTCCCAGGCACTGCCACTTCACCTGGGGTCTTCAATGTGAATGGCTTCGTGGCACATAATACCTTCTTCAACAGCTCCAAGAACCCTTATACCAGACCTCGCATTTCCTCAGATCGGATCTGGAGCTATCAGCAGCGCAACTACTATTCCTGCATCCTATACAATCAAGGGCGCATATTTCCACATATGCGCCTAGACTCTGAAGCTATAGCTGGCCTACCCTGCCTTGAAGAAGCGTTAGATTGCTTCAGAGATGATGGACTGTTGCAGTTTGTCACATATAAGGAGCACTGGAATGAAGAGCTTCTGCTACAGTTCTATGCAACTCTCCACATTCGAGGCTACAACAGGGATCCAAAGACTTGGGTCCTTGAGTGGATGACAGGCAATGTCCATCATGAAGCTAAAGCTCTTGATATCATTGAGCTTACAGGCCTGCCCACTCCTGGTGAATACTATGAACCAGGTTGTCAACAACACCAAAATGCCTTGGAAAGCATCTTTTAGAAGCCAGAGCCCAACATGAGTCAAATGCTGAGCATGATGAAGCCTCTGCCTCACGACGCTGAATACCCATCTGTGTTCTTTGTTGAAGACATAGAGTACCTGCCTCGCACCATTTACCATATCATCAGGAAGACTCTATGGCCTGTCAAAGGACACTCATCTGCAGTGAAGCTTGAAGGAGCAATGAAGACTTTGGTTTTTTATATTTTCAATGGCATCAACTTCAATGCTCAAGACTTCTTCATCAGGCAGTTGGCTGCATCTGGCTCCGACATTTTTGGGTTGAAATTCTATGCTCCATGGGTCATGCGTCTTATCAAGCATCACTCAGCCTTCAACTATCAGCCGTCTGCGCGCAATCATCTTATATTCTTGCCCGCGGTTGATCTGTCAGTTGAAGCTATTTACCCAGAGCCTGCTAAGGATCCCATTTATCTTCACAATGTTGATCACCAAAGCTTCACCCAACCCATTGAAGGAGTTCCAGCAGTTTCTCATGTTTATCCCCTTGCTGGAAGCACACGTGCCCCTCGCGCTCAAACTGACGCCACTGGTAGCACCATTGCGCAAATGCCTCAAAGACGGTCTCGTGTCCTAAATGACCGAGAGCTTCTCGTCGCGCTGCATCAGAAACATGACAAACATCACGACTGGCTTAAGCGTCAGATGCAAAGCCTCTTGGTGGATGTCAACCGAATTTGCAATCTTGCCACCAAGAATGCCTTTGTCACTCATGAAACCTGTCGGAGGTCGTGGAAGAGTTTGACCCTACTTAGTGCTGAAGCTGATCTGCAAGACGATGGCTTCACCGAACGGTTCAAGTTTGACTCAACTCCTCCAAAAAATGCTCACTTGCGTCGGACTCCCTCACTTGAAGACTCTGACTACTCGTCCTCAGCTGTGACCGTAAATGCCAGAGTCATTGATGACCAAGATGATGCAACTTCACCTCCTCCAACTTTAGCGCGTGTCGACACTGCACCAAGTTCCTCAGCACCACCGGACCTCAACAATGACCCTGCTGCCTCGCCTGCACCTCATGGGAACGAGTAGGCGCTCTATGTCTTCAAACCTTTTTGGTCCTCACTGACAAAAGGGGGAGAAGCATATGAGTTGATAGTCTTCAAGCGGGTCCATATGGGTGGTTGCTTTACTTTTTGCCACTTTTGCCAAGTGCTTACAACTCTGGTTTTCGATACATTTGGTTCTTTGAGTTGTAACACTTAAACTCGATGGTCGTCTGCTACTTATTTGCCATTCTGTGATGCGATGATAAATTCTGCATGTGCGATGATAAATTCCGCACTTAGATCATTTTGCAGATGTGCATTTTCCATTATGCATGTCATTATCTTCGTTACATCATATCATGCATGATGAATTGTCATCATAGGTTGAAGAGGATCTCCACAAGTACAACCTGCCATGTGCATTTGCATTCCAAAAGCAAATTACTTATATGCACATCTTCAGGGGGAGCCCTTGCAACTTATAAAGACAATACCCTATCCTTTACAATTTCACATATTTTATTCCCCGTTGAAAACTTCAACCAGTTTGTCATCAATCACCAAAAAGGGGGAGATTGTAAGTGCATCTAGTGCCACCCCTAGTTGGTTTTGGAGTATTGACGACAAACCTGGTTGAGGGACTAATGTGTTTGTGAGAATTGCAGGATAACACAGGTAGAAGTCCGTCATTGATTCGGTTTTCCTACCAGAGATGACCCCTAAAAATGTATGAAGACATTGAAGTCAAAGGTGGTATGTGAAGACAGTCACATTGAAGACTATGACAAGAGAAGACATCGAGTGAAGACTATGGAGCGCGAAGACTTAGTTGTTTCGTTGTTCTTTTTCTTCTTTGTTGAGTCATAGGAACCACTGTACTGTTAAGTGGGGTCCAAGTGAACCAGTCAGAATGACTGAAGTGATGCTTAACCAAAATCCTATGTCTTTGAGCGAAGACAATGAGAGCAAATCTTATCCAGAGCTGGGTAAGTCAGCTTTGCTTGTAGCCCAAGTAAAGTTGCCGTGTGTGTTTGAAATCTGACCGTTGGAACACGTGTCAGTTCCTTAGTGACCCAGGGTCATTTTAGACAAATCAGGTCGGGTTGCCTAGTGGCTATAAATAGCCCACCCCCTACAACCATAAATGGTTGGCTGCTTAGAGTTAGTGCACGACTTTTGTTGTTTGAGAGCAACCCACCTCGAAGCCTTTGAGAGAGAATTCCTTGCAAGGATAAAGCCCTAAACACCCAGAGCCAAAGAGTGTTAGGCATCACTCAAGTCTTCCTGTCTGTGTGATCTGAAGACTTATTACACTTGAGGACTGTGAATCCTCCAGCCGGTTAGGCATCGCGTTCTGAGCATCCAAGAGTCATTGTGGATCGCCGGTGAATGAAGTCTGTGAAGGTTTGGAAGTCTACCTTGAAGACTTACCAGAGTGATTGGGCAAGGACTGGGTGTCCTTAGCTCAAGGGGAATAAGGTGAAGACGCAGTCTTCTGAGTTGAATCTCAGCCTCCCTAACCAGACGTACAGTTGTCACAACAACTGGAACTGGTCCAACAAAGCATTGTCTTCAATGAGTCACTGGTTTCATCCTTCCCATTCCATTACTTACTGTTGGCCCTGGTGAAGTCATTGCATGATTGCATTATCTTTTGTCTTCACTGAGTGACTGCCTGTTCTGATTGACTTCACACTATCTTCCTACCTGGTCTATACTGCCTAGCTGCTATTAGTCATTGTTCTTTCACTTCATTGAATACCTGACTATGGCTTGCTTAGTGTAGTCTACCTTCCGCTGCATGGTAATAGGTTTATTTCTATCGTTTGTCTTCGAAACTTCCATGTTTTGGAGACTTTCATAAAAATCGCCTCACCCCCCCTCTAGTCGATCACTAGCACTTTCATCGGTAAATGCCCGAACTCACCCGGAACCATTCCGATGTCCAAACATAGGCTTCCAATATATCGATATTTATGTCTCGACCATTTCGAGACTCCTCGTCATCTCTGTGATCATATCCGGGACTCCGAACTACCTTCGGTACATCAAAACACATAAACTCATAATACTGATCGTCACCAAACGTTAAGCGTGCAGACCCTACGGGTTCGAGACCTATGTAGACATGACCGAGACTCATCTCCGGTCACTAACCACTAGCGGAACCTGGATGCTCATATTGGTTCCTACATATTCTACAAAGATCTTTATCGGTCAAACCGCATAACAACATACATTGTTCCCTTTGTCATCGGTATATTACTTGCCCGAGATTCGATCGTTGGTATCTCAATACCTAGTTCAATCTCATTAGCAGCGAGTCACTTTACTCGTTCTGTAATGCAACATCCCGTAACTAACGCATTAGTCACATTGCTTGCAAGTCTTATAGTGATGTGCATTACCGAGAGGGCCCAGAGATACCTCTCCGATACACGGAGTGACAAATCCTAATATCGATCTATGCCAACTCAACAAACACCATCGGAGACACCTGTAGAGCATCTTTATAGTCACCCAGTTATGTTGTGACGTTTGATAGCACACTAAGTGTTCCTCCGGTATTCGGGAGTTGCATAATCTCATTGTCATAGGAACATGTATAAGTTATGGAGAAAGCAATAGCAGTAAACTAAACGATCAAAGTGCTAAGCTAATAGATGTGTCAAGTCAATCACATCATTCTCTCATGATGTGATCCCGTTTATCAAATGACAACTCTTTGTCCATGGCTAGGAAACTTAACCATCTTTGATCAATGAGCTAGTCAGGTAGAGGCATACTAGTGACACTCTGTTTGTCTATGTATTCACACATGTACTAAGTTTCTAGTTAATACAATTCTAGCATGAATAATAAACATTTATCATGATATAAGGAAATATAAATAACAAATTTATTATTGCCTCTAGGGCATATTTCCTTCAGGGGTCTCCTGCATGGAAGAGTAGAACATGGGAGACGGACCGACCCACTTGGGACAAAGTGCCCTGCCGCCTCCCATGCCCTGCTCATCCTTGCCGGAGTATGATACGTCTCCAACGTATCTATAATTTATGAAGTATTCATGCTGTTTGATTATCATTCTTGGATGTTTTACAATCATTTTATAGCAACTTTATATCATTTTTGGGACCAACCTATTGACCCAGTGCCCAGTGCCAGTTGCTGTTTTTGCTTGTTTTTTACATAGCAAGAAATCAATATCAAACGGAGTTCAAACACCGCGAAACTTTTTGTGGATTTTTATGCACCAGAAGACCACCAATGGGCCAGAGCAGCACTTGGGGGGTGCCCCTAGGGGGGAACAACCCACCAGGGTGTGCCTGGGGGCCCAGGCGCGCCCAGGTAGGTTGTGCCCACCTCGGTGGCATCCCGCACCCCCTATTTAGCCTATAAATTCCCAAAAATTCCAGAAACCCTCGGGGTTAACCTAGATTAGAAGTTCTGCTGCCGCAAGACTCTGTAGCCACCAAAAACCAATCTAGACCCTGTTCTGGCACTCTGTCAGAGGGGGAAATCATCATCGGTGGCCATCTTCATCAATCCGGCGGCCACCATGATGAGGAGGGAGTAGTCCACCCTCGGGGCTGAGGGTTTGTACTAGTAGCTATGTGTTTAATATCTCTCTCGTGTTCTTGAGATGTCACGATCTTGATGTATTGCGGGCTTTGTTAATATAGTCGGATCATATGGTGTTTTCCCCTCTCTATCTTGTTGTGATGCATTGCGTTTTTCCCTTTGAGATTTCGTTGCTATCGGATTGAATACTTTTATGGATTTGAGAGCACTTGATATATGTCTTGCAATTGAATACTCGTGGTGACAATGGGGTATCATATTGATTCACTTGATATATGTTTTGGCACTCAACTCGCGGATTCCCGAGGTGACATTGGGGTAATCTATGCATAGGGGTTGATGCACGTTCTTGTCTTTGTTTCTCCTGTAGAAATCTTGGGGCACTCTTTGAAGTTCTTTGTGTTGGGTTGAATATTATGAATCTGAATTTGCTTTGGTGTTATTTTAGTATGAACTCTTGGTTATATCGATCGGAAAGAATAGCTTTGTGTTATTTTAGTACGAACTCTAGGATAGATTGATCGGAAAGAATAGCTTTGAGGTGGTTTCGTACCCTACAAATAATTCCATCTTATGTTCTCCGCTAGATAGGAACTTTGGAGTGATTCTTCGTTGCACATTGAGGGACGGTTATATGATCCAATTATATTAGCATTGTTGAGAGATTGCACTAGTGAAAGTACGGACCCCAGGCCTCATTTTCAAGCATTGCAATACCGTTTTTGTGCCCATTTACTCTTTGCTGCCTTGCTGTTTTTATTTATTCAGATTATAAAAATATATTTCTACCATCAATATTAAACTTTTATCACCATCTCTTCGCCGAACTAGTGCACCTATACAAATTACCATTGTATTGGGTGTGTTGGGGACACAACAGATTTCTTGTATTTGGTTCGAGGGTTGTTTGAGAGAGACCATCTTCATGCAACCAGAAGGTTTTGTCGATCCTAAAGGTGTTAACAAAGTGTGCAAGCTCCAGCGATCCATCTATGGACTGGTGCAAGCATCTCAGAGTTGGAATATACGCTTTGATGAGTTGATCAAAGCATATAGTTTTATACAGACTTACGGTGAAGCCTGTATTTACAAGAAAGTGAGTGGGAGCACTACAACATTTCTGATAAGTATATGTGAATGACATATTGTTGATCGGAAATAATGTAGAATTTTCTGGAAAGCATAAAGGAGTATTTGAAAGGAGTTTTTCAAAGAAAGACCTCAGTGAAGCTGCTTACATATTGAGCATCAAGATCTATAGAGATAGATCAAGACGCTTGATAAGTTTTTTCAATGAGTACATACCTTGACAAATTTTTTGAAGTAGTTCAAAATGGAATAGTCAAAGAAGGAGTTCTTGCCTGTGTTACAAGGTGTGAAGTTGAGTAAGACTCAAAAGCCGAGCACGGCAGAAGATAGAGAGAGAATGATAGTCATTCCCTATGCCTCAACCATAGGTTCTTTAAAGTATGTCATGCTGTGTACCAGACCTATTATATACCCTGCCCTGAGTTTGGCAAGGGATTACAATAGTGATCTAGGAGTAGATCACTTGACATTGGTCAAAATTATCCTTGGCGGAATAAGGATATGTTTCTCGATTATGGAGGTGACAAAAGGTTCGTCATAAAGGGTTGCGTCGATGCAAGTTTTGACACTGATCCAGATGACTCTAAGTCTCAATCTGGATACATATTGAAAGTGGGAGCAATTAGCTAGAGTAGCTCCGTGCAGAGCATTGTTGACATAGAAATTTGCAAAATACATATGGATCTGAATGTGGCAGACCCGTTGACTAAACTTCCCTCACAAGCAAAACATGATCACACCTTAGTACTCTTTGGGTATTAATCACATAGCGATGTGAACTAGATTATTGACTCTAGTAAACCCTTTGGGTGTTGGTCACATGACGATGTGAACTATGGGTGTTAATCACAT